>NC_143484.1:59735494-60055374 GCF_027475165.1 Benincasa hispida | reverse complement strand
TTATGGATAGTGAGGGCATGAGACGCAAAGTCAAATGGATAAGATAACTCATAATAATAATAATATAATGCCAAATCTTGTATGTTAACTTGTTAAAATTAATTTTTGTTTTTTCTTTTTCCCTAAAAAAAACTTAAACTTAATTCTAAACATAATAACAAAAGATGAACCAACCAGAATAGATACATACATCAATACACTCCAACTAACAGCAGAGGTAATTGTAATCAAATTGTTGGGATATAATTCATCAAAAAAAAAAAAAATTTGAATAGGTTAGATTATATTCGATAATTATTTGATTTTTAATTATTTTTATTGAAAATTAAATCTATAATCACTACTTTCATTTTATTCTATCGTTTTCTATATTTTGTTGTCTACATTTTATTATGTTTTTAAAATCATATCCAAATTTTGAAAATTAAGACCTCATTTAATAACCATTTGATTTTTTATTTTTTGTTATTGAAAATTATGTTTGTTTCCTCTTAATTGCTTATGTTTTTTTTTCTTCCATATTTCTTAAGTAAAAGAATTGAAATCTTAGTCAAATTCTAAAAAAAAAAAAAAGAAAAAAAATTAAAAAAATACTTTTTTATTTTCAAAATTTGGCTTCATTTTTAAAACATGGATAAAAATTAGATAAAAAAGCCAAATGATCCAAAAAATGGAAGAGCTATTTATAGATAATTAAAAAAAAAAAGCAAAAAATCAAATGGTTTCCAAAGATGATATCTAAAAAAAATAGTTTTATTAACTTTTTTTTTTTTTTTTTATAAAAAAAGTTAATAACTCTAATGTCTACCTAAAAAAATATGAAATCATGAATAATAAATTGTGAGGAAACAAATACAACTTTCAAAAATAAAAAAATCAAATTGTTATATAACCAGATCTTATGATTTATTATACACTCATTTTAAAGTGTAATGATTTACTAGATACCTTTTAAAATTTGGAGATATCTCAAATGCAAACTTAGTACTTTAATAATTAAAATTTAATTATTATTTTTTAACTAAATATATTTAATAATTAAAACAATCCCATATAAACTTTTTAATATAAAACCGAGGATACATTTATAAACATATCATATATAATTGGTGATTGAGAATAAAGAAAGCTTGTTATAATTAAAACGTGCATGATACATGACGTGTCACAGATTTCGATAATTCAAATCTTTAATATCAAACTAAATAGAGTCGAGGTTAGGGGTGTTAAAAAAAACGACAACCAAGAAAATCGATCGATCCAACCTAATTTATATAGTTTAGATTAGATTATCAACTTTTTTGGATTGAGTTGAATTTAAATCAATTAAAATTTTATAAATTGGATTGGTTCATGGATTCATGGATTCACGTAAAAGAACCCAAACCAACCTGAATGAACTTATCATAAATTTAAAATGTGTATATATATATATATATATATATATATATATATATATATAGGTTTTATTTAATTTCATTAGTTTTTGTTGGATAATTTATTCTCCAACAACTTCTAAAGATAGTTTTTTAGTACTTTGGAAAGAGATTTTATATCATATAAATTGAAATTGAGTTGTTAATATTAGGTGCAAATATCAATTTATATCCTTGAACTTTATGTGTTGTATCAATTTAAATTCTAAACTAATAATTGTATCAATTTAAACATTGAACTTTGGAAATTATATCAATTTAAACCTCAAACTAATAATTGTATCAATTTAAACCTTGAACTTTATAAGTATATCAATTTATACCCTAAACTTTCATAATTGTATCCATTTAAATCCTCCATTATGTTTTATTTGGATACACTTATGAATGTTTAAGGTTTAAATTAATATATTTATGAAAGAGCAGGATTTCAATTGATACACTTATGACAAGGTCTAAATTAATATAATTACTACTTTGGGGTTTAAATTAATACAAATCTCAAAATTCAAAGTTCAGGATTTAAATTGATACAATCTCTAAAGTTTAGGGGTATAAATTGATGTTTTCCCTTAATCTTAATTCAATAAATGAAAATAATTAAATCAAATTTTTACATAATAACATTTTATTTTCTTTTGTAACAAAAAAATAAATAAACGACCCAGCACAAATCATCCTAGCCCAAACGTTTCATGGTTGGATTGAATTGGGTTCATTTTTTAATGAGGGTTATTTAGGTTGAAGAAATTTACAATCCGAATAATTATGATAAGTCTAAAAGGTCCTTCAACCTAATCCAATCTAATCCAGTCTAACCCATAACATGTTAACAGAGATGTATTTTCACTGTTATGCACTAATTTAGAGAGGAATTTAAATGAAAATAAAAAGTAACGCTAAAATAAAATAGGGTCACATTGACTTCATCCAACACTAGTTGTATACATACATACAAAATGCTCACTTTAAAATTACATATTTCTTAATTTTGCTTTGTTTTTAATGCTTAAGCTTTTTTTTTTTTTTTTAAAAAAAAAAGATATTTGAAATTTCTCAACTAGCCAAGTCATTCCATATATCAAGCGTACGTATTCAACCAAGAGAGAATAAGAGGATTAAGTACTAGAAATCGGACCACATCCGCAATAAATCTACATCAACACAAGTTCAACTCCACGAAATACGTTTCTTCAGAAACCTCATACTAAACCTCCAAGAAGATCATCAAACCCAAAGGTCGATCATCCAAGAAGGACATCAAGCCCAAAAGTCGATCGTCCAAGAAGATCAACAAGCCCAAGGGCTGATCATCCAAGAAGATCAATCAGCTTAAAGATTAAAATTTATTTTGAAAGCATCAAATGATTATGTATTAAAGATTGTACTTATTATACTAAAATTAATACAAATATACAAGTTCAAATTTCACGAAACAAATTTCTCCAGAAATCTCGAGCCAATAAATTACCACACCTAGTGGGACATTTCTACCTCTCATCTCTCTCATCATCCAAATCAACAAATCAACAAATGGTGCCAAAGGAAGTCGCATCCAATCTACCGTACCAAGCAATGCTTACACAAGACATGTCACTCAGAAACACTCAAAACGGATATTGCATGAGCAGAATAAGGCTCTGTCATCACGGAGAAAATTTGGAAACAACTAACAGAATATTCTAAAGGTGGAATAATCATTAGAGAAAATTCCTTCTTCAACAACTATACTTTTTCTTCTGATAGATCAGAGAAAGAATCACACCTCGATGTAGTGTCTGTCATGATGACTGATGTAACGGTAGAGTCGGTCATGGTAGAGATGGAGAGGAAGATAAATCTCTTAATGAAAGTTGTTGAGGAGTGAGACCATGAAATCCCGGCCCTAAGAGACCAAATGTAGGCTTGAGAAATTTTTGAGATGAGTCAAGCTCCAACTATCAAAGCCAATGACAAAGGAAAGACCGATTTGCTGAAAAACTAACTGCAACAATCTACCTCTGTCACTTCTCTGTTAGTTCAAAAACTGCAGGATATGATTACAAAATCCATAAGGGCTCAGTATGGAGGACCGTCGCAATCTTCTTTTATTGTACTCCAATCCATACACCAAGAGAATAAAAAACCTGAGAATGTCAGCTGGGTACCAACCTCCAAAGTTCCAATAGTTCGATGGAAAGAGCAGTCCAAAATAACACATTGCTCACTTCATTGAAACTTGCAAAAATGCAGGGACCAGAGAAAACCTACTAGTCAAGCAACTTGTTCGAACCTTGAAAGGAAATTCTTTTGATTGGTATACTGATCTAGAGCCGAAAGAGATTGACAGTTGGGAATAGTTGGAAAGAGAGTTCTTGAATCGCTTCTATAACACCAGACGCATCGTTAGTATGATGGAGTTGACAAACGCCAAGTAGTGAAAAGGAGAGCTAGTCATCAACTACATCATCCAATGGAAAGCTCTGAGTATGGATTGTAAAGATAGACTCACTGAATTTCTGCAGTGGAGATGTACACCCAAGGCATGCACTAGGAATTTCTCTACAATCTACAAGGGATAAAGCCTCGTATATTCGAGGAGCTGGTGACTCGCACCCATGACATGGAGTTGAGCATCGCCAATAGGGAAACTAAGGACTTTTTGGTTCTTGAGGTGAGAAAAGACAAGAGTGAAACTAATGTCACTGAAAATATCGTGAATAGTGTCAGAAAAGAATCCATGGTCATTCATGCTACCCCACTAAAATTTTCCTCCAAAAGAAAAGAAACAAAATTTGGAAGAAAACATGATGGCAACAATAAGCATTACTCAACTCTTAAAGAAAGATAGGAGAAAATTTACCCATTCCCCGATTCTGATATTACAGATATGCTGGAGCAATTGCTAGAGAAGCAACTAATTCAGCTGATGGAGTGCAAACAACCAAATTAAGAAGGAAGTAGATGATCTTAACTACTGCAAGTATTATCGGGTTGTTAGCCACCCAATGGAAAAATGCTTTGTACTGAAAGAGTTTATCCTAAAGTTAGCTCGTGAAAAGAAGATTGAGTATGTTAGTTGAGTTTGAGTGTTCCAACTAGTATTAAAGTCACCCCAACTAGTATTACTGTGTTGTTAGCCACCCAATGGTAAAAAAAGAGCTAGTTGGGATGATTTTAAGTGTTCCAACACCGTCTGCATCTTATGATTAAAGAGAAAGCTTGATCCAGTTTGGGACCCTCGAACCCATAGTTGTTCGATTTCAGCAAGAAATCCCAATGTTAGATTCTCAAAACAAAGATGAACATATTCATGGTGACAACAATGGATGATGGATTCTTGTGACTCATCGAAAGAGAAAAAAGTAGAGTTCCACCCAAAAAAAGTCGTGCTCCTATCAAAGAAAAGAAAGGTAAAATGATGGCATGGAAGCCTAAGTCTGTTAAGGAAGAAGACGAGGACTTCCCTTAACTTCGACGATTAGTAACTTTTGTAGAATTCTTCCTAAGAAACTTCCTCCGTAATCATCCCGAGGAAGTTTTACAAATTGTTGCATGTCACGTTGTCAGCATAGTGGAAGTTGACAACAATCATATAACTGTTGAAGAAGTTGACAATTCAAAAGAAACTGAGTAAATAAGTTTTATCTTCGATTGTATCAAGCCTTCAATCTTTAGTCTTCCAAAGATTGAGTATGACTACAATAGAAGAAAAAACCCAATGTACAACGTCTACTTCCACTCAAACTTCAACCTTCAAAATGCTAAGTATCTTCACATGAAAGAAAGATCCACCTTCAATATCTACTTTGATCTTCTCGAAATGACAAGCAATCAACATAAAAGAAGGATGAAAATCTTGAAGGTAAAATAATTTCATGAAGAAAACAATGACAAGAAGATTCATAGTCGTGTCCTTTCACACATGAAGAGGAAGTTATCTATTGATATAAATATAGAAGGTTCCTTAATGATGAAGCCAAAACTCATTGTGTTGACGAATCCTACAAACAAAGAAGATGAACAAGGCCAAGATGAAATAAGAGCTTCTGAAGTTTAAATGTAGAAGTCCCTTATCGTAAGAGCCTAAACTGCACGTTGCTCCTGGCTCACATGAGCTTAAAAGGTGAACGACCCAAAAAAAAATATTTCTTTTAAACTACGTTATGACTTGTTCTCTTTTTTCAAGGATAAATAGGCAGTTTAAATAAATTTAAGTTAAGCCTATCAAACAATTTTAGAAAGAAAAAGAAAAAAAAAATTTGAAAAGAAGTAGCACAATCACTTTACATGTGGCATTACAAAAATTGATGTTGTTCATCTACTGGGGGAAACAAAACAAATTGAAGATGATGCCTACTAGGGGTGACACGACAAATTGAAGATGTTCATCCCTATTGGGAGGCAACACAATAAATTGAAAACTTTCATCCCTAGTAAAGATGTGACACAACAAATTAAAGATGCATGTTATCTACACGATGCTACACAAGTTGAATGCATACGATAAGGTCCTCACTGAAAGACTCAATTATCTTTCCACTAACTTAAATAAAGAAGCAGTGTTAGGCGTTGCTTGCTCCAAGTTCAAGGCATCACTCGTCTATAGTTTGACTATTCATCTGCAACTATAAATGTTCTTCCAAATCAAGTTCAGAGGTTTTGCTGATGCTTCTTTAAATTCGGGTTCAAAGGCTTCGATGCTTCTTCAAATTCATATTTGAATTATTTGTCAATGCTTCATCAAATTTCAGCTCAGAGACTTCATTGTTGCTTCTTCGGTTCCAAGTTTAAGGCATCATTTTGTCTTCAACATTTGGGCTTTGCTCATCTGAAGTGGCATTTCATCTTTAAAGTTTGATGTGGCTCGCTTCACTTCACTTGCTCAAGATTATAGGCTTCAGAGATGCATATTCAAAATCAAATGTGAAGGGTTCGCTGATGCTTCTTCAAATTCAAGTGCGGAGGATTCGTCGATATTTCATCAAGCTTAAGTTTGGAGGATTCATCAATGTTCCATCTTCATGCTTAAGTTTGAAGGCTTTGCGATGTCATCTTCATGCTTAAATCACAAAGTCATGCTTAATGTGGAAGACAAAAAGTCAAGTCCGATGTGAAGGGTGGAAAATCAAGTCTGATGCAACTGGCGAAAAGACAAGTTTGATGTGATTTTGCTTAATCTGCAAGATCGCGTCTGGTCTGCCTAGCTTTGCCTCGTATATGAAATCAACACCAATCCATCTGACTACACCTTATACGCGAGAACAAATCCGTTCTGAAGGATGTGTGAATACCCGATGCGGAAGCGGATCGTAGCCCTAATTTTTTTTAATAAAAACATACGAAAATTTAGAAGACGAAAACAAAGAAGATATTTAATTAAGCACCCTGTACAAAATTTTAAGAGGCAATAAAGAGATTTGAGTCTACTTACACTTGGAGACTAAATTATCTTCGCCAAATCCTCTTCGATCACAAACTTCTCCAAATTTCCCACAAACTCGAACATGCCAAAATAAAACAACACAAAGGACCCAAAATCGGACACCACCACGATGAAACCTCAGTATTCTCAGAGGGTGAGAATTCATGATAGTGTATGGGTTTCATTTTTAATTTTGGCAGGGATGGAATTTTACATGAGAGTAAAAAAATGTATAGAAAGGTTTTCTGAGAGAGAGATGTTCTAAATCAAACACACTGCAGAGGATGAAGAAGATAAAACCAACCCTAACCTCTCTTCCCATGTATTCATTATTTAATGAGAGAGAAAAAGAGGGATAACTCCCTCTCATTAATTCAAAAAATTAAAATAAAAAAAACTAATTATATATATACATACATATATACACACAATAACCAATTTACTATATGTGACATATATTAAAAACTATATGTTATATCTAATATAACATATAAACTACAGTTTATATTATATTAACCTATAGTTTATAGATGAATTACATTCATATAATATTTGAATCATATTAAAATATTTGTTTTCTAAATAGAACTTTATATTATAATGTATCATATACATTATATTAATTATATCTCATATAATTAATTTTATATTAATTTTAACATATAGTTTTTATATAAATCACATTCATATAATTAATATTTGAATCATATTCAAATATTCTATTTTCTCTCAAATCAAACTTTATATTATAATGTATCACATACGTTATGTTAATTATATCTTATATAATTAATTCCTTTTAATTAATTTGAATAATTCAAATGAATCCAAAATTAATTCAATTCTCATTAGTCCTAATTGAGCTAATGAGAGGACCTTACGAACTTCTAGATTGAAGCTCCAGTGGTACTTGATTAATTAATTAAACTCTTTAATTAAATTAATCAAATTCCATTAACTATCGGTCGCTTCACTAAAGACTGACAACTACACTCTTCGCACTACAAATATATTTCTGTGTCCATTGGATATAACCAATCAATGATAATTGACCTTCACAAATTGCTCATAAGTACAATTGGGCTAAATTTTCGTTTTGCCCTTGTAATTACATCTAACCCTTGAAGTACCACTGATCCTTCTAATGAACAATAGGTCATAGTTCAACTATGACTAGACCCCTCTCGAGCCAGGAGAGGGTATGGCATTATATTGTTCAAGCTCCGGAATCAGCCTTTAAGGGAGCAATTTCTCTACTTTCCTTAACAGTGGGTAAGGAGTAAATTCTTTCGTGTGAAGCTGCGTTTCCAACTCCCCAATCAGACGAATCCCTAAAATGGAAGGCATATTGAGTCGGCAATTTTGGCCACTCTCACCTATGCAAATCAAAAGGCCGTCTTCATAGGCAGGAGTTCACAACTCACTTAAGATTCAAGTCAAGTTGCCTATGGTCATCCTGGTGAAATGTAAGTCTCTTCTATCAATGGTGTTTTGGGAGCCATATGTATTGGGTTTTATGCCCTAAAACACGTAGATAGAAAATGTAAATAATTGGCTGTCATCAGTAAAGAGTTATCGATGTTATTTCAATAAGTGTTATTGACTGTTTTGTATTCGTTTTGTCTTAATAACCCTAAATCCAATAAACAAACATCCTAGGTTGTTTTTGAGTCTTGAATTGTCTGTGGAGACATATAGGAATCGATGTTCAAGATACAACCTAAAGGGTTTATAGTATAGGGATAAGGCTGGGTACCTTATTCTGGTGACACTATGGATATGGGCTACTTTGTATTTGATTCAAACGCAATGATCCAATGCATTCGTGTAGGTAACATGCGAGTGGAGGTATCTTATGCAATGAGTTTGCATAAGTCTGGACCACAAAATAGTAACCACTAGATGTAACTCCCATGACTAGCTAGGTTTCTATTTCAACAGGATGGCCTATGCAACTTAGTTTTAATCCTGAGTGTATTATGAACTCTTGTTCACGAGAGATTGTCCTTTGTTTTGTATGGGTGATAGTGGTTAGTTTGCTGACTTAATATACCTACCATTTTGGGGACAAGACCGAGTGGAGAGTTGAAAACATAATAATACAAGATGAATTTCACTCCTTCCCGACTTTATGGTAAGCAGATGAGTGTTACCTTAAGTGGTGTCTCTGGGACTTGAATAAAGGGCTTTATCCTCTCACTAGCCCAAGAGGGGTTTCTATTTAATGGTTAGACCATAAACAAGTTGTTCATTAGAGGAATACTGCTACTTAAGGATACAAAGGTAACCTAGGGGTAAAATAGTAATTTGACCCAACTAGTGTTATAGACATTCGTGAAGGACTAACTTGTTATTATTGGTTTGTATCCATGGTTGCAGTGTTTAGTGGAGTGTACCCATAATTAACAAATATTGATTAATTTGATTAATGAGTTTAACCAATTAATCTCATATTGTTTGAGCTTCTGATCGGTAGGCCCATTAGGTCCCTTACTAGCTTGTAAAGGGCATTGAGATAATTATGTCTTGAATAGAATTTGAAATGTTCAAATTCACTTTGGAAGTAGCATAATGTATGATGATATATTATAACATAAAGTTTATATTTTAATTAAACTTTATAATAAAAATTTAATTTTGGATATAATCCAAAATTAATTTATGAGAGAATTAAATATTTGAAGAAGTTCAAATATTAATATGAATTGTATTCACATTAAACTAGGTTAATATTAATGTGTCTCAATGCACATTAAAACTATAGGTTATGAGAGAAATACAATTGAATATGATTCAAATATAGGCCAAATCGAATATTTGATATTTAATTTGACAATTAATTAATTATTTTATTTTATTAAATTAATTGAATTAATACTATAGGTTATGTGAGAAATGTTCGTTTAAATATCATTTAAATGGATTTATTAATTAAATTAGATTTAATTAATTAAATTAAGTTATTAATTATTTAATTGATTTATTAAATTAAATAATAATAAAAATAACTCCCATAAGTGAGAGTTATAAAAAACGTGGATCACTGCCCACGTTTAACTGTTTCTTTCTCTCCAGGCTCTCACACATAGTATATTTGAAATATGAAGAAGTTTTGAAGATCAATCATAAAAAGTTATTGGTGGAAAAATCTCTCTCTGAAATTCTCTCAAGAAAAATTACACCATTCTTATGATTTTCTTTTCCCATTTTGAGATTAGTTCCCACAAACTAATAATCCTAATTTCTCAAAGAATAGGGAGACTCCCAAGTGGTGGTGTTCGTTAATCCATCCCAAGAAGAATTGATCTTTTCATTTGAGTTATTAACGAGAGTATGTGACGTCTTTCATTCTCTGTAAGATTAAATTCCCAAAAAAGTAAAGCATGCTTAACCTAATTTATACAGTAGGTTGAGGTTTTTTTTACATCTTTGTTTTATTCTATTTATTTTGCCAGTGTACTGGTATTTTGGATTCTAAATTAATTTCAAGTTGGGTATTGGTTCTTCCGCTGCGTTAGGGCTTTTATCCCTACAATATGATCATGTAATCCAAAGACTGCGAACATATTGTCTCGACGATTATGAGTTATGGATATCTAGATGTCTATTCATATGTTTTTTATGGTAGAATGACATCATCCAAATTGTGTGATGCGCAAATTTGGGAGATTGCAACAAATTCCTAAACCTTGCGATACAGACGTTGGACTACATTCACACGATTTTACGAGGCAGATATGAGTTGGATTGGACTAGATATTTGGCTCATCGAATATCAATTTGGGATAATTGAAAAATTTTGATTATTAATGGACATTCTATTAACAATGTATGTAGAGGTGATCATCGACCAGTCGGTGTCGGTTTTTTGACCAGACCGACGCCAAACCAACTAGAATTGGTTTAGAATATATCCAAACCAGTCCCAACCATCGACTGAATAGAAACACGATCGGCTATCCAATCGGTCGGTCGGTTGGTCAGTTTTGGTTGGGTTTTGTAAATTTTTTATTTTTTTCTTCCTTTTAAAGAAGTTTTATTTATTTATTAAAATTCTAAGAAAATTTTCTATTAGGTAGAAGTTATATTTAGTTATAAATCATTATCGTTATAAATAACATTTTTTTAAATACAAATAAAAAATCAACTATTTATTAACTTCCTTATCAATCATGTTTAGTTTTTTTTCTTAATTTGTGATTGTGATTCAGAATTCAAGATACTATTTCATATTTTATTATTTTAATATTTATGGAATAGAGCTAGCCTAGAGGTATTAAAAATAAGATATTGATATGATTTGATTTGACAACCCTTAATATTTAACAATTAACATGTCCATTGTTTGGGATTGTATTCGATTCGCTTAATTGCTTAAAGAACCTTTAATACATATTACAAATATATTTGAAAACAAAACTAATATGAAAGTCGAGAGTGTAGTCACAAATAGAAATATCACATGACACATATATACAATCAAATTAGAAATTGCAACATAAAGTCAATTGTCAAATACAACCCAATTACAATAAAACATAAAGTCAATTGTCAAATACAACCCAATTACAATAAGACGTAAAGTCAATTGTCAAATACAACCAAATTACTATAAAATCAAATGATAAATGCTTAATCGATAACTGACAACTTTGCAAAATCTGGAAGGTCTTAAATGTCTTTTTCATTGTCCATAACCGCTTTGAATCCTATATAATTAAGATTAAGAAGAGAAAGACAAACTTATTAAGATTTTAATCTAACAAGTTACAATTACAAAATACAAATGATGAATAAATACCTTCTTCAAATAATGAAGCTTCTTCCATGTCATTTTGAAGTTCAAGATCTATTGGACCAAAATTTAGCCAATTTTGAGTACAAATGAGAGCCTCCACTATTTTTGGAGCCAATAAACAACACGATGAATCAACAACACATCCTCCTGTACTAAAAGCCGACTCAAACACTACAGTAGATACTGGAATTGTCAAAATATCTATAGCCATACGACTAAGAACCGATTGTTCCTTTTCCACCATTGAAGTATGTCAAAATCATCTTATTCTTAACATTGGCTTCCAACAAATAAATATCAATCTTTGACCCCTGTTCGAAAGGTGTAGTCTCATCGCTTCAAAATTAAGATCAATTGTATCATAGACAAAATCTTCACCCACCTTTTTAGTTGGATCACAATCAATCATGGTCTTTGACGCTGACACAATTGGTGTATTAGTAGTAGTACTCTCACTCCCACTCCCATTCCCACTCTGAGTATGAGTAATACTATACTCATGAAAGAGACAACTACAACATTGTTCCACTACATTTCTCATAGATTTGGCAACCTTTGGCCCAAATTTTTTTTAAGGCAAAAAGATACAAACCTTAACTTTTTTTCGAGGATCTAGCATAATAGCAACATACAACAATAGATTATTCTTTTCATTGTTCCCTTAAATACTTCTCAAATTTGGCCTTCATGCTATTGGCCATTCCAACAAGCGTTGCATTTGCACTACCAGCATTCAAACGTATACAATTCTGAATCATTGTAATATGATGAAAAACCATATTCAATGTGGTGTACAATGACCCTGAAATTTTCAATGTCACATCATAAAAGACCTTTAAAAACCTAATCAACATCTTAGCATTTGTCCAATCTTCTTTATTTAGTGAAAAATCGTGTCTATAAGAAGCATCTTCATCTTTTAATCTATCAAAAACCTTTTCAAACTTCATAGTTGCCTCAAGCATCAAATATGTAGAGTTCCATTTAGTGGAAACATAAAAACACAAACTCTTACAAGAAAATTTTTCAATTTCAGTGCACTTTTTAAATTTAAAAAAATATGCAGGAGAAGATCTTATAAATCGTACAACATATCGAATCCTTTCAATGCAATCATCATATTCCTTAAAAGTATCACATACTATGAGATTTAATATATGAGCACAACAACGAACATGCAAAAATTCTCTGCCAAACAATAACCCCTTATTGAATTTTTTTCAGAAGATAAGCAATGGTAGTGTCATTCGAACTTGCATTATCAATAGTCAAAGTCATTATCCTTTCAATGCCCCAATCCTTCAAATTCTTTTCAATGGTTTTACCAATAGTATCACCTTTATGATTCTCAATTGGACAAAAACTAAGTATCCTTTTATGTAATCTTCAATCAGAATCTATGAAATAGGCAGTTAGTACCATGTAATTTATATTTTTTTCCTGATGTTCAACAATCTGTAGTGAGAGAAACTTTGTACTTCTTGTTTACAAACATGTCTTTCAAACACTTTTTCTCATTAACATACAAATTAAGCACCTCTCTAGCCACAGTAAACCGAGATGGAACAAAAAATCTAGGTTGACTTGCACATGTTAATCTATCGACAAATTTCTTAAATCCTCTACTCTCCACAAACTTGAATGGTAAGTCATCAACAATTACCATTTCAACCAATGCTTCCCAACAACTCTCTAAACTATATGACTCACATACAAGTTGTGACGTATTATCCCCAACATTGTCTTTGTCTTTAGTTTTGAAAGCTAATGTCATTTGGGTTGGATCTTTCTTTTTCTGGTAAGGGTATTTTTTACAATTTTCCAAATGATTCTTCATAGTCCCAGTACCATCATGTTTGGAATGACATGCATAGACAACTCCATAGTACTTACATCGAGCATGAGGGTCTTTAGGATCACCTTTTAGCCTCTCAAAATGATCTCAAACCATGGATTTTTTCACTGCCTTGCTTCTTTTTGATGGATTTGGAACATCTGATGTCTCATTTGCTGAATCAACATCAACGATATTTGCATTGGCATCCCTTTTTTCTGCATCTCATTCATTTTTTGAAGCATCAGTTGCAGTTCCATCAAACTCCATATCCATTGAATCCACGTAGCTGAACCACACTATGTCAAACGTTAGTATCACACAATTCACAAAAACTCAAAGTATTTCAGCTTCACATAAACTCAGCAAGATTGTTAAGTTCATGCACACTAAGAATTGCTTGGACAATTCTTTTAAAAAACTAATTTCCATTTTTTATTTCAAACTAATTTCCCTTTTTTTGGCCACTGTGTACAATCTACAATACATTACAATCAGTCAATCACTACCCACACATCCATAAATCAAACTAATTTCTATTGAAATGGCTGGAATTTACAATCTACAATATATTGAAACGGTTGGAATCTACAATCTACAATACATTGAAACGGCTGGAATGGAAGATATCAAGATGAAGATACGGAAAATAAGGAAGTTGGGCTGGAAGTCTACTGGCTAGAATGACGTGTGTGCGGAGTGGAACGATGGCATTCGTACGAAGTGGAAGAAAGAAGAAAGTTGGAACGAAGTCTGCTGGCTGTGACTAACTAGAGTGCTGGCTGGAATGATGGCAACGCTGTCGCTGGCTGCCGGCTGGACTGGAAGTTGGAACGAAGAAGAAAGAAGAAAGTTGGAACGAAGTTTGCTGGAAGAACAAAGTCTGCAGCTCGCGTTCAGAGCGGATGCTGTGCTGTGGCCTGCAGGTGCGGAAGAAAGAATAAAGACTAAATTTACCCTAATAACATTATATATATATTTAAATAAATTGGTTGGGTTTGGTCGAGACCCGACCCATACGCACCCCGACCGCTGATAAATTTGTTTCGAAAAATTGAAAACCAACCATGACCAATTTATTTAAATTTTCGACCGTCTGACTCCATTTCGGTCGGTTTGGGTCGGTCGTGCTGGTTTTTCGGTCTAACATGCTCACCCCTAATGGTATGTATGTTGAGTCAGGTTACATTGAATGGTATTCTAATATTAGTAGGCGATATCATGATCTCTATCATTTTTTATTCATCCGTGTGTTCATTCTTCTCCATAATGAGTTATTAAATTCCTAATGGGTTGGGAAGAGTAAAATCAACATTCTCACGAGTTTGGCATAAATGAAAGTTCATCTTGTTTAGTATGTACTTGATTCTGTTGCTTGAATCAATCTGATCAATTGATTTAAGTAGAAATAGTTAACTGCTTGAGTAAGTAGCTATGGAAATCGTTAAGTAAGGAAAGAAGTGGTTTTAGAAATAAAGTCTATTTTAACTTAAGCATGTGTCTTAGAGATAATATTAATGTGACATAAACATTGAGAGGTGGTTACTATATTTTATTAAGTTAAAAGCATGAACGGATCCTTATGCATAAATACGGGTGAATGTTGGTAAATCTTATCAACCCTACTTTAGTCATTGATTTTTACTCATTAACACAAGCTGTCTATATTTGTGTTGTAGTCATTGATTTTTACTCATTAACACAAGCTGTCTATATTTGTGTTGCAGTCTCATCATCAACGCATATCATCTTCTCATTCAACGTACATTCACTCACACTCTCGATGCATCACACTCTCGTCATCACTCTTTCCATCCATCTTCATCTTCCCATTTTTAATTTTTTTAAATAGTCTTTCATTTTATTTGTACAAACAATCCTCATTCATATTGATTAATTTTATTCTTTGAAAATCATTAGGACCAACAAAAATTAATTATCACAAAGTCCCTGTATTCGACTCTGGTACTTTTCTGGATACATTAATCAGGCTTATATTTGGGTTTGGTTGGAGAAAACTTGTGTTAATTAAATAACAATAAAGCAAACAAGACGATAATTTAAATCAACATTGCACAACATAACACTATTAATAACGAAATTAGTTGTCTCTATTACTTTTTGGTATGAATTTGTTATTTAATAGGATGATTTGATTTTATTATTTAATTATATGATTAATTATTCTAAGACACTTCAATTCTTTTTTAGCACAATTTTTAAAATATGACAATATCTGAAAAAACGCCTGCAATGGCTAGAATGACTACAACGACCTTGCATACACTTACATCTATATATAGAGTGTGATATTTCGATGGTGATGTTCCCAATGAAGAACAAGGTAATCCCGCTAGACATCAGGATGTTCCAAATTCAACTTGATATTTAGAATGAATATCTAAATGAAAGTATGTGTGAATACCCGCAACGGAAAGGATTTTAGAACGCAATTGATAGAGGACGAAAACATAATATGCATTCTAATTAGGCATGCTAATTACTGAAAAAGAAGAGGAATAAGAGATCCGGAGATCACTTATCCTTGAAGACCAATTCTTCACCTTTCTCTCCAATTCGCGTTGTCTTCTCCCAATCTTACGAGCACTGCAGCGAACACCATTGTGGGGTCTTCTCCGTTATTCTTAGGGATGAGAATCATGCAGAGTTGTGGGTTTGCACTCAATTTTGGCAAGAGGGAAGGATTATGAGAGATGGTGAGTAATCTGTGAGAATTCCTCTTTATCCAAAGAGAATTCAGAGGAAGAAGATGAAGTTTTAGAGAACCACTTTCTCTCTTCTCCTTCTTACGTGAGAGGTGGGTTCGAAAGAGATTGAAGGAGTTACAACTCCCTCCCCGTTTTTTATTTAGAAAAATCAACTAACTTAATATATATAAATATTAAACTATATGTTATATCACATATAACATATAACCTATAGTTTATATTATATCATATATATAATATAACCTATAGTTTTTTTTATATATATAAACCACATTCATATAATAACCCTTCTCATCTAACTATATAAATTTAATGTGAATCATATTCATATTAATTTTAACATATAGTTTCTATATGAATCATATTTACATAATTAATATTTGAATCATATTCAAATATTTATTTCTCTCATAAAACTACGTAAATTCAATATGAATCATATTCACATTAAATTATAACATATAGTTTTCATATGAATCATTTTAAAAAAAATTAATATTTGAATCATATTTAAATATTTATTTCTCTCATAGAATTATGTAATGTATTAACATATACTATGTTTTATAATGTATCTATATATATTATTTAATTGTATCTTATATAATTAATTCTCTTTAATTAATTTGAACAATTCAAATTAAACCAAAATTAATTTGATTCCCATTAGTCCTTATTGAGCTAAAGAGGGGATCTGTAGATTGAAACTTCAATGATACGAGATTAATTGATTAAACTCTTTAATCAAATTAACCAACATTCATTAATTGTATAAGAGTGAAACAACATGCAGCGGAAGTATCAAGGATCCATAAGCATTCTAATTCACTAATTTTGGCAAAAACTAAAGCATGCTGTCATAAAAATGGGTTTTCAGAACATACCTTTTACGAACTCTCCAAGAAAATGTCTATTCAGTTGTTATCTTCACTTGATATCAACGTGAACCACCTCAAAGCCTTTCCTAATATGCTCTTGGAGCTTTAGGTAGAGTTGTGGGACTCAAGAACAACTTGAAGATGTGAAGAAATAGGGAAAGCTCACAGCAGCAAGTTGAAGAAGACAGTTTTTTCTTCACCGAAATTTCTCTCAAAATTTTGTATTCTTTTTTCTTCTCCAACAACTCCAATCTTCTTTATATATTTAGATGAACATGCAAAGTGATGGAGTGTATGGCTTGTAGCTCATGCTTGGAGAATCAAAGTAGAGAAGATCATAGTTTGTGTGTGAGCATAAAGATGAGGATAATGAAGAAAACTCTTTTTCCATTTTGTGCAATCCATGCAAAACGTTTTTTCGTTTTTTTTAAAACAAAAAATGACTTTTAAATCATTTTCATTAAAATTTGATTTTATTAAATCAATTTTATAAATTAATTTTTGCACAATAATCATCTTCATATATTTAAATCATATTTAAATATTTATTCTCTTGTTCCGTTTAATTTGAAAGTTTCAAATTAATTTCTCAAGCTACCCTAAAGCTTACCCATTGACGAGCTAGTAGAGGGACCTCGCGGACCTACAGATCATGGACTCCAACGATCCGAGATTAATCGGCTAAACTCATTAGTCCGATCTAACCGCCATTCGATAACTAATGAGTGATTCCACTAAAACCCATAGCTGAACTCCCCTCACTATAGAAATATTATGTCCACTCGATATAACCATTATTAGTAAGTTAACCTTTCACAGGTTGCTCATAATAAGGGTCGGGTCGAATCTCTGTTTTATCCCCGAAATTACCTCTTGTCCCTTAAGTTCTACTGATCCCCTAATGAACAATTGATTTGTGATCCAATCAACAAATCGAATCCCTTTCAGGTCAATGAGAGGGTGAGGCCTCTTGTTCAAGACCCAGAATAAGCACTTGAAGGGAACAACCTCTCTACTAACCCTAATCAGGTAGGAGTGAATTCCCTCTTGCACCCTATGTTCCCAGCTATTCATCCGGTCTTTTCCCCAAAATGGTAAGCTTATTGAGCAGAGACAATTGGTCTACTCTCATCGTTTGCAGATCAAAGGATAATCTCGAACAAACAGGAGTTCATAGTTAGCTCAGAATTTAGGTTAAGTTACCTAGGTCATCGCTTCGAAATAGTCAGTCTTAAACAGTAAACAACGTTATAAAGTAAGAGTGACAGGTTTCGTGGTCCGATCTTGCACAAAATTCATTTACGCAGGACACCCTCACTCCTCATGTCTCAACATGCACGAATTAGGATCATTTTGTATGTAGCACTTTACAACTCTTTGTAATAACTACATAGTAGACTGCATCTAATAGTGTTACCAGAATAAGGTACCCAACCTTATTCATATACTATAGATCATTTTGACTATTTACTGGAACCTGATCCACTTGTATGTCTCCACATAAAGTTCAAATACTCAAATAATAGTCAAGTGACTTAGGTTTATTGGATTTCTAAAAGAACAATATATTCAACAACAACTTTATTGAATTCTCAGAATAAGTTCTAATGTTTACAAACCACGAGTTTTAGGACATACAACCCAACAAATTGTCGGTCACTTCACAAAGACTGACAACTGCATTCTTCGCACTATAGATATATTTATGTGTCCATTGGATAAAACCAATCAACAATGCGTTGACCATTCACTAATTGCTTGTAAGTACAGTTGAGTCAAATTACCGTTTTACCTTTGTACTTATATCTAACTCCTTAAATACCACCGATCCCTCTAATGAACAATTAGTCATAGTCCAACTATGACTGAACCCCTCTCGAGCCAGGAGAGGGTGAGGCGCCTCACTGTTCAAGCCCCAGAATCAGCCCTTAAAGGACTAATTTATCTTCTTACCCTAACTATAGGGAAGGAGTGAATTTCTTTTTGTATAGTTTTCTTCCCATCTTTCCTATCAGACGAATCCCCAAAATGATAGGTATATTGAGTTGGCGAACTTGGACACTCTCATCCAAACAAATCAAAGGACTACCCTAATGGACAAGAGTTTACAACTCACTCAGGATTAAGGTCAAGTCATCTATGGTCATCCTGGTGAAATGTAAGTCTCTTCTAGCAACAACATTACAAAGAAATACTCAACATTTCGTGATCCGATCTTATACAAACTCTTTGTATAGGATATCCCTACTTATATATCTCCATATGAATGATCAGGATCAGATCATTTGTAAAACTTTACAACAATTATAACATTTACAAAGCGGATCATATCAGTAGTATTACTAAGATAAGACACCCAATCTTATACATATACTATAGACCAGTTAGGTTATCACTTAAACATGATCCACCCATATGTATCCACATACATGTTTAAGTTACATCAAATAATCTTGAATTTTGTTTATTGGATTATTGCATAAGTTTCATAAAATGAGTCAACCATTGATTCAACTGACATATAACTACAAGGCTTTAGGACATACACCCCAACACAAACAACCCCTATCGATCATTGTATCCCTAGTTCCATGATGCCAACACCATCAACATTTCAATTTTTTTCCATCAACACTTAGTATGCTCGAAGATGGTGATGATCAATATGTGATGCATCGACATCGTAACAAGGGTATCAAATTTCAAACTGGGGTCAACCATCAAATGTAAGAAGTTGTGGAGATCATAGACATCATGTGACTCAACAAGGTTGATTTAAGCATAATAGAGGATCTTTTTTTAGTCGGGAATAAGAGCATTGTAGTTATACTCTATCATTGAAAGTTTTTAATTAATAATTGATTAGCTATTTTAGCCATCAAATCATAAAAAAAAATAGAGAGAGTGATTTCGAACCTTTGTCAAATTAGCTTCACTCTACTAATTTATAATTAAAAAAAGCATATTTAACACATAAAAGTTTAAGATAATTAAACACAAGTTTTTTTAAAAAAAAAATCATTGAATTTAACAAAATATTACACCTAATTCAAAACCCGAGTTGAAAAAATAAATACAAACTGTGAATTTGTCAGTTTTTAAAATCATCATTATTTTTAAGATTTGTGTTAGTTCACTAAATTTTAAAATGGTTTCTATCACTTCATATAAATATTTGAATTTGGTAGTTTTTCAAAAACTACTCTTTTTAATTTTTAAATTCAACTTGATGTTTAAAACACTTACAAAAAGTAAATTACATAACAAAGAGATTATATATTTATACAGTTATGAAAAACTTTTTTTGGTCGAATGTAACTAGAAAATCAAATGTTTTTTTTTTAAAAAAAAAATGTAAAATCCTTATTGCAAAACACATCAATTTTTTTCATGAGATATGCTTACCTTCTGATCCAACACACACATCCATAAAACAATAATGAGAAACCAAAATTTTACTTTACATTACAATAATTTACTAACTTTCTAATGTGGTATCTTTTTACCACTAACAAATTCACCAACATATTGGTTCTTTTATTTTGTTTCAATAAACAAACGAAATTGAAAATTAACTTAAACGTAGAGAATGTGACATATTTTTCTTCACATTGAAATTAGAGATTCAAAATCACATAACACCCAAATATTAATCGTACTAAAAAAATAATGGAAACTGAAATGATTAATTAGATGGCAATTTGACATACTTGAGAAACTCTTGATCAACTTCAAACTTGTTCATGTGCTCTTCTTTGAGATGAACATAAATGTCAACTCCATCGCCATCTTTCTTATCAATGAAGACAAAGAGGTTCTTGAATATCAAGGCAGGGGAGCTAATCCACTCGGGTTTACCCCACCCGAAATCGGCATCGTAAATGGGCATCCGACAGAGGCTGGTGAAGGAGCAAGAGATGAGCTCACCGGTGGAGAATTGGGTGGCTGTCTTCTTCATGGAGTCGAGGAATTTGGAGCTTTCTTGAAGTCTTTTGAGATAGTCTTTGTCGATCTTCCCAATTTCTTCCCTCGCTTGCTTCACAAGATCGTAACAGTAGTCGTCGTTCAGAATCTCCTCTGAGGGAACTGCGAATGTGGTTCTGTAATAGTTTCCAAATGCATAATCGGGGATTGGTTGGTCCAGCCTTGACCGTATGTTTACAGAGTGACATACTAGGAATATATTTTTCTTTGATTCACACGTTCCATTCTCCGACTCACCGCTACAAACCTATCAATTATATATTTCAAAACAATTCAACTCTTCCACTTCATAGATATTCTAAAAAAATTATGGTAATGAATTGAGAAGAAGTATACTTGTTTTTTAAAAATAACAAAATAATTTTAATAAAATAGGAAGAAATAGTCTTAATTTTAAAAAAAAATCAAATGATCACAAATTATAATGAAAAAAAAAAAAACAAACAAACAAAAACAAAATTGTGACGAAAGTGAAACTAATAACTTGTTAATGATTAATGATTAGAACCAAAAATGCTTTTAACCTCAAATTTATCATATACTCTTTTTTCTTTCTTTTATTTATTTATTTTGAAATATACATGTATCGATATATTATTTCTTTCCACATGTGTAGTTATTATACATATTTATTTCTTTTATCGGTCAAAGATTTGAGTGGAGAATAATTTTAAAATGATTAAGAATAAAATATTTTTTAAATTAAAAATTATTTTTTGTCCCTAAAGTTTCATAAAAATAATAATTTAGTCCATAAATAGTTTGTAAAGATTTAGTCTCTATACTATCAATTTTGTAATAATTTAGTCAACTTTAGTATACAACAATTTAGTCTTTGTATTTTTAAATTTGTAACAATTTAGTCTTCAATGTAAACAAGTTTATCAAAATTAGATCTCAATTTTTACTATTTTATGATATATTCGTTATATTTTATAAAAATATTGAGTCTCTAATTATTTTATTAATTTAATTATGCAAGAGATCTCATTAAATCTTAACACTAATTTGTAAAATAGGAACTAAATTGTTAAAAATTTTAAAATACAATGACTAAATTGGGATACATAAAGTTTAAGGACTAAATTATTATAAAATTAAAAGTTTAGGGACTAAATCATTACAATAAAAAATTCATGGACTAAATTGTTATTTTTACAAAGTGACTTTTATATTAAAATAAAAATGAATTTTCAAATTATATTTTAGGTAGATGAAGATTTGAATGATATGAAGATATTATAGTTTGGTTTTATCCCAATAAAATTGATATATGATCTCAAATAAATATACATTTTGAACTAGAAAATATTTAAGTACATTCGCACATAAAGTGTTCAATTATAATTGGTCAAAGATCGTGGATTATTAATTACTTTTTTTTTTTTTAGGTGTTCTTGTAAAGTTGAGTGACTCGTATTAGTTTAGAAACTATGGGACTTACAGCTTTAATGGCGGCAATAAAACGACCATAGATAAAGGTAGACAAGGCCTCAACTCTCGTAGGCCGCCTCTGGTTTTGCATGGCAGCGCACTCTGCATATTTAGCTCTAATACGTTCGACATTCACAGCATCAATCTCAAACCGTCTCACCACTCTCTGCCTGAAAATACTCGTTCTCGTGTTGTAAAGCCCCGTCTTCGCCGGCGGAAACAGCTCCGCCGACGACAAATGAGTCCGTAATGCCTCCTTCTCTCCCCGGCAATACGCCGCCCACCCATTAACCACAATGAAAAAAGACAGAGCATCGCTAATCTTATGAGAAATACAGATCCCCACAGCAACGCCGCCGCATTCGAACACATTCAACTGAACCCCCATTGAAACCTCGTCAAGCTCGTCCAATTCGAACGGAAGAAATTTGTTTAATTCAGAAGGAAACGGCGTGTTCATTACATCAGAGAGTCGGCAGTTGACTCTGGTTTCGATGAAGGGGATACCGTCGTCATTGCAGTCGATGAAAAATTCGTCGTAGTTGACTCTGCCGGCGAGAGGGTAGTAATGGGTCAGGACGTCGGAGAGGGATTTTTTCAGGTGGTTGGCGATTTCGGCGGGGGTGGCGGAGCCGGCGGTGTAGAAATAGACCATCGGGTTGTAGACATCGACGGTGACTTGGTCGAGGAAGGCGAAACTGTAACGGCGGAGGTGCTCCGGCGTTGGGGAAGAGGGTTTAATTGATTCTTTGGAAATGATTTGGATTTCGACGGCCATGGTTGATTGAAATTTGAAAAGTAAAAGAATAATGTGAAGAAGATAAAAACAGGGGAAGGGGTGGAAATGGAAAGCTCTGTTTTGGATCCCAATTTATGGACAAATGCATAAAACTGAGTCAAAGTCGAATGGAGAAGATCACACTTCAACCTAATAATATAATGCCAATTGTTGTATGTTAACTTCTTAAGTAAGCAAAAATATTGATTAAAATTATTTTTTGTTTCGTTGTTTTTCTTTTGAAACTTAAACTTCATTAAAAAAACAAATATCAGATAAAACTGGTTAGGTTTTGATTTATATTTTAATGTGTTTTCTTGAATTTTAAAAGCTAACCTAAGCGTTTATAAATTCTAATTTTTTTTTAATAATAATTTATTGTTTTTTATACAACATATGGAGTAGGGATAGAAAATCTAACATCTGAATTTAAGGTTGATAATACAAATATTATATTGGTTGAATTATACTTATTTTGATTTCCTTTTATAATAATTTATGTTTCGGTCTAAATGCGAGATTTTAATGAATTAAAAATACTTGGATTCTCCCACCCTTTCTAGCCTTTAGGTTCCTTAAAAGAGTTTCACTCAATTGATCTGGATTTTCATGAGCATTGGCATGTCTTGAGTGCTTGTTTCTAGGTTAAGTGAAATAGGTCAATCCAATATCGTAGATTGGGAATGGGGCAATGCCCATGAAGCTCCATGCCACGGCCCGGTGGTTGGCATAATAATAATGACATTTGCAAAGGTTTATATTCAAGTCATAGATCAAGATAACAAGGTGGAAATTCAAACAAAATTGTAACTTCGATAAAAATGGATAAAAATATCATTTTTGGTTTCTGCATTTTGAATTTAGTTTCATTTAAAGTTCATATACTTAATTTAGATATACTTTCAATAAACATTAAATGGGTCGTCATTGATGTTACTTTTTGATATACTTTTTAAAAAATAGAATATACTAACACTTCTTTTATATATCTTATATTGTGTCTTATTATTATTTAATCAAATTTAATAAAAATTAACTTTAAATTACTAAATTTAAAATTTATTAAAAAATATCTTAATTAAATTTAGACAATTAAAAATATAAAAATTAAGAGGATAATATGGTAAATTGTGATTAATTTAATAGAACATGTTTTTTTAATTTCTAATAAAAAATAATATAATGAATCTAGAATAAACAATGTTATCATATGCCATTTAAATTTTTAAACATTATATAAAAATGAACAATTCTACTAATAAGTATACTAACAAGTTTATTTTTATTATTTTTCTTTTTAGGGAAAGTCTACTAACAAGTTTATAAAGGAGAAACAAGATGAGAAAATAAAAGAAGAGAATAGAATGAGAAGGAAAAAAAAAAAAAAACTATGATGGCATTATTAGTTACTTTTCATGTATTTAATAATTGGAACAATCATATATAAAATTGAGATTGCTTTATAATATCATACATGATAAGTGATTGACAATAAAGAAAAATTGTTTTAATGAAAATAACATGAAGCGTGGAGATTTTGATAGTTCATATCTTTAATATCAAACTAAACCGATTTGAAGTTTCTTTTGCAATCTTAAAAAGCGAGAATTTTAATTGCTTAAGTTAATTTGATGAAACAACTTATCTATTAAATGAAAATTTTTAGATTTTAATTTTTCTAAAAATTTGGTATCACCCATTTCAAATATATCATTCCATTAACTTATTTTCTCACAATCCCAAATTTTAATTGGTTCAATTATTTATAATAATATTTTTATAAAATCTTTTATAAAATAAATTTAGATGAAACAAAATCAGTTACCATTCAAATTATATATATTCAAATAATTATATTGTAATAAATTATAAATTATTGATATGAAAAATAATTGAAATAATAATCTACTTTCATTCATATAACTAAATTACATAACTTTCGTATTAATATTAATTTTTTCTTATTTAAAATTAAATTTTATCAAATACTTCTCCTATTAAAGTGGAAATGCATTTAGACAGTTATGCCCTTATTCAGAAAGGAAATGGAATAAAAAAATTGAACGTCAACGCTAAAATAAAATTGGATCAGGGTTGACTTTTCCACCGCTAGTTGTATGCATACATACAAAATGCTCACTTTAAAATTACATAATTCTTAATCTTGCTTTGGTTTTTAATGCTTGATATTATTATTATTTTTTTAAATATATTAAAAATTCTCAACTAGCCAAGTCATTCTATAGAACATAATTTATTAGCAAAATGCTGATCTTGTGTTATTTAATCATATTTTATCAACATATTTAAATACATGTTATTTCATCCAAATGACACTCAATGTACTACGTTAATGGGTTTGATAATTAACCATTTAGACCTTATTTTATGATGATTTTCTTTTTGAAATTTGTGCTTATTGTAATATCAAATCTTTAAAATGGCTTTATCCCAAATTATTAGTTAAATTCAAAAAAATAAAAACAAATTTTCAAAAACTATTTTGTTTAAGTTTTCAAAATTTGATTTGGTCTTCTTTCAATACTAGCAAAAGATATTATATATAAAGAAACTATAATATATAAATAATATTGTAATATGATTGACTAATTTATTACTGGCAAAACTTGAGCAACATTTCGTATATGATGTTAAATATAATGTTTCATAGGCAGATTCTAGTAGAATATTTTTTCCTTAACTATCGATTATGTGTTGTTCAAATTTGCTAACATTTTTTTCTTTTTTTTAGAGAATATTTTCTCCTTTCTTGAATCTACTCAAGGTCATGCTATACATACATATATTGTGGTCTTGGTTTTTTAGGATCAACCCTTTTATTCGGAAAGTAGATATTAAGGGTTTAAGAGTTTGTTCAAAGTAATGCAATGTTTGTAATCTTGGTGTACCTTGATGTTGAGGGTGTTGCCGATTTTTATCTAGACTAGGTTGGAGTGTCATCATTGGTTGTATGCAATGTTTGTGATTAAAAAAAAAAGTTTATCTCATATTCAAGGTGAGCCTAAGTTTTCCATTGCATTGAAAGGTTCTCATATTAAGTTTGGGAGAAACTTATTCGTGAAGGTGATGGATGCTCACACTTAAGGAGAGCTTAAGTATATTGTGTTGAAGGGATCTCATACAAAATTTGGGCGAAACTTTATTATAGAACTAAGGAGAGTTCAAAATTAGGGAAAACCTAAATTGAAACTAAAAGTAAATTGTACGTGAATTATTGGAGATGGAGTCTATCACATAAGTACTTTATTGTAATTGCTACTCTTTATATAGTGAAATTTATTTTCATTAGACATACAACCACTAGGAGTATGTGATGTTATACCTAAATGAGTTATCAAGTTTTTGTATCTCTTTTATCACTGCTGTTGTTTTTTGATATTAAGCTATTATATTCGTCAGTACTCATGTTATAACATGGTGCTTGATTTTTGTATGCTGGATTAGATCCACTTTAATTTCAATTGGTATTAAAGGGACTCTATCCTCTGGATATCTTGTTCTTGAATTGATATTTTAAGTCATAATGGACACTAATAAAGAAGGCGGATCAAGAAGTCCTCATATTCATAAAACAATAAATTTAATGACAAATCAAATCATTTACGGAGAGAAAAAAGAAAACTTACCTTACATTGCAGTTATTACGTGCTTTGTGTTGTGGTATATTTTTCTACGACTAACTAACAAATTCACAAACAAACAATACGTTTTTTTTGTTATTTGTTTATTTTGTTTCAATAGAAAAACAAAATGAAGAATTAAGTTGGAGCAGATAATGTGACATGTACTCTTTCACATTGATGTTAGAGATGAGATCCACATACCACCCCAATTTTGGTTGTTGTACTAAAAGATAATCGACGTTGAAATGATTAATTAGAAGGCAACTTGGCATATTTGAGGAACTCTTCATCAGCTTCAAACTTATTCATGTGCTCTTCTTTGAGATGAACATAAATGTCAACTCCATCGCCATCTTTCTTATCGATGAAGACAAAGAGATTCTTGAAGATCAATGCTGGGGAGCTGATCCACTCGGGTTTGCCCCACCCAAAATCGACATCGTAAATGGGCATTCGACAGAGGCTAGTGAAGGAGCAAGAGATGAGCTCACCGGTGGAG
The DNA here is from genome assembly GCF_027475165.1 of Benincasa hispida. NCBI lineage: Eukaryota > Viridiplantae > Streptophyta > Magnoliopsida > Cucurbitales > Cucurbitaceae > Benincasa > Benincasa hispida. Next base: position 60,027,956 of record NC_143484.1, on the reverse strand, counting down.
AATTGGGCGGCAGCCTTCTTCATGGAGTCGAGGAATTTGGAGCTTTCTTGAAGCCTTTGGAGATAGTGTTTGTCAATCTTCCCAATTTCTTCCCTCGCCAGTTTCACAAGATCGTAACAATAGTTGTCGTTAAGAATCCCCTCTGAGGGAACTGCAAAAGTGGATCTATAGTAGTTTCCGAATGCATATTCAGGGACGGGTGGGTCCAGTCTTGAGCGTATGTTTACAGCGTGACATACTAGGAATATCTTCTTCTCCGATTCTGAGCTTCTATCCTCCATCGAAACCTATCATACATAACACAAAATTAACCAATTTTAATTTCGTCCTCCTTATAATACACTCTCTAAATTCATTTTCTTCCGTTTGATAACCATTTTGTATTTTCTTTTTGTTTTTAAAAATTAAGTCTATAGACACTACTTTCATCTCCAAATTTCTTCATTTCTTATCTATTTTTCTACCAATAGTTTAAAAAACTCAGTCAAATTTTGATAACTAAAAAAAGTAGCTTTCAAAAAGTTGTTTTTGTTTTTGGAATTTGGCTAAGAATTCAACTATTATACTTAAGAAAGATGCAAATCATGGTAAAAAATGTACATGATATAAGCTTAATTTTCAAAAACAAAATGGTTACCAAACGAAATGGTTGGTTTTTAATTTTTGAAAATTAAGTCAACTTCATCTAAATTTTTTATAATAATTGCATCTTTCTTAAATACAAAGTTGAATTCTTAGCCAAATAAATAAAAAAAAGACAATTTTATAGGCCTAATTTTAAAAAATCAAAAACGAAAAAAACGAAATAGTTACAAAAACATGTCTTGATATTTAAAATTTAGTTGGTAACGATTTAGCTTGTAATTTGAAATCTGTAATAATTTAATTCATGACCTTTAATAAGTAACCATTTAAGTTTCTATATTTTCAAAATTTTTATGATTTAGTATTTTCTTAAAAATCCAATTAAGTGCCAATTTTTATTACATAATGACTTAATTTTTATAATATATAAATAAATTTTATTTTCGATTAGTTTATTGACTACATGAGTACGAAATTTCATTAAATTTTAATAATATTTTTCAAAATAATTAATAGGGATGTTTGAAAAATCCAATGACCCAAACCTGATTAACCCAACCTAACTTGTATGATTTATGATGGTTTAGATTCAAATAAATGAAAACTTTATGGTTGGGTTGGATTGGGTTGACTCATTAGTTTATCAAAAATAACTCGAGCCAACCCTAACTTTTATTAATATTAAAAAGTATGTTTTCCTTTTTTCTATTTGCAATACAATTATACATACATAAATTTATTTTAATTTTACTTAATTTCATGATTTTGTTTTAGATTTTTATTATACACGAATTATTTAAAATAATTCTTTTAACACTATGGAAATAAAATTTTCATAATATAATTAAAATTGATTTCCAACTCATTTCAATATCGGAAGATAATTAAACAAGATCTTTTACATATTAACATGTTACTTTAAAAAAAAATAATTAAATTTGAGTTGAGTAACCTAAATCAATTCCACTCAAATATTTTATGATTTGGGTTTAATTTAATTCATTATTAAAATATAGTTATTTGGATCAGATAAGTTGAATCTAAATGTACTTTACCCCAACTTAACCCATAAATCTCTACGGCCAAATCATTAAAAAGACTAAATTGTGATTGTAATGCACATAGACTAATTTGTTTCAAAATTTAAAAAAAAAAAAAAAAAAAAAGCATAAACTAATCCATTACCAATTAATGTTAAGCCATTTATGAAAAAAAGCGTTCTTGTAAGCTTGAGTGAGCTCGTATTTGTGTAGAAAGCTTAAGGACTTACGGCTTTAATGGCGGCAATAAAACGACTATAGATGAAGGCAGACAACGCCTCAACTCTCGATGCCCGCCTCTGGTTTTGCATGGCAGGGCACTCTGCATATTTAGCTCTAATACTTTCAACATTCACAGCATCAATTTGATACCGTCTCGCCACTCTCTGCCTGAAAATACTCGTTCTCGTGTTGTAAAGCCCCGTCTTCGCCGGCGGAAACAGCTCCGCCGACGACAAATGAGTCCGTAATGCCTCCTTCTCTCCCCGGCAGTACGCCGCCCACCCATTAACCACAATGAAAAAAGACAGAGCATCGCTAATCTTATGAGAAATACAGATCCCCACAGCAACGCCGCCGCATTCGAACACATTCAACTGAACCCCCATTGAAACCTCGTCAAGCTCGTCCAATTCGAACGGAAGAAATTTGTTTAATTCAGAAGGAAACGGCGTGTTCATTACATCAGAGAGTCGGCAGTTGACTCTGGTTTCGATGAAGGGGATACCGTCGTCATTGCAGTCGATGAAAAATTCGTCGTAGTTGACTCTGCCGGCGAGAGGGTAGTAATGTGTCAAGACGTCGGAGAGGGATTTTTTCAGGTGGTTGGCGATTTCGGCGGGGGTGGCGGAGCCGGCGGTGTAGAAATAGACCATTGGGTTGTAGACATCGACGGTGACTTGGTCGAGGAAGGCTAAACTATAACGGCGGAGGTGCTCCGGCGTTGGGGAAGAGGGTTTGATTGTTTCTTTGGAAATGATTTGGATTTCGACGGCCATGATTGATTGAAATTTGAATAGTGAGAGAATAATGTGAAGAAGATAAAAACAGTGGAAGGGGTGGAAAATGAAGCTCTGTTTCGGATGCCAATTTATGGACAGAGTGCATGAAACTAAGTCAAAATCCAATGGAGAAGATAACACGTCATCATAATAATATAATGCAAAATTTATTTATTTATTATTATTGAGAACTCAATTTTATTTAATTATCTTGAATCTGTTTATATATATATATATATATGCATTGCGCTTTCTTTCCGCCTCACCTACTCCCTGTAAGAATGATTGCCACCAAAGTATAATTTAAAATTACAATTAACACAAATTTCAATTTTGTCCCCCTTACACAATTTAATTTAATTATATTAACTTCCATTTTTACTTATGGGTTAAAAAACACTTTTAGTCCCAAAACTTTTATAGAGGTAACAATAATTTTTTTTTTTTTAACGATTTAGTCCATGTGTTTTCAATTTTGTAATAATTTAGTCCCTGAATTTTAGTATGTAACAATTTATTTCTTGTACTTTCAAATTATAATAATTTAGTCCCTCAAGTAAAAAAAGTCATCAAAATTAGATGTCAAATTTTAATACTTTATGATGTAAACTTTGTATTTTGTAAAAATATTAAGTCTCTAATTAGTTTAGTGGTTTATTTATGTATGAAATCTCATTAACCCTTAATATTAATTTCTATAGTATAGACTAAATCGTTACAAATTTTAAAGTTTAAGGACTAAATTGTTACATACTAAAGTATAGGGACTAAATTGTTATAAAACTAAAAGTATAGGGACTAAATCGTTACAAACCGAAGTTTGGGGACTAAATTATTACTTATATGAAAGTTTAGTAATTAAAAGTGATTTTTAACCTCTTTTTTTTTTTTTTTTTTTTTTTTTTTAAATTTTGTGTGAGACCATGTATATCCTGGTGCCAAAGTGATTTGCGAGTTTATTATTATTATTTATAACAACTTATTTATTTTTATTTTTTATATATATACTATTATCGAACAAATAATATTACGTTATCAAGCAAATAACATCCCAAAATTTTTTAATTTTTTTTGGATTTATCAACAAATAATATCCTAAAATTTTGAGTTTTTTTATTGATACCTTATCGAGCAAATAACATTCAATTTCTTTTTCAATTTTTTTATAGATACCGTTATCGAGAAAATAACATGATAATCACTATTGGAGCTGAAGTTTCTCCCACCAATTCTTTACTTCTAAAAAGTTTTCCCTCCAATTTTGAAAAAAAAATCCATCAATTTATTTTTCTTTGATTTGATTTGATTTTCTTTACCCAGAAAGAAAGAAGAAGAGGAAAAAAAACAACAATAATCAATAAGTCGAAGAAGCACATGACAAAAGAGAACACAGCGAAGATTGACGCAGTCTTAATCAACAGAGGCGACAGAAAGGCTAGGCTCGCCGACCAGTTTGGACATGAGAAAGGCAGCCACGCCAAGTTGATAACAGGCAGAAATGCACGTTATTACAGTGCTAAGTCATAAAACAATGTAGGATTGCGATGATAAAAATATACAATATTGCGTCCAAAAGCATTAAGTTCACAATATTGCGGTCACATGTATCCACGCATTAAAATAGCTAACTTGTGTATTTTTGTGCAGAAAATGCGTTGCCGCAAGGTGGAAATGCGATCCAAAGAAATCAACGACCGAGCGCATTAAGAGATTGCGTTAACGCAAGGATATGCGATCATTTGCACACACGTTTATCTGCTCAAGAAGGTTGCCGCATAGAGCCGGCGCATCTGGGTGAAAAGCGTAATAAATCACGATGGGACAAAAAGCCAATGACGGTCGATTCTGAATTAAGTTGACAAGTCGTTAACTTGTAGCAAGTACACTCAACTTTTCGGTGACAAATATTTGGCGCATCAGACAGAGAATTAATGTCATCCCATCAGTGCAATCATAAGAGAGAAAAAGCCTTTCACCCTGAAGCTCTATAAATACCAGAGGTCACCTTCAGTGAAGGAGTTCATTCAATTAGAGAATTTTCCCTATAGATACTTAACCTTGTTCATAGTCTTCTTATACTTAGAAGGAGGAGAGGGAGAAGGGAAGAGACGCCGGAAGATCGCTCTAGTCAGCTCGAGAGAGAACCCAGAAGGCGTGGAAAAACAGAGAGAGGGTCGACTCTTGTGAGAGCAAGATTATATTTTGAGTAGAGTAGAGAAGAATAGTGTAAAAGCCTTGGGAAGCAAGAGATTGCTACCAGGCTCTTTATTCTTATTCTGCATTCTTATTCTGTATTTTAATTATATCTATAAAATGGAACTTGTTTATCTACATCTGTTCACTCTCTTAAAAGCACACATGAGTAGCTAAATCTATCGAATGGGTTGAGAAGAACTTAGCTAACATGACCTAGGATTTTCATTGCATGCGATCATCTTGTCTTATGTTGCGTCCATCACCCTTTTAGAGCTACTCGAGAGAGAGTCTAAAGAAATAACCTAAGACTTGAAAGAGCTAGGTTAGAATCTAGACTCGAGAGAGCGAGATTAGATCTGCAAAAGCAAGAGATAGAGACTTAGAGATAAGCTCTGTTTGTCAACATGCATCGCATGCACCCTAGAGGCTTATATGTAGGTCCTATAGACATCATCACATATATCGCATGCATTCTAAAACTAGAAGCCATAGCATTTGCATTGAGAGATGATTTGCTATTGTATGTGTGTAGCATGATCACATAACATGAATACAATCCTAGGAAGTGTTAGCTGAACCCCTTCTCAATCCGTTCCCTGCATATTCATCGCATCTTCCGTATTAACTCTTTTTTTAACTCCGCCGCATACATTTATATTGTAAACAACAACCCAACAACTCTTTGATTTATTGGTTATCGCAAAGTGATCTAAAAATTATTGCCGCATATTGTTTTTCTTAGTCCCTGAGTTCGACCCTGAGCTTACCAGGAAACTCAGTAGGATTTATACTTGGGTTCTGCTGAGAAAACTTATTGCACAACGCATTTTCCATCACCACAATCCCTTTCATTATTTCACCGCATGCGTCACCTCATGAAATATTTCTAGAAGTTAGTGGTCTGCTAGCTTTCTTTCAAACTGACCCTTTACGAAACTTCCTAAGAACATCACTTGACTTCTTTCAATCTTTTAGCAATGAGGACATTGCCGCATTTTAAATTTGACGGTGCGGTATTCATTTTTCGACCTTGTTTAAAAAAAATCATGACATTGCGATCGGATCTTACTCGTAGTTGGATGTCCGCATGACACCCGTAGCCAAAACGAAGGTAGAAATCGTGATCAATACATAAAAGAAATGATCGCAACTCCGCTGCCAAATAGGCATGAGTTTAGACTGAGAAAGAGTGCCTTGCTCGTAGTCTGATGTCCGCATGACACACGTGGGGGCAAGCCAAAACGAAGGTTAGACGCTTGGATCAACACAAGATCATATATATATAAAAAATTATTATCTAAAATACGCAAGGATAAAAATCATTTGGAAATACCCCAGTGAAATTTTTTTTTGAAATAAATCATGCGATGCCCTGGAATCTAGTAAAGTCTTTTTGAAGGTTAAACTTGTGGTCCCCAAAATTTTAGAAATATTTTAATAAGAGACCTGGATAAGAATTAAGGAAATTTTGGTGTATAGGATTTGAATAAGGTATCCTTGAGAAATCTAGGAAAGTAAAGGCGGTCGACTTTCTAAAGGAAATCTTTAATTTATGCTTGAGGACAAATATTGTTTAAATTTGGGGTGTGATAACGGGCAGAAATGCACATTATTACAGTGCTAAGTTATAAAATAATGCAGGATTGCGATGATAAAAATATACAATATTTCGTCCAAAAGCATTAAGTTCACAATATTGCGGTCGCATGTATCTGTCGCATTAAAATAGCTAACTTGTGTATTTTTGTGTAGAAAATGCATTGACACAAGGTGGAATACGATCCAAAGAAATCAACGACCGAGCGCATTAAGAGATTGCGTTAACGCAAGGCTATGCGATCATTTGCACACACGTTTATCTGCTCAAGAAGGTTGCCGCATAGAGCCGGTGCATGACCTAGGATTTTTATTGCATGCGATCATCTTGTCTTATGTTGCGCCCATCACCCTTTTAGAGCTACTCGAGAGAGAGTCTAAAGAAAGAACCTAAGACTTGAGAGAGCTAGGTTAGAATCTAGACTCGAGAGAGCGAGATTAGATCTGCAAAAGCAAGAGATAGAGACTTAGAGATAAGCTCTATTTATCAACATGCATCGCATGCACCCTAGAGATAGGTTATGGTATTATGCGGTTGCCTTGTATATGTGAGTGTCAATTGTCATCGCATAGACAAGAATAAAGGCTTATGTGTAGGTCCTATAGACATCATCGCATATATCGCATGCATTCTAAAACTAGAAGCCGTAGCATTTGCGTTGAGAAATGATTTGCTATTGTATGTGTGTAGCATGATCGCATAACATGAACACAATCCTATGAAGTATTAGCTGAACCCCTTCTCAACCCGTTCCCCGCATATTCATCGCATCTTCCGTATTAACTCTTTTCTTAACTCCACCACATACATTTATATTATAAACAACAACCCAACAACTCTTTGATTTATTGGTTACCGCAAAGTGATCTAAAAATTATTGTTGCATATTATTTTTCTTAGTCTCTGAGTTCGACTCTGGGCTTACCAGGAAACTCAGTAGGATTTAGACTTGGGTTCTGTTGAGAAAACTTGTTGCATAACGCATTTTTCATCACTGCAATCCCTTTCATTATTTCACTACATAAAATAACGCATCACAAGTTCGAGTGCCCACATTGCAAAATTACAAACCTTGATGTCAAGTTTATGCAGATCCATCATGAGTCAAAATATCCCAAAATTTTGGATCTTTTTTGGAGCTTTAAATGGAAGTCTTATTAGCTATAACCCAAAACAATTCCAACGATAATTGAGGCCAAATCTGCAAAGTTGTTATAAAATATTTTTAAAATATAGTGGACCCCACCTAATTTTCAAACGTAGTCTAATTGATCACCTTCAAATCCTCAATCAAATTACATTTATTGATTACAAATTTTATGGTGGCGTTCACATTTTATTACGATTACAAAATACTCATAAACAACCACAAATGTAATCAAATGGGAACTGTTTTTTAAATTATGATTGATGTATTACGTTTATAGTGCGATAATTGTGGCCATAATTTTTTTTTTTGTTACAATAATTATCGAATGGTGAATCAAACTTTCAATTTTATAGGAGAAAGTGTATGTCAATTTACGCTAAGCAAGACTCCTTTAACTTAAATATCAAATATTTTAATATTGTATCTGAAAGGAGTAGGTGATTACCCGCAATGGAATGATCATGTCCCAATTTTCTTTTACAGAACATTCATCATAAAAATAGGACAAAACTAGGATTCACAAATCTATTAAGCATGCAATTCTCAGAAATTTAGAGAGGAAGAAGGCATTAGGGGTACTTACCCTTGAAGACTAAAATTCTTCACGTTCCTCTCAGAGTCACGAACAAGTCGAACTCTTTGGAACTTATGAACACAACAACGAAAAACTCAAAATCTGGACACTACCACGAGAAGTCCTCGTTACTCTCAAGGTATAAAATAAACTAAGACTTGTATGAGATTCAGTATGCTAATTTTGGAAAGGGAAAGTTTTTCTTGAGAGCAAAAAAACATAAAAAGTTAATCTTCTGTTCTCTTTAGAGAAACTTTAGGAAGAAAAAGATCCTTTATCCTCTACCTCAAACCACGTTAACAAGACGGGGGAGTTATTAACTCCTAATAAATGATTTAATAAAAAAATGATTTTTAATTTAATATATGTATATATATATATATATATATATTAAACTATATGTTGCATCTAATATAACACATAACCTACGGTTTATAATTCTCTCATTTAACATATAGTATTTAATATGAATATAATTTATATTAATTTTAACCTATAGCATTTATATGAAGCTCATTCACATAATTAATATTTGAATCATATTCAAATATTTATTTCTCTCAAGCTAAAATTTATATTATAATGCATCACATACATTATATTAATTATATCTCATATAATTAATTTTATATTATAATGTATCATTTACATTATATTGATTATATCTTAGATAATTAATTTCTTTAAATTATTTTGAACAATTTAAATTAATCCAAAATTAATTCAATTCTCATTAATCACAATTGAGCTAACGAGGGGACCTTATGGACCTATAGATTGAAGCTTCAATTGTACTTGATTAATTAATTAAACTCTTTAATTAAATTAATCAACTTTCATTAACTGCGGTCACTCCACTAAAAACCGACAGTTGCACTCTTCGCACTACAGATATATTTCTGTGTCCATTGGATATAACCAACCAACAATGCATTGACCCTTCACAAATTACTTATAAGTATAATTTGGCCAAAATTACCATTTTGTCCATGTAGTTACATATAACTCCATAAGTGCCACTGATCCCTCTAATGAACAATTAGTTATAGTCCAACTATAACCGGACCCCTCTCGGGCCAGAAAAGAGTGTGACGCTACATCATTCAAGTCCCGAATCAACACTTAAGTGATCAATTTAACTACTTTCCCTGACAGTAAGGAAGGAGTGAATTCCTTCTTGTGTACCTGCATTTCCAACTCCCCAATCAGACGAATACCCAAAATGGTAAGCATATTGAGTCGGGAAAACTAGCCACTCTCACGCATGCAGATTAAAGGACCACCTTCATAGACAGAAGTTCACAACTCACTCAGGATTCAGATCGAGTCACCTATGATCATTTTGGTAAAATGTAATTCTCTTCTAGCAAGAGTGTTATATAAGAAACTATTCATTTCTTGGTCCGGTTTTATACAAAATCTTTGTATAGAATATCCCCACTCACATGTCTCCACGTGAATGATCAAGATCACATCATTTGTAACACTTTACAACAATTTGTAACAACTACAAACCGGGCTGTATTCGTAGTCACTAGAATAAGGGACCTAGTCTTATCTAGAGATGTCCAATTTTTCCACGGGTCCCGCCTTAAACGAGGCGGGGATTCCCCGATGAGGCGGAAAATAGGAGAGGGAACGGAGGAAGAAAAATTCCTCGTGAGCTAAACGGAGATGGGGACGGGGAATGAATTCCCCATCCTCGCCACTACCCCCGCCCCATTCCCCATCCCCGCCCCGATTAGCTTCTAGATATTTATTTAGTATAGTTATCTAATGTTATGTTATTATTATTATTATATAAATATTACATTTGAATTTCAAATTTGATTATTTATTGGGAAAGATAATGAATATGTTTAAATTAAATATTTTAATTTAGATTATATATGTAAATAATTTGATTTATATTTATTTCTTTCAACTAAGAAAAATTAATTAGCTTTTTTAGGTCAAAATTTGAGTAATTTATCTTGAAATTCAAATTTTCATGTAAAACTAACCATAATAAACAATTTAGTGATAGAGTTAATTATTTAATTAAAATTTTCTCATATTAGTGATTTAAATTAATTGACTTTTTACAAAAAAAAAAAAAAGAAAAAGAAAAAGAAAAAACAAAAAAGGTAACGGGGAAAAATTTCCCCTGAGGAACCCGATCCCCGCAAATTCCCTGTGGGGAATCCTCACCCTTATCCCCATGAGGAATTTCATGGGGATGGGGAATGAAATGAGAAGCGGGGACGGGGATGGGGAATGGCATCTCCGGCCCCGCCTCGCCCCGTCCCGTGGACATCTCTATTCTTATCTATCTACTATAAACCATTTAGGTTATCACTTAAATATGATCCACCAGTATGTCTCCACACACATATTTAAGTTACGGAAGATAACCTTGGTTTTTGGGTTAATGCAACTAAATTTTAAATAAAGTACCTCTTATTTTATTAGAAAAGTAAATTATTTGTACAAATACAATTGCAAACTACAAGACCACAAGATTTAGGGCATCAACCCCAACAATATTTTGGTATTTTTATTTGAATTTTAGAAAGTTCGACATTTGAATAAATTTAAGTGCTTGTTTCAAATCTATAATTATTGCTCAGTTTGTTTTGGAAAAGAAAATTACTTTATTAAGCCACATGGGCATTTAACATCAATTACAACAAGAGAAGTAGCCCAATTTAGAAAATTAGTACACTGAATTCTTGATTATTTAAATATTACACTCAAGGGATTGAACCCCAATACGGAAGATTGTTTTGTCTTTGAATTGGGATTGAGAAAAATCAAAATTAATTTTCTACAGTAACATTATTAGGCCAAGCACAACGATTTTTCAATTTTGAAAAATCAAAGATGAAGAAGGTTTACCTTTGTAGAACCAAGAAATCCTCAAGCAATTCCCTCCAAGGTCAATTTCAAGACTATTGTAAAAGACCCAAGAAATCTTCCACCAATGTAGACACCACCAATTGGAGTCATCGTTATTCTCATGACGCAAGGAAAAAAAGTGTGTGGGCTTCTCTTGAGCTTTTGGTAGAAGGAAAAATCTGTAGAATTTTTTAGAGAGTTTTTGAGCAATTTTTTTCAGAGGGCTTATGTACCTTTGTGTTTCACGTAGAGATAAAAAAAGAGGGAAAGGGGAGGGAGTTCCTTCCCACGTTGTCCTCAAATAACTCCCTTAATGGGGAGTTACTTGTTTAATATTATATTAAATGATAATATTAATATAATATTAAAAATATGGTTAATTTAACCATTAATAACCATATTATATGCATTTATAATCATATTATAATGCAACCTCCCCTTTTAACCTATAGTTTTAATATGAACCAAATTCATATTAAATTTTAGTCTATAGTATAAAACATACTTAAAATATTTGAATCTTATTCAAATATTTTTCTCTCACATATTATATAGTTTTAATTCTAAATCATATTTATAATTAACTATATATTCTAATGTATCAACATACATTATACATTATATTAATCATATTAATATAATTAACTACTTAAATTCCCATAAATAATTTGAACAATTCAAATTATTCACAAAATGATCATTCCTTATTTTTATCCTTAGCGAGCTAACAAAGGGACCTATAGATTAGAAGCTTCAATGATTCAAGATTAATAAACTAAATTCTTTAATTGGATATAATATTCATTAACTGCCAGTTACTTCACTAAAGATCGACAATTACACTCTTTGCACTGTAGATATATTTATGTGTATATTAGATATAACCAATCAGTAGTAGGTTGACCCTTCACAAATTTCTCCTAACTACAGTTGGGTCAAAATTACCGTTTAGCCTTGTAGTTACATCTAACTTCTTAAAAGTCATTGATTCCTCTAATGAACAAAAAATTTATAGTTCAACTATAAACTAACCCCTCTCGAGCCAATGAAAGGGCGAGGCCTCATTGTTCAAAACTCGGAATCGGCTATTAAGGGAGCAATTTATCTACTTTTTCTTTCTAGGGGAATGAGTGAATTCCATCTTGTGTAGTTGTGTTCCCAGCTCCTTACTTCGACAAAACCCCAAAATGGTAGGCATATTAAGTTGACGAAACATATCACTCTCACCCATACAGATCAAAGGTTTTCCCTCATAGACAGGAATTCACAACTCACTTAGGATTAAGGTCAAGTTACCTATGGTTATCCTAATGAAAAGTTAGTTTCTTCAGGCAACGGTGTTAGACTAAGAAACTAATCATTTTGTGGTCGATCTTATATAAACTCTTTATATAGGATACCCTCATTCACATGTCCCCAGATGAACAATATGGATCATATGGTTTGTAATACTTACAACTAATGTAATAATTACAAAGTGGGGCATTTCCCACTTGACCTTGGATCTTAGTTTATTGGATTGAGTTAATGTTATCTAAAAGTCGAATAAAATACTTCTTATTTTATTAAATAAATAATTTATATAAACAAAATTACAAACTACAAGATGAACGAGATTCAGAACACTAAATCCAACAATCTCCCACTTGTCCTCAAGCGAATGAGGAAGATAATACAAGATACACAATACAATAAACTAAGGCATCCTCTATACCCCAAAATCTCCCACTTGCCCTAGATAAGATGACACATATCCTGTAGACCTTGACTTTCCAAGTGACAATAAAAAACCTTAGCTGTGAGAGCCTTTGTAAAAGGATCGGCAATGTTGTGCTTCAAAGCGATCTTTATGACGATCACATCTCCCCATTGCACAAACTCCCTGATGAGATGATACTTGCACTCAATGTGCTTTCCTTGTTTGTGGCTTCAAAGCTCCTTGGAGTTTACCACAATACCACTATTATCATACTATAGAGCGAAAGGCATTGACATGTTTGGAACAACTTCCAAATCTATTAAAAACTTCCTAAGCCAGACAACTTCTCTAACAGCTTCACAAGTAGCTACATACTCCGCCTCTATGATAGAGTCATCAATACAACCTTGTTTGATTCTACGCCATATTATAACCCCTCCATTAAGAGTAAACATTGATCCTGATGTGGATTTCCTAGAATTCTTATGAGTTTGAAAATCAGAGTCAGTGTATCCCGTAAGGATCAAATCCTTAGCACCATACACAAGCATATAATTTCTCGTTCTCCAAGAACACTTGAAAATAGATTTAACCACTATCCAGTGATCAAATCCTGGATTGGATTGATATCTATTAACTATTCCCACTACATAGAAAATATTCGACCTAGTACACAATATGGCATACATTAGGCTACCTTCTATAGATGCAAAGGGAATTTGTATCATCTCCTTAATTTCTTGAGGTGTCTTAGGATATTGTTCCGTAGACATAATAATTTCATGCCTGAAAGATAATAAACCTTTCATGGAATTCTGTATCGAATGTCTGACAAGAATTTTGTCAATGTATGATGCTTGAGACAAGGTTAGTGTTTTGTTCTTATGATCCCCAATGATTTGGATACCTAGAACAAACTGTGCATCACCCAAATCTTTCATTTGGAACTGAGCAGCTAGTCATTTCTTAATTTCAGTAAAAAAAACCTACATCATCCCCAATAAGTAGAATATCATCCACATATAAAACCAAGAAAGCTACTGAATTGTTGATGATTTTCTTGTAAACACAAGGTTCATCAATATTTTGATCAAAGCCATAAGATTTAACCATAGTATCAAATCTTATATTCCAAGATTGGGATGCTTTTTTTCAACCCATAAATAGATCGATTAAGCTTTAAATGCACTCATCAAGATTACCATTCAAAAAGATATTTTCGACGTCCATCTGCCATATTTTATAGTCATAATATGTGAGATAGACAAGAGAATCCGAATATATTTGAGCATGGTAACAGGTGAGAAAGTTTCTTCATAATCCACTCCCTCAATCTGGGTATAACTATTTGCCACTAATCTAACCTTAAAACTTTGGACCTTACCACCTACACCACTCTTTCTCTTGTAGATCCATTTGTAATCTATGGGTTTTATCCTTTCACGTCGACTACAAATGGCAAGACGAAATTGAAGAACATAGACTCTATTTCCTAATTCATAGCTTTAATCCATTCATCTTTACCTGTATCAACCATTGCCTGCTTGTAGGTCAATGGATCATCAACTCATCATCTGGTATGACGACTTAAGTTTCTGTTAAACCCAAATAACGAACATGTTGGGTTATAACCCTCCCACTACATCGAGGCTCCCTCTGTTGGGGTTGATGCCCTAAATTCTCGTGTCCTATAGTTTGTAAACAGTTTGTACGAACGCTTGTGATGTATATTATATGATACTTACTTCACTTCCTGATTTTGCTCATTTGGATGTTTTATTTGCTTTACCACAAACCAATAAACTAAAATCCCTGGTTGTCTTTATGTAACTTAAGCATGTATGTGGTGACATACAAGTGGATCATGTCTTAAATGATAACCAAAATGGTCTATAGTATATGGATATAGGAGGGAAACCTTATCCTGGTAACACTACGAATGCGACCCGCTTTGTGGAATAGTTGCAAGTGTTGTGACTTGTCACAGATGGTTTGATCCTGATCATTCATGTAAAGGACATGCTAGCGGGGGCGTCCTATACAAAGAGTTTTTATAAGACATGACCACGAAGTGTTAACGTCTCATTATATAACACCGTTCATGACAGAGACTTCACTTCACTAGGATGACCATAGGTAACATGACCTCAATCCTCAATGAGTTGAGAACTCCTGCCATTGAGGGTGGTCCTTTGATTTGCATAGGTGCAAGTGGCCTAGCCACTGACTCAAGCCTACCACTTTGGGGATTCGTTTGATTTGGGAGTTGGGAACTCAGCTACATAAGATGAAATTCACTCCTTCCTTGAAGCAGGGGTAAGTAGATAGATAGCTCCCTTAAGGGCTGATTCCAGGGCTTGAATGATGTGGTGCCACACACCTTCTCATGGCCCGAGAGGTGTTCACACATAGTTGGACTATGGAGGATCCGTAGTACTTAAGGAGTGAGATGTAACTATAGGGGAAAAACGGTAAATTGACCCAACTGTACTTACGAGCATCTGTGAAGAGTTATCGTACTCATGATTGGTCATATCCAATGGACACAGAAATATATCTATGGTAAGAAGTGTTCAGTTGTTGATCTTTAGTGGAATGCCTGATAGTTAACGGATGGTGGATCTTGTAACTAAAGAGTTTAGTCAACTATTCACGTGTTGTTGGAGCTTCGAGCCATAGGTCTATAAGGTCCCCTTGGTAACTTGGATATAAGTTGAGAATCAGTTTTTGGTCAGTTTGAAATGTTCAAATTGACAAGAGGGAGTTCGATTATATATGATATAATTAAACTGGTTAATCATATATGATATGATTGATGAGATACATTATTTTGGAGGAAATTGGATATAAATATGATTTATATCAAGTAGAGGAGAAAACACTATAGTTGATATATGATATCAAACTATAGGTTATGAATATAATATGATTCTATGTATTATTTTATTAATTGGACGGTTATGAGATAATTAGCCACCATTTTCTCTGAATTAGGTTATAGTAACTGAAGAATAAAATGAAAATAGTTTTTATTTTTTGCACGAGACACACATAATTGCTCACGGTGTGTTAGCCTTCTATCGCTTAGTGTTGAGAGCCTATATGATAGCGCCCGCTTACTAAACGATCGCACACCCACGCTTTCTAAACGATCGCTTACTTTTTCTAGACGATCGCTTAGCGCTGAGCGTAACTAAACGATCACTTAGCTTTTCATAGACGATCGCTTAGCTTTTATTACACGATCGTGTACCCTGTACTAAACGATCAAGCACCCGACTATACGATAGTCTTTCCTTTCTCCCACTTTCTTGATTGTAGTACATGATAGCCTTTCCTCCTCCCCTCTACCAATTCCATCGAAGCCCACCCTTTGAATTCTCACTCCGAGAATACTGAGGGCTCCGAGTGGTGGTGTTGTCCTCGTTGCCTGTTGTTCGTGTGCTGCTGTTCGTGTAGACAATCGTGGTGTTGCTGGGCGATTACTTACTGGACGAGAAAGAGCGAGAGGAGTTTCTTCACGGTGAGACCGAGATTTTTTAAGAAGAGTTTTCAACTGGTACATTCTCTCCGTCTTTTGTTTTTATCTTTTAACGCATGCCAATAATTTAATGTTATCAATGAATATCTCTATGTTTGAATGTATATGTGAAAATTCTGTCACAATGAATTGAAAATATCCACTTCCGCTCATAGGTACTCTTGTATAAGAGTTCCTTCATCCTCAACTCTTAAGGAGGATGTGTGTGACTAGATGAAGCAACATCAACAACTTTTGTTGAAGTGATTGGTTCTTTAGCAATCCTTGGTGAAGATTCAGTAGATTCTTTGGAAAACTCATTTAATATGATTTTACTTCTTATTTTATGCTCCCTAATATGGTCTTCCTCCAATAATGTAGCATTTATCGATATAGATACTTTATTCTCTTTCGGATAATAAAAAAGACAACCTATTATTTCTTTGAATAGCCTACAAAAAGGCACACTTTGAACATGGTTCCAGTTTCTTTAGGTTAGTCACTAGCTATGACATCCCAACCTTGATAAGTGTTGGAGCTTAAGAGAAAATTCATATTTGATGTTTAAAGGGTAAAAGTTTGGCTAAGTAATTTAATTCATAGCCCAAGACAAGTGGAGAAAATCCTAAAGGTTAGAGTAATGGGAGCATAAAAGGCCATGTGGATGCATGCTTGGAGGTGAAGTGAGACAAAGAGGACACATAACTATGCCTTGAGCTTAGAAGGAGAAAGCTATGCTTGAAAAGAAGATGCAAATCAAGGAAGAATAAAGCAAAGGAAGGTTGGACGTATAGGGATAAGATGGGGCGCGTACCTAAGGGACAAGTGTAGGTTGAGCGCATACCTTTGCTATGAACCAAAGAAGGAAGCTATGCTATGAGAGGGAAACAATTGAGAGCATAGCTAGGAAACCATATGTCCAAATCTAGAGAACCATGTGTTGGAGACACTATATGGGCACATGGTGAGTAATCTTGGACGTATAGAAGGGTTTTCAAGACATCTTTATTGGATTCCATAGGAGGGAAAGAAGTCACCTTGAATGCATAAAGTTTATATTGGGTACTATACTATAAATGGAGGAGAGTATGCATTAAATACAAGAAACTATGCTATGAAGAACTTTTAAATAATCTAGAGGATGTAAAGGTGCATACTAGGACAAAAGGTGGTGTATACTAGGGTAGATGATACCCACTTAGGCGCATACCTAGATAAGGATGGACACATGGAAGAGTCACTAAGGGATGCTTGAAGATAGGTGAATACTTAAGGAAAGAATTGGTTAAATATGAGTGAACCATGTGTTAAACTATATACCATCAAGAGGGAAAAATAGGATTGGACACATAAAGGGAGGATGATGGGTGCATAAGATATTCAAGGGGCAGAAATTGGCTAAGTGTTGGATAACATAGGACACAACAAATATTGAAACCCTAGGAAAAACCTAATGATGGGCGTATAGAGAAGGAGATGGGCGCATAGCAATCAATTTTGAGCACATTGGACAAAATCAATGAGAGACATCATTCAAGAATGGGGTATATAAGGGAATTGGATGCATGGAAGGAAGGACCATGCGCCCAAGGTATAGAAGTTATTAACTATCACTGAAGTGTTCTAATGAGTAGATTTATACTTAGGTTCTTTTCGACTAATAAAACAACCCTAAGTCTATGTAGTTTATCCAAGTATAACTCTTATAATTGGATTTTAACCTATGATGTCTAGGTGATAAACCATTTTATTACCTCACATCATTCACATATGCTCATAAAATCGGTTACCAACGCTCAATAATTCAATCATAATCTCCAGGTAGTAGGTGTTCCATAAACCGTCAACTTAAGTACCCCCAGCCTTGTAAACCATCAACTTAAGTACCTCTAGCCTTAGATAGGATTATATACCGGTTGAGCTTGTAACTAAGGTTTTATAAGTTTTAACAATTAAAATAGGTGGTCAACCTACATGAGCATGCAACTATTGTTTATAAATTTTAAATGTCTAACCCAATTTTATAACAACTTATAAAACTTTAGACATGCTAAACATCCATAACATACATAAGCCATTAAATATTTAATATAACACTTATATTAAATACAAGAAACCCTAACATGCATACTATATATTATAACATTTATAACATACTTTTAATGCATGTAGCATGCTTCCTATGATGGGATTTAACTTCTAAATGACATACTATATGCACATACAAGATTTATTTAATTATAACATACATCAAATGCATAAATAATTAAACACTGATTGATATGGTTTTAGTTTTGGCAAAAACAAGCAAACATAAGCCTAACTATTACAATCAACTTCAAAACCGTCTTTGAACCACTCGAACCGATCCAAACCAAACCCATGCACCTTGAACCAGACTGGATGAGTTTGAACCGGACCATCAAATTCTAAACCGGACCAGCCAAAAACATTTTGAGGCTGAACCAGATTGGACATTGAGAAAACCGGTCGAACTGGCTGCTCTTGGTCCAACCTCAAAGTCTTGCAAAGGCTGATCGTGTAACGCTGAAGGCAATCATCTAGCTCCATCGCCTTGTGTTGTGAAGAACTACATGATCACTTAGTGTTATCTACAACTAAACGATTGTTTAGCTCAATCGCATAGAACTACATGATCGCTTAGTGTCTGCCGAAGGTAAACGATCGCTTAGCTCTATCGCTTAACACCATCATCTAGCGGTTCATGTCACCGTTTAGTATCCGCCGTAGCTAAACGATTGCTTAGCTCTATCATATAGAAAATCATCACGTTGCTTAGCATTTCGTAGGTAGGCGATCATTTAGTTCCATTGTATAGAAACTTCAACGCATCGCTTAGCACTTCGTCTACACGATTGCTTAGCTCTGCATCTAAACGATTGCTCAACGCTATCACGTAGCACTTCATCGCATCGCTTAGCACACATCGTAGCTAAATGATCTTGTAGTACCATTATATAGTAAATTCAACATATTGTTTAGTTCCCACGTCAAAACTAAACGATCGCTTAATGCTATCGTATAGCAAATTGAACGCATCATTTAGCTCCTGCAGGTACATGATCATCTAGCATTCAACATCACAATGACCAACGCCCATTGCTATACGATTGTTAAGCTTTTCTTCACATCGTGTAGTTTCTGGAGCTAGACGATCATTTAGCAATTGAACCTCAACAACGATTTTGAGTCGAACCTGAAAAAACTAGAACAACAGCTCGGCCTCCTTCACTTATTTCTTCAATTACATCTTAATTTCGACTCTAATGACTCTAAATAAATTACAGACTCTTGCTAACACATAAAATCTCATAAAAAAAAAGCCAATTACAAATTTAAATGAGAAATTAAAGAGAATTAAACAGCCAAAGCTTAGAAAACCATATCAGTGCACCTGTTTCATATTTCTTATATAAAACACACACCAAACCAAAATTAAACCGAATTGAATGCTTATTTGATGCTCTAATACCAATTGTAGGTTTTTATCAGCAATAGCAGAAGCACAAGGATCATCTAAGCACTCAAATTTACTAATTTTGGCAAAATATAAAGCATGCTCTTGTAGAAAACAAGTGAGTTTCAAGACATGCCTCTTGTAGAACTTCTTCAAAGCTCCTTCTCCAGCTGCTACCTTTTTCAAATCTTGTTGTAGACCACCTCAAGATATTCCCCACTATTCTCTTGGTGCTCTAGATTGAGTTGTGGGACTCAAAACAAGCTTGAATCAAGGGATGAAGGAGAAATGCTCACTGCAGTAATCTTGTTGAAGAACCCTTTCTTCAACCCGAATTTTCTCTAAAATTCTTTATAGATTGCATGCCCAAATTTCACTCCAATCTCTTCACTATATTGTAAATCAATATGCAAGGAGAGAGTTGCATGAGTTGCAGCTCATGCTTGGAGAAGACAAGGCTAGGAAGATGCCATTTAAGTGAGCAAATTGAAAGATGGATAATGGAAAAACCATTTTTTCCATTTTGTGTTTTTCTTTTTTCTTTTTCAATTTTATCACAAAATCAAAATTTGATTTTCTAAAATCTATTTTGATTTTAAAAATGAAAATTTTAATTAATTTCATAAATTAATTATTAAATAAAACTTAATTAATTTAATATCAAATATTAAATTAATTGTAACACATATCCATCTTTATATATTTAAATCATATTTAAATATATAAATTCTCCTATTCCGTTTAATTCTCAAATTAAAAATGTAATTATATCTCATATAATTACTAATTTCCTTAATTCTAATTTGAACGTTTCAAATTAACTTATCACGCTATTCTAGAGCTAGTAAGGGGACCTCGCAGACCTACAGATCATGGGCTCCAACGATCTGAGATTAATTGGCTAAACTCATTAGACCAGATTAATCCCCATTCGTTAACGAATGGGTCACTCCACTAAACCCCATAGTTGCACTCCCCCCACTGTAGATATATTATGTCCACATGATTTGACCATAATCAGAAAGTCAACTCTTCATAAGTTGTTCGTAATAATAGCTGGGTCAAATATCTGTTTTACCCCCAAGATTACGTCTTATTCCTCAAGTCCCTACTGATCCTCTAATAAACAACTGGCTTGTGATCCAATCACTAAACCAAACTCTCTCAACCTTGAGAGGGTGAGGCCCCTTGTTCAAGACCTGGATTCAGTACTTGAGAGAACAACCTTTTTCCTATCCCTAAATTGGGTAGGCGTAAACTTCGTCTTGCACCCTATGTCTCCAGCTATCTATTCGGTCTTACCCCTGAAATGGGAATCTTATTAAGCCGGTGCTATTGAGCAACCCCCACCTATGAAAATCTAAGGGCAATCCTGAATAAACAAGAGTTCATAGTTAGCTCAGGACTAAGATCGAGTAACCTAGGTCATCTAGGTGAAATAGTCAGTCTTAAACAATAAATAACGTATAAAGTAAGAGTGACTTATTTCTTGGTCCTGATCTTATGCAAACTCATTGCATAGGACGCCCCCACTCCTCATGTCATAACATGTACGAATTAGGATCACATTATATGTAGCACTTTACAACTCTTTGTAACAACTACAGAGTAGGCCGCATCCAATGGTGTTACCAAAATAAGTTACCCATCCTTCTTCATGTACCGTAGATCATTTTGTCTATTTACTCGAACCTGATTCACTCTTATGTCTATACATAAAGTTAAGTACTCATATAATAGTCATGGGTCTTAGTTTATTGGATTTAGACTTTCATACAATTTATGAAATCAATAACAAGTATATTGATTATATAAAATGTTTATCATTCTACAAACTATGAGTTTTAGGACATAAAACCCAACACAAACATATCAGTGATTAATCATAATTGATATTTTATTCACTTTGTCTATAAAATATGTAATATTTTAGTTGCATTAACCACAAACCAATAAACTAACATCCAAGATTATCGTTGTAACTTAAACATGTATGTGGAGTCATACAGGTGGATCATGTTTAAGTGATAACTTAAATGGTCTGTAGTATATGGATAAGGTTGGGTACCTTATCCTGGTAACACTACGAGTATGGCCTACTTTGCAGATGTTACAAATGTTGTAAAGTGCTACAAATGATCTGATCTTGATCATTCATGTATTAGACATGCGAGTGTGGATATTTTATACAAAGGAGTTTATATAAGACTGGACCATGAAATGCTTAATCTCATTATATAACGCCGTTCATAATAGAGACTTTCATTTCACTAGGATGACCATAGGTAACATGACCTTAATCCTGAGTGAGTTGTGAACTCCTGCCTATGAGGGCGGTCCTTTGATTTGTATGGGTGAGAATGGCCAGAATTGATGACTCAACAAGCCTACCATTTTGGGGATTCGTCTGATTGGGGTACTGGAAACTCAGCTACGCAAGATGGAATTCAGTCTTTCTTCGAACCAGAGGTAAGTAGATAAATTACTCCCTTAAGTGTTGATTCCGGGTTTTGAAAAATGTGACATCACACCCTCTCTTGGCCCGATAAAGGTTTAGTCATAGTAGGACTATGATCTATTGTTCATTAGAGGGATTAGTGGTACTTAAGGAGTTAAATGTAACTACAGGGGCAAAACGGTAATTTGGCCAAACTATACTTGCGAGCAAGTTGTGAAGAGTCATCGTACTGTTGATTGGTTATATCTAGTGGACACAGAAATATATTTGTAGTGCGAAGAGTGCAGTTGTCGGTCTTTAGTGGAGTGCTCAACAGTTAACGGATGGTGGATAATGTAATAAAAGAGTTTAATTAATTATTCACATACTGTTGAAGTTCAAGCTACAGGTCCATAAGATCCCCCTGGTAGCTCAAAAGTATTGAGTTTAGAATCAATTTTTGGTTTAATTTGAAATGTTCAAATTAATAAAAAGGAGTTTAGTTATATATTATATAATTATATTGATTCAATTATATATGATATAATTGATATAATATATTTGATACATTATTTTCTAATTGGAGGAATAAATATTTGAATGTGATTCAAATATATATTCTGTGAATGAGATTCATAGTTGTTAAATTTAATATAAATATGATTTATAATAAATGCCATAAAATAGAGAAAAAGAAAGATAGTTTATATTGTATATGATGCAATATTAAAAGTATAGGTTATAAATATAATATGATAAGTTGGTTATCATATTTATTTATATTATTAATTATTTGATAATTAATCTCTTTTTCTCTCTAAACACCTTATTGGGTGGTTAAGTGGTTTTTTATGGAAAAAGGAATAGAAGAAGTCAGTTTAATTTTAACTTTAACGCAACACAATCAAAGCTATACGATTTTACAGAGAATATACGATATACCCTTTACTCTAAACGATTGAGAGACTTTGCTATGCGATAGCTTGTTCTTCCTTCAATCGTCTTCCTCCTCCAAACTCCTAAACTCCATCTTAACCAAAATAGCCAGAGCCCACCACTCATGGGTTCTCACACCGAGAATACCAAGGTCACCAAGTGGTAGTATCCTTCCTCTTTTGGTTTTGTGTTCTGGTTTCTGTTTGATCGAGGAGAGTTCGTTGTTGTTCGAATTGTTTGAGGGATTTTCATGAAGAAGAGTTCTTCAAAGGTATGATCACTTGAACTTTATTTCTTATTCAAAAGCATGTTGTAAGTTATGTTATGATGCATAATCTGTATTGTTTACTGTAAACATTTGTTTTCAATCGAAATGGGATTTGGACGATCTGCTTCCACTCATAGATTCTCTGTAAAATGAGTTCCTTTAATTCGTATCAAAAGCCAAGTTTTGTTCTGATTCCAAATTCCATTTGTTGTATTGAAATCATTTATAGTTTGGTGGGCTTTATTTTCTGCATTGCGTTTAATCGTTAAATATATGTGAATGGTTTGTTGATGGATGTTTCAAGGTAGTAATCTCAGTTTTGGCTTTCTGTTTACATTACAAAAAGTTAATTATAAGGGCCGCTACGGTTTTTGGGTATTAATTCTTGCAATCGAATTTGTATTCGTTTTATTTTTTGAGTCGTTTGTGAAGCTTCAAATGCAAAGGTTGTAGTTCGTTTCGATTGAGAAGACAAAACAGTGTTCGCATCGTGTAGCTAAAGCTAAACAGTCGTTTAGATCTGGCTATGTGTTCATGTAGAGTTTTCTATATGATCGTGTAGCATCTGCTAAACGATCGCATAGCTAATGCTACACGATCGTGTAGAGTTGTCTACTCGATCGTGTTGCGTTGGCTGCATGATCGTATAGGCGCTCAAGGGATAAACAATCATGCAGTATTTGATACTCGATACAAGGCATGCGTGCTAAACGATCATGTCAACTATCATGCTCATCGCATAGTTAGTAGCTACACGATCGCCAGAGGTGTTGCCATGTACCCAACTGCTTAGAGAAAACCTACCTTTGTGCCCAACTGTTGTTCATAAGTTATAAGGCCTAGTTTCATATCGGTTAGAATTGTTGAGCTAATTTTAGGGCCATAAAGGTACTCTAAGGTTAATTTAGCCCTAAATATAAGATTCTAAGTTGATTATTGACAGGCTCGAGATCTAGGAAGAAACCAAGGGAAACTAGGGAACTTGAAGGAAAGAGAAGACCAATACTATTAAAATGTGAGTGGTATTCTTGAATGGTTTCTTGTGAATTTATAGTTACAGATATGTATATGTATAGCTTGTTATGATAATGAGAATATGTAGCACGGGATGGTCAGGGACTCATTGGACCTAGTTCCTGAGCCTGTGAGAAAGACCTCATTTAGAATGGTCAAAGAACGACGAGTCTAGTTTCTGAGCCCATAAAAGGAGAATCTAAGTGTACATAGTAATAGAAGAGATATGTTTAATTATCTACTGTTTATGTAGGTTAAAAAGGGAACACATCATTCAAGCTTGAGGTTTAAGTAGTAATCTTGCCATGTGAAGATGCTATTTGAGCTTTTTATCTCTTAGGGTTGAAAGAGACCCTGTAAGTTGTTTACCACTCACTGGGCTTCTAGCTCACTCTTTTTTCCTTTATGTTTTCCTTCGCAGGTAGCTGAAGAGTCCAGGTTGCTGTAAGAAAAAGAGGTCTGCCATGAGTTAAAATGTTAATTAAAGTAGTTGTTGAATGGGCTGGGCAAATGTGTTGTAAAAACCTTTTTAAATGCTTGGAACTTAATTTCTATTAATTCAAACTTGAGATTAATTTTATTCCTGGCTAAAATGAAATAAAGTTAGTTCAGATCGGAAGTAGGTATCACAAAAGGTCTGTCGTCCTTACGCCTCCTTTCGGGCTTGAGAGGTGAGCTCGAGAGGCGGTGTGACAGATATGATTCATCCTTGAAAAAGGAGAATCACTCTAGGGAAAAATTAGAAGAGTAAGAAGATCACCTCAAGGAATCATCATATTGTATTTGTCAACATTTCTATAGTTCATTTATGCACTTTTATTTTTTTTTCTCATTTTTTGAACATTCATCTTGTAATCATGATTATTGATCTAATGAAATCCATTCAACAGTTTTTAATCATATCATGAGCTAAATTTTCTAAGGGGTTCAACAATGTAGATACCCTAGGATTTTATGGTTTGAACAATGCCTATGCTTCATATCGCTTTGACTTGTGCATTGTCTTTGTTGAATTTATAGATAAAAATTGTTAAGTTAAACTGGTCACTTAATTTAGCAATCTAATGGAATCTTGATGCTGAGAAGGTTAGGATGCAAACCGATGTCACAAAAAAATATGGACTAAGAGCCTAAAAATATGGCTCTCATGTAGCCTTAGAAATAAGGGACACCATGTTGGGATTGGTGTCCTAAATCTTCCAGAGTCTCGTTGTTTGTAATTATACACATTGTTTTATGAATAAAATAATTTTTATTTCATTCTGGCGTTTACTCATATCCAATAAACAAAGCTCCATGATTATCTTATGTAAACTTAAGCATGTATATGAGATATACAAGTGGGTCATGCCTTAAGTGATAACCTAAATAGGTCTGTAGTATAAGGATTAAGGTGGAATACCTGATCCTGGTGACACTACGGATACGGTCTACTTTGTAGAAGTTTGCAACTGTTGTAAACTACTATAGATGGTAAATCCTAACCATTCATGTGGAGACATGCGAGTGAGGGTGTCCTATACAAAGAGTTTGTATAAGACCAGATCACGAGATGACTAGACTCTGTATATAACGTTGTTGATACTGGAGACTTACATCTCAACTAAATGACCATAGGTGACACGACCTCAATCCTAAGTGTTTTGGGAACTCCTGCCTTTGAGGGCAATCCTTTGATTAGTATGGGTGAGAGTGGCCAAATTGCTAACTCAACATGCCTACCTTTTTGGGGACTTGTCTGATTTGGGAGCTAGGAACTCAATTACACAAGATGGAATTCATTCCTTTCTCGAAGCAAGGGTAAGTAGATAGATTGCTCCCTTAAGGGATGATTCTGGGGCTTGAACATAGTGGTCACAACTTCTCTTTAGAAGAGATGACTCAGTCATAATAGGATTATGACTTATATTCATTAGAGGATTCAATGGTACTTAAGGAGTTAGATGTAACTATAGGGGCATAATGGTTATTGGCCGAGCTGTACTTACGAGTGATCTATGAAGGGTTGTCACACTGTTAAATTGTTAAGATGGACACATAATATATTTGTAGTAAGGAAAGTTCAGCTGTCGGTCTTTAATGGAGTGCCTGGCAGTTAACGGATAGTGGATCCCATGACTAAAGAGTTTAGTTAGTTATTCACATACCGTTAGAGCTTCGAGCTACAGGTTCATAAGGTCCCCTTGGTAGCTCAATGGATTCAAGTTGAGGATCAGTTCTTAGTGTTGATTTGAAATATTCAAATTGACAAGAGGTAGTTAGATTATATATGATATGATCGGTATGGTGTATGAGATACATCAAGTGGAGGATTAATGTAAATGAGATTTACATTAAGTGCTATGGAATAGAAAAAGAGCTATGGTTTGTAGGTTTCATGAGATGAAATATTAAAACTATAGGTTATTATGGTAAGTTAGTTATCATTTATATTTATAATAATATAAATTATTGGATAATTATCTCTTTTTCTTTAATAACCAATTGAGTGGGAGGTTATTGGTGGTTTCATGGTAATTGTGAGATGAAAGGAAAAATGAATTCCTAATTTTAGTAAGATTTGCTAAATTGTTGTTTTGAGATTTCCAATATCGGAAATTACTCACGGATAATTGTCAAGTAAATCAGATTTACTAAACGACAGCTTGGAGTTAACTAAACAATTGGGCATCGACCTATACGATAGGCTGTTTCATCTCCCACTTGCTCGATCGTTTACACTATTATTTTTCCTTTGATTTTCTACCTCTAACCAAGTCCACACAAAGCCTACCCTCAGGATTCTCACACCGAGAATACCAAGGTAACCTGTTTGGTGGTGTCATACTCAACTCGACACAGTCGAGGTTCTGTGGAGGCCATTCTCGGTGTTCGAAGTGTTCGTGACCTTAGCGTTCGCTTAGTTCGAGTTCGCTATGTTCGTGCAGTGTAGTGGTCGTGTTGGACGAACGTTCGTATGTTGCTGTATTGTTGTGATCGAGCATTCGTGATCAAGGAGTTTGAAGATAAGTCTTCAAAGGTTTGTTAGTCCTATCCCTTGATCGTAGTAAAACATGTTGTAATTTCTATTTTATGCATAACCGTATGTTTCCATTTGTGACTATAATTGTTGTTGTTCATATATGATTGAAATTTGGAAAGATCCTTCCGCTGCTCATGAAAATCCTCGTGTTCGATTTCCATCACACCATAGGATAAAGAAATTGCATAAAATTAACTTAAGATCTAACTAACCATAGAAATATAGGCATTTTCTTCTTAAGGCTCCTAAAAGAACTTGATACAAAACCTAATATGAGGAACTTTATGTCCATGACTAAGTCATTGTCTAGGTATCATGCTGCCAGATTGTCTAAGGCATACTGTCATTTTGGTTGAAACATAACTGAAGTCCTATTCATCATTCTTGTTTACCATTTTTATCAATTCTCCAACCAAAATTACTATTTCTCCATATTTGCTACCTTTTGTATACATTAATTGTAAACCCTAGATCCTACTTTACTACGTAATCATGTTTATGTCTATTTGTGTTATGATATTAGTATTTCTTAATTTAGTTGCATACTAATTTATGAGTAATGGAATGCATAGAAGGGTTAAGAAGAAGGAAATCTCTCTAAGTGGTAAATAAAGGTTCCCTCGAGTAGCTGAAAAGGAGACCTAACACTTAATTGAAATTTTCAGAAGTGTAGGAAAGAGGGAAAATAGGCCTGGAGTTAAGCCTAAGAGCAAAGGGAACTCTCTAAATATGGGACTTGAGGCTTTCAGGTCAAATGAGAAGACTCAACAATTAGAAGGAAAGTGGAGAGCTTGAGGAAGTGGAGAAGGCGTGTCATGCTATGGGTCCAAGTACTTAAGAGCAAAATTTGGCTAAGTATAGCATGAAGTGTGTGTTGAAGGTCCATATGGAAGGTTGGTTTTGGCTATTGAGTGAGGTGTTGGTCGTGGCTGACAAGGAAGTATGTGTCAGACCCATGAGAGGTTAGTGGGGGCGCAGGCGGGTGGCATGTAAGCAGCCAATTTTGCCTAAGTGAGCGCACAAAGGGCGTTAAGACAATGGACTAGGAAAGCTACAAGGTGTGCATTGGCCGAGGGGTTTAGAGGTTAGAATGTGTAGCTGCCCAAAGGCTTAAGTGTTGGCGTGGGCGAGTGGCGTCGCCTAGGAAAGGCGCGGAAGCGTGTCATAGAGGTAATTGAAGCAAGGATGAGCGGCAAGGCTGGAAGTAAGCACCTAAGGCTAGGTGATGAGGGCATTAGTAAGTAGCAAGTGTTGGCCGAGAGAGGGCTTGGGTGGATGCCAACCCTATGCGTTGGAGTGAGGTTGAAGCACTTAGCTTAATCATTCGATTAGTGGGCTAAGTGGCATGATTAGAAGCCCTAAACAAGAGTTAGTGGCTTAGGTGTCACTCTATTAGGCTACTTGATCATGCAAGGCTTAGTATAAAATGGGTGTTGAAGAAGAAAAAGTTTGGTTTGCTGAATCCTTTCGTGAGAAAGGGGAAATGTTTCTGCCAATTTGAAGATCAGATAGTGCTGAAGGAGATCTTGTACTGAAAGAAAATTCCAACGATTAGGAGCTAAAATTTGAAGACTTCATTTAGTGTTCAATGTTTCAAGATTTCTTGATTGGGCTGGAGATATTAAAAGATTTCGAGCTCACCAAGAGAAATTTGAAGCTTAAATTTTAAGGTAAGGGAGTTAAGATGCTTAGGAACAATTTCTTAGAAGGAAATTTTGAGAGATAATGTCTGGGATTGGAGTTATTAAAGCTGGAAGTTGAATATGAAAATTTGATGAATAAGTAGACAGCTGCAACCAAGAGATAAGTAAGTAGTTGGCCGGTCGAGGGTGTGTGTAAGCGTGCACGAGCATTGGCAAGGGTATACGTGAGCGTAGGCAGGGTTAGCCAAGATGTGTGCACGATAAGAGGTGTGAGTCTGCGCGGTAGAAAGTGCCAATATCTGAGGCACGCTAAGTGTGATGCCTAATGGACGCTCAATGCCTATGCAAGGTGAGCATGTTCTAATGCCTACCTTAAGCACCCATGTGCGAGTGCTGCCACCAACTAGCTAAGTTGCAAGGTAAATGGCTAAGTGTTGGTAATGCGTTGAGATAGGCTAGGTGTTGGTGAGTTGTAGGGATATTCTAAGTGTGATATTAAGCTTGAATGCTAGAGTTAAGCATAAACGAGAGCTAATGGTATTAACCAAAGGTACCTATTCTTGTCACAGGGAAAATGCATATAGGAGAATCCTAATCCTTTAGGGAAGTAACATAAGACAGTGAGTCACTAGTTTTCATAAAGTTTATCTTGATTTGTTTTCCATGAGCTAAGGAATATATTTTAATGAGGTTCTAATGCATGAATGTTAACCTTACAATATGTTTACATTTTCAGAACATGAGTTTACTAAGTGATTTCCCAAGCATGCTTTAACCAAAATAGTTAAATATGTGGACGCATAGTTCCTTTTCTTTAAGAGGTTTGAGTTTTAATGTAAAATGAAGCATGCTTTTAGTAAGTATTATGCTATAAATTTCTAAGTATGCTTTTCTAGCTTCCAAAGCAAGTCTTTAAGCTTAAGCATGATGCACTTTAAAAGAGGTTTATGAAGCATACTTGAGTTTCATTGATTGAACCATGTGTTAGCTAGCATTCCTTGAGATAATCTATTTCTTATGATTTCTATTCTTAAGATGAATTTTCAATGGAATGATTTATTCTTAGAATATCGAGTTTCAACTTAAACTATGTTTTATGATGTTTTTTTTATTGAAGAAACCTGATACTGAAGGGATGAAAGTATCTAGGTCCCCTGATACCTAAGGGATGACGGTATCCAGGGCATGAGTTTATGAATAGCCCTTGGGACTTGTCCACATGCATGTAGGAATAGTATTATCGATGTTGATTGTATTGAGGTTACTCTACATCAGCTAAGGATATCGATGTTGAGCGATCGAGAAAAAGGGCTCTTCATCAACTAAGGCTAAAGGATGATGATTTTTCAAACGAGTTGAATGATATTTGAGTTTTCCAGGGTTTTGAAAGCACTTACAAAGATGTTATGTTTTCTATGATTTCTAGATGATTTATTAACCCTGAGATAAAGAGTTTTATGCCTTATTTAACAACTATGTTTTTATCCTATGTTTATTAAAGTAATATGTTTAAGAGAAGTCACTCGCTGGGTGTTTTTAGCTCACTCTTTTCAAATGTTTTCATGTTTTCCAGGTAGCGGTTAATTCCCTGAAGCTCAACTGACTTGCCAGTCTGCCATATACTCAGAGATCCCAAAGTTTGAAGAAGCTTAGGTGGTCCATCTTATTTTGTTTAAGTGTTAACACATCATGTACATACTAGGAGGAAGGGTAGAACCCTAGATAGGACCACTGTTGTATAGACTTATGTGAATTACTCTAACTTGTATATGTTTATGATGTGTGCATCTATGTTTAGTTGAGTTGCATATTGGAGAATCTAGATGAGTGTATGTATATCAATTGTATATCATGTACTGCAGATGCCATGGAAGTAGGTATCAAGAGTTTAGATGGGCAGTGAGTGTCATAAGAGGGTCGACATCTACTGTCTTCACACCTCTTTCTAGATTAATAAGATAATCTAGGAGGGGGTGTGACATCAATTCATTATTTTAATAGAATTAAAATTGGTACTAATCTCATGGGATCCGATTCTTGGAATACTCCAAGATTTATTACTTCATGGATAGTGCATACTTGTACTTAGATCATATTTATTCTCATTTTTATCACTCATACACAATCATTCCATCAACAATCACACATCAAACTCCATATATCAAGAGCTTGTGGGCATCTAAAGAGGATGTGGTCGACACATTCCAAATCTTCGATACAAATAGGGTAGTAAAGTACATTAATCACTTCTTTTTTTTTTTTTCCTTAGCATAGTTCATAGTTCTAGTAGGCACAATATTATGATCAGCTACCGAAAGTTAGTTAATAGAGGATCAAAACATAACTCAAACAAATATATCTAAAGGAGATCAAGAACCTACGGTAACTTCCTCACTGATAGCTCAAGCCACTTGAATAATTAAGCAATATTTCAGTTTTTTATTTTTAGTTTTTTTTCTGTTTTTCTGTATTTTGTTTTGGTTTTCTGTTTTTAAAAGTTAAAAACTATATATGTTTAATAACTGATTTTTGTTTTCTATTTTTATCATGATTTGTTTGGTACCTATTTTTGGTTTTTAGTTATTTTTTAATAATTATTTGATCATCGTTTTTAATTTTTGTTTTTATGAAATTAGTGACAAACTATTTTTATAATAATTTCATCAAATATATCTACGAGCCAAAACTTGCTCAAGTTGTTTCAACCGTTGCATCATTGTAACCGTTATGAGACTAAGGTTGCATATATATTTTTCCCTAATCAATTAAGGGAAAATAATAAAAGAAATATATCTAAAAGGCACAAATAACAAAACAAACTCCATAATATCTATTCATATTAACGAAACACATATTCATAATGTTTAATAAAAACAACAAAATTTGCAAGATGAAATAAGTAAAATGATATGTAATTATAAACTAAATAATAATATAATATCTATTCATATAGACAATAATGTATTTTTTAATTGAATTAAAAATTTAGTTCTCAAAATTTAGTTTGTAACATAATAAATCGAATTTCTCAATTTATATTTAAGCTACTTATATTTGAATGTAACATAAAATGTTAATTACTTGTAAATTGAGAAAATAAGTTTTTTTTTTTTTAATTTTTAGTTAAAAATCATTTTTTAAAACAAATTTTTGGTTAAATCAAAATAATATAAGATGAAGAAAAGTTGTTAGTTCATAAAAAAAATGCAATCTTTTTTTTTTTAAGAATAAAGAGAAACTAATAAAAGCACTAAAGAAGCAAATAAGATAAAAAGTAAATAAAAATAAAAACCGAACTGGATTATAAAGTCCCTGCCGTAATCCCATCCCAGCGGCCAGCACTCCCCACTCCCTCTCCATAATGTTTTATTTTAATATTGCAATTTGAAAAAATAATTAACAAAATATGGTAGTTTTAAAAATATTTAGAGATTTGTGGTAATGTGACGGACATTTTAGAAGTTTGAGAGTTAAAAAAAAAAAAAAATTAATACTAAGTCGAGAGTTGAAAACTCGATCTATGTTGGTCGAATGTTCAACCTTCGACATCCTGCCAGGACCAATCGAAGCCGCTGTCGTTTGGAATTGCTTACCCATCTCAAGACTTGAAGTCTCGATCTACAGTCTTTTACCATAACCTTTGTCACTTGCTGCACCATGCCTTGTCACATCTGCTTTAATCCGTGGGTCGAGTTTTGAACACTTGACCTATGTGTTTTTAAACTCCACCTCCAACTTCTCATATTACAAGTATCACAGATTACTCTCTTCCTCTCTTTCAGGTGATTACTTTCTTATTCTCTTTCGATCTTTACTTCTCACAAAATCACATATTACTCTCTTCCCAAACATTTTCCCTTTTCTTCTTCCCAAAATTGTTACTAAATCCTCTTATTTCCCACATTCGTCCATCAAATTGTGAAGTTTGTACATTCACTCTACTAAATTTCTATTTTTTAAAAATAATTATAAATTTTGTTCTTATTCTCACACTATTATATATTTTTTATAGTTTTTATTTCTATTTGGGAAACAAAAAAAAAGTATACTTTCACTCAACTAAATTCCTATTTTTTAATTAAAAAATAAGTTATATATCCATATTAACAAATAACAAAAAAAAAAAAAGGACCGTTGTCATTTGAGGAAAAAAAGTATGACCGCTACTGAATTTGTGAGTTTGCTTTCTATTTATTACTATTTTTTGTTTTTAATATTTTTTTATATTTATATTATGCTCGATATACCATTTTAATTCCTTATATATTGATGTTAGTAGTTGTTTTAATATTAGTTATATATTGATGTTAGTAGATCTACCATGTTAATTTTTTTTAATAGTGGTTGAATTCAAGAATATTTATATATTGATGTTAGTAGATTTTTCCCAATAGTTTAATATTCTTATTTAAATGCTAGATCTACCATGTTAATGTTTTCTTTTGTATTTTAAATAATATTATATTTTTTTAATATTAGAATTCTAGTATTAGAGTTTTAGGAAAAATTAAAAGGATATTGTCATTTTAGAAACTATTTGGGAAAATATTGTTGTTTTCAAACTATTTTTTTTAAAAAAAACAATATTTTGAACCCTCGACTTATTTTAAAAAAAACAACAATATTTAAAAAGAATTCTAGGTCGAATTTTGAACCATCGACCTTCCTTTCACTTGTACGTCGAACTTTGAACCCTCGACCTTGCCCTTCTTAACATTATTATTGAGTCTATTTAATTATCATTCCGGAGACCTTTCTCTATCAAAAGATCGTATTTCTAAATTTTCATAAGGTCCCCCTGGAATTTCTTCTAAAGCTTGTTGAATAATTTTTACGGATTCTGTTATCTCAGCAAGTCTGACTAAATAACGAGCTAATGAATCTCCTTCTTTTTGCCACTGAACTTTCCAATCAAATTCGAGAGCGAGATTATGAGAGAGAGTGAGATTTTGAGAGATCGAGAGTTTGAGAGGGTGGGATTTTGAGAGCGAGAGCGAGATTTTGAGCGTGAGCGAGAGCGAGATTTTGATAGAGAGCGAGAATACCGTACAAATTTCCCCTTTTTTTCCCTTTCGAATTAATACACATTCCACCTTCTTCTTTCTAATCTTTTTTTTTTTTTTCTATTTTATAAAAATAATTTCTAAAAATATTTTATTATTTTATTTAAACTCTAAAAAGAATAAATTAAAAAAATAATAACTCATAAAAATAAAAAATGTAAATTAAATATCTCATTTATATAAAAATAATTACAAAAATCAATGTGTCCCACAAGGCGGACGTCATCGATTTCGAGCTGGTTGTCGTCGTCGACTTCGAACTTGAGGTTGCTCGGGTTCTTCTTGATATTGCTCTGGTATCTTTGCAGGCGTTTCATAATATAAATATTCATTATGCTCTCCACGACCCCGACCATGTCCATGCACGTATGAAGACGAAGGACCAGCCTCTGAGTCATAATGTCCTGAACCAAATGCTAGCATCATCATCATCGAACTAACATAATTAGTTTGACTCTGCGTCTGCGTCATATGAGGCAACTCTTCCACATTATGTGCAACCTCATCAAACTCATCCTCTTTCTGAACAGGTCCTCTACGTCTAGGAGCTGGTGGAGGAACAATAGGTATATCGTACATATAATGAATTTCCTCCATATAGCTTTGGTTGTCACTACATATAGCAAGAACCTAGTTCGGATCATTTGCAACCTCACAGAGTCTACTGTTGTTCGATCTCTGTGAATTATAAAACAATTAGACAATATTTAAAATAAATTTAAATAAAAAAAAAAGATAATATTCATTCATTTACCAGATGACCCTGCTCCCGGACGAGTGACGTAGCGCCTTGTGATATTATTATACCAATGAATATATTATGGAGTGACATCTGTGTCAAACTATTCAAGATCCCACTGCAATAAACTTTGCACGATAGTGCCATCGTACTATCAAATGTGCAACTTTTTCGGACCAATCTCCAGTCCTTAGGTCAATATCATGCAGTACGAGTTCGGTATTACAAGGCGATGGGACATCCTGCTGAAAACCAAATTGTCTCATCACCCTGTCAGGAAGATGTCACTCACCAATGTGAAAACATATGAGAGGACTCATCGTCCGCCATATATTTTGACCATTCGTACAAAAATTAGGCAAAGTATGCACAATAATTTTGTACGGCTCCCAAATAACCTGAAACACAAAATATTATATTAGAGAATATTAAAGACAAATACAATAAAAATGTGAATAAAATAATCAATTAGGTTTAGTGTAATGTACCTGTTCAGGTTGAAGTAGATCAAACATGTATCTATACTGGTTGACTACATGTGTGGTTGATATAAAAATTAAATTGAATTAAAAAAACATACCAAAAACCGTAGGTTCGTCCAACTAACTTCATTAACATGATGTAGCTGTGGAGCCATTGTTGGAAATCGCTCCCAAGCCCATAGTTGCAAAAGTATGAGAGGCCCAGCTATCTCTCGAACCTCAGGT
Source organism: Benincasa hispida (assembly GCF_027475165.1). Taxonomy (NCBI): domain Eukaryota; kingdom Viridiplantae; phylum Streptophyta; class Magnoliopsida; order Cucurbitales; family Cucurbitaceae; genus Benincasa; species Benincasa hispida. Next base: position 59,992,410 of record NC_143484.1, on the reverse strand, counting down.
CTTGTTGCTTTGCATAGTTGTATATACAACCATGCCAAGCATACTCCACCCCATGAATACCGCCCCGCATCATGGAGGTTAGCTAACAGTGGCAGGAACATCAAGTGAACAAAATGAATTGATTTATCTGAAAACAGACTTCCACCCATCATTTGTAGTATATATGCTCGCGCATATCTTATGACGGTTTCCTCGTCTGCATCATCTGTGAGCTCACGAAATTGTGTTCCTAACTATATTAAACTTAACCTCGATCCTTTAATCTTGTCGGCAGATGAGGTCGCATCGAGGTTACCTGAGCAAGAGCATTTATAAGCAATATTCGAGCTCCTTTGAGGACTCCATTTATGCACTCTAATAGATTTGTCGTCATTCACCCATATCTGAATCCTCCATCAATGAATTAAATTTATACTTTTTATTGAAGTTGCTGACGATACATCGTAAGCAGAAACAATGGTGACATTTCGGTCCCGTCCAACCATTTGCTGGGTTGTTCACTGCTACAATTATACCAGCATGTCGATATGAAATTAAACACACCTCTTCGTGTGTTACAATTTCTCTAAGGTGTTTCATACTTAGTGATCTCGAACAAGCCATCATACCGAGCGGTACTGTTCATGTAACAAGTGGCAAGCATTCGGCATTCGATGCTCTTTTTTCTCTTTTTTTTATATATATTTCTATTATATTTCTTTTTTTTAGTATAATAATCTAATATATTCAATTTATTCAATTTGTTGTCTAATAATTATTCAATTATAGTATAATAATCTAATATATTCAATTTATTCAATTTGTTGTCTAATGATTATTCAATTATAATATAATAATCTAATATATTCAATTTATTGTCTAATGATTATTCAATTATAGTATAATAATCTAATATATTCAATTATAGTCTAATGATTATTCAATTATAGTATGATTATTAGCTCTTTTTTCTCTTTTTTTATATATATTTCTATGGAAAGTTCAAATAAAGTGAAGACTCTCGCTCTCTCCTAAGATCTCGCTCTCTTACTCTCACTCTCGCTCTCTCTTAAGATCTCGCTCTCTCCTAAGATCTCGCTCTTGCTCTCTTCTAAGATCTCGCTCTCTTACTCTCACTCTCTCTCAATATCTTGCTCTCTCTGTTATTGTTGTTATGTTTCCATTAATGATTACTAGCTTTCATTTCTTCTGGAACAATCACAAACACTTTTTTTATTATGGATCTACTACCAGAAACTCAATGCGTAATCTTAGCATTCAATGTATATTCCTGAATAATCTCATTTTTCAATTATTCAACCATTTTATTTTACCAAGTTCAATGTTAATCAGATTAGTCAATATAAACTAAATCTCGCTCTCTTCAACATTCTCGCTTTGAATCTCGCTCTCTCCTAAAATCTCGCTTTGAATATTGCTCTCTCTTAAAATCTCGTTCAATATCTCGCTCTCTCCTACTATCTCGCTTTGAATCTCGCTCTCTCCTTAATCTACTTCAACCCATTTATCTCCTTAATCGCTTTGAAGTTTCGACATGTGTGTAACCTTCGACAACCTAATATACAAAATTTTGTTCGTAGACAAAGCTAATTCGGAATTGTCTTTCATTCCAAGGCATAACTTGTATCCATGCTTCATATTCGCCTGGAGTTCGCTCCCAGAAATATAGCCATCCCCACCCTGTCACGTCAATCCCATAAGCCTCCGTCTAATTTGAAATGATAAAAAATGCATAGGTTGTTAGAAGTAGTTCGAGTACACAGATACATATAGTATACCATCTCATTACTTTATTTCCTTTATGGGGAAAAAAAAGTAATAAACCTGCAATCTCGAGGGTGGATGTGTGTCGAAACTTCAACCTTCGACAACCTAAGCGAGATTCGCGAGATTTCCCTTGTCGAGGGTTGAAGTTTCGGCCTATGTATTGTTTCCAAGTTTTTCTTTGTTCGTCGAGTTCTCAACGTTTGACCTCCACATTAGTCGAGTTCTTAACATTCGACCTCTAGCCTCGAACTCCTAAAACAACAATATTTCTCTAATAAGTTTTGAAAACAACAATATTAATATTAAATGTCCAGAGTTTTAGGCATTAGATTTTGTTTGTACTAGGTGAGTTCGTGGATTGGACTGGATTGGGTTAAAAAACTTTTTAGACCCAACTCAATTGATCAGTTTGTTAATTTCTTCGACCCAAATAACTCTTATTAAAAAATGAACCAAACCCAACCCAATCATGAAACATTTGGATTTGATTGGTTCGGGTTAATCGGGTTATTTATTTCAATTTATGTTTTAAAAAGAAGTAAGATATTAATATGAAAAAATTTGATTAAATTATTTTCTTATATCGAATTAAGATTTAAACATAGTTTCAATTTATATAATGATTTCTTTCCAAAGTGCTAAAAACTATTTTTATGATTAATTGAAAAATAAATTTTCCAAAAAAAAAAATAAAAACTAAATAAATATATGTATATATAATTGTATCATAAGTTAAAAAATATATATATATTTTAAAGTTAACAATAAGTTCATATTGGTTCGGGTTGGTTCAGATTATTATATGTGAACCCATAAACCAACCTAACCCACAAAATTTCCATTTATTTGAACCAAACCGAACCCAAATGAGTTAATAACGACCAAACCCAAACTGTACGGATTGGGTTGGGTTTATCGATTTTTTCGGATCATCGAGTTTTTTGAACACTGCTAGTTAGTACAATATTTTTTTTATTTTAGTTTTCTCTACATTTTGTGTTTATTGTTTTTTAATACAAAAAGAAGTATCCTTAATTTGTTTTTTTTTTAAATATTATATTCTTTTAGTATTGTTTTTTAGTTAAAAGGTTTAGTATTTTTATTTGTTTTTAATAAAAAAAATTCCCAATTGAATGAATTTTAAATTCTTTATACTATTTGATTTTTTTTTTATTTAACTTTGATGTTTATAATTTAAAAAGTTTAGTATTTTGTTTTCGTTATTTAATACAAAATTATTAATTTCAGTGAATTTTTTTTATATATTTTTTATAATATACGATTTTTTTAATATTTAAATTTGATGTTCAAAGTTTTCAATTACAAAAAGTTTAGTATTCTTGTTTGTTAGTTTTTTTTTTTTAATAATATTCGATTCTTTTAGTATTAGTTTTTTTTAATAAGTTTGATGTTCAAACTAAGTAAATTTTTTTAAAAAAAAAATTTGTATGTTTTTGTTTGTATTTAAGTTTGATAATTAATAAAATAATTAGTAATGTATTATTTGTCTTTTTTTTTTTTAGAAAATAATGGACAAATATTTGAGATTTATGTTGTTTACAAATGGTATTATGATTGATAGTGTTGGAATTGATTATGACCGATCATCATGTAGGGGTTTTAGCATAAATGTGAACAGTGGACTTGTTTTTAAATAATAATTCATTGAAGTGGTAGGGATGTCACTTGGTACAGATATGGGAACAAACCAGTTAGAAATAGTATATAGACACCATAATCTAACACCATCAAGATCAGTAAGGTTTATATCATTCCCTATTCTGAATGAACCAGCAATGAACTTGATGTTCTCAATCGCGATGTCAATCCCAAATTTAGTGCATTTATATGTTAATATGAGTAGGGCAGCACAACCCTTTAGTCAGTTTGAAGATCTGACTCAATGTATTGACCCTGATCCTGAATCAATTATGTCAATATGTGATTATAAAGATATGGTCGCTAACAATCAATATAGGGATTTTAAAACAGAAACAAGCTATGAATTTGAGGAGTTGGATTTTGATGGTTGTGAACATGAGTTACCTTCAGATACATTCAATGATTTAGATATGAATGTATAGATAGCAACATGATCCAACTGCAGCTCCTGTGAATGTTGATAATACCCAATTGTATAAGAGGATGATTTGTCATGACAAAGAAATGCTATAACATACGGTCAAGTGTTTTGCTATTAAGTGTCACACACCATATGAGGTTGTGGAATCGACATTGACGATTTGGAAAATTCAATGTAAGAAGTGGGAAGAAGGTTGTAAATGGAGACTTCGTGCAACAAAGAAAAAATCGCATGCCTTATTTGAGATCACTAAGTATGATGAGCAACATATATGTTTTTACTCATAACTTAGTCAAAGTCATGTGCATTTAGATTATTCGATGATAACACTAGAGTTTTGTGATGTCGCAAGAGAAAAATCGTCCATAAGCATGGCACAACTACAATTTGACATAAAAACAAAATTTGGATATCATGTTTCTTACCAAAGGGTATAGGAGGGCAAAAGAGGAACCAAAGCAACTTAGAGTTCAAAGTCGACGATGACAACCAACTCGAAATCGACAAATCCGCCTTATGGGATACCTTGATTTTTTTATTATTATTTTTAAATGAATGAGAAATATTAAATTGTTGTATTGATATGAACTTTTAGATTTACATTTTATTATTTTTCAATTATGAACAATAGTTGTAATGTGGAAGAAAAATAATTGAAAATTTGTTCTTTTCTATGATGTCTCTTAGAGTTAATAGTTAAGGATGTAAATTTTACTTATTGTTAAGAAATACAAGGGTAAAATTTTCTTATTATTAAGAAATATAACTACATAAAGTATCTTGTTGAGGGAAGGTAAAGGAATAGTATTGAAAAAAAGAAAAAGAAAAATGGTCGAGTGTTCAACACTCGATCATGTATTGGTCGAGTTTTAAACCCTCGACAAAGTAAGGAAATTATATTGACTTCATTGATTTTTGAACACCCAACATACATCAATTTAAAAAAAAATCATACATGTCAAATCTCCAAAACTACCATATTTCTTTAATTATTTTCAAAACTATAATATTTCATTAATTAATTATTTTTAAAAGTTACAATATTCCTCTCATTTTCCCCCTCTACACGTGGTTGTAAACTTTTTTTTTTCTAATCCTCTTCATAAATTGAAGAAAAAGATTTTTAAGTTTAAAAAATAATTAACAATAAGGTTCAAAATATCGATGTCGATAGAAATTATATCGAGATCTGGATTTTATGAAAAATATCGATGGAAATTTTAGAAAAAAATTATAAAAATCGATGGAAATTGCTATAATTAATTCATTAAACTTTGATTGTGGCTTAATTAGACAATAATTGACCATTTTTAATCACAATTTCTATAAAGTACGCCAACATTAAATGTCAATTGTATATGTTTGTGTAAATATTGATGCGAGAGCATAAATTTAAAAAAGAAATGAAAAATAATTACAAAATAATATAAAATTTAGGAATATTTTGTAGTGAAATCATGTGAAAATTCTGAAAATTTTGGATAGTTAAAGGTGAAATGATGTGAAAATTTAATTTAAAAATTTTGAATAAGGTAAAAAATAAATATATGATATTCTTATAGTTTTTTTCAAATTCAATTTCTTTAGAAATGAAAGTTTTGGGTCGAAGATAAAGTTAAAAATGAGAAAAGTTGGAAATTAGGAAAGGTAATATTTAAAAGAGGCTTAATCCTTTATAAAAATAATGTCAATGGCATATGGAACTATAGAATTGAATGTAATCATGACTATCAAATTAAAAAACTTGAACAAAGCTAACGTAGTTAATTAAAAGAATTGATTTTTTTTTTCAAAATGTCAAAATTTCTTGAAATTTTCTCGAAATCTCCAAATTTCGTCAAAATAGGAGGAATCGAAATTCTCCGAATTGTATCGAAATTTGGGAGAAAACGAAATTTCCTCCTATTAAAATTTTGAGGCTATCAAAATTTTAAACCGTTAGCCAAAAACTAGTTCTTAAGAAAAATAAATAAATAAATCAAAACTTAAAATCAAAATAAATTAATTACCAAACAAACTCTAAAGTCATCAAATCGAACAATCTGACAAATCACCTTATGAGTTATTATGATTAGAAAAAGTGATGATATTATTGTTGTTATTTATATAAAAGAGACATGTAAGAAATATATATACAAGTAAGGGTTTAAAGTACGAAAAAATAGACAGTTGTAAATATAATAATTAAGTCTAAAATATTGGTAAATATAGTAAAATTTAGATCCAATTCTTAAAATCTATCATTGATAAAAGTTTATCAATGAAGAATTACTAATCGGTTTTGATATATTTATAATTCCTTAAAAAATATTACCATACACTTAAATATTAGTTAAGTGTTACACATTGCAGTTACATTATATTTATGTTACTATTAACAAGAAATGACTAGCTACATTATAAATTATTTATGTTGCTATTAACAAGAAATTTCTATGAAGAAAGTCAATGTTTAATAACTTGTACGTTTTGGGTTTAACTAATTAATTAATTAATTTTTGCCGGTAACTATATTAAAATAGAATGTATAGAAAACATAACAATTTTGTATATGGATTTAAAAGACAAAGGACGTGTTTTTGTTTGAACATTTCCAATTGCTATGTGGTTGGAATTAATGAATTTTCTATTGCAATCTTCACAGCATATCTTTGATAAGAAGAGTATTAACAAAAACAAATCTTCCAACTTGTAGTGAGAAATCAAGTATAATCAATTATTTATGGAAGGAGACTTTTTAAGTCTATGACGTGATCATGTTTAGTGTTTTCATATTTGTTAATCTAATTTAATTAATTAAGATATATATTATTTGATTGAGAAATCGATGTTTCAGATGTCTCAATCTCGTATTCTTGAACTAAAAGAAATATTTTTATAATTATTTACTATTTCGTTATGGATTTTTTTAAAATTTAAGATACTTTTATATCAAAATAATTATGAAAACATAATGATGCTCGTTAGAAGTAATGTTGGTCATACATCTTATTGAATTCTTCTTAGCTTATATATGCTAAAAAGATAATAAAATGGATTTAATCTAGTATGATTACTTGACTTTTAGGTTTAGAGACATTTTAATATTCGTCTTCATGAATGTTGACTCATCACCAACTCTTTGTAATTTTTATTGCATGACACATTCATGTTTCATTTGTTCAGAAATCTTATCCACTATAATAAAGTTTAAATATTTTGATCTATTAACAAGAGATGTTCATGATCTATTCATATTTTCATTTGTTTGAGTACGGTAGGTAATCACAATAAATATATTCTAATATTTTAACTCATTTGCTATAAAACCATGTAGAGTAAATTTAATCCTTTAAAATTTTTTATCAATAATAACGTTTGTCTTAATTAACCAATTAAGTTGTGCAATAATAATGATAATATATGCCAATTGACATAGTATTCATACTATCAACCTTGTGGTCTGGGATTTGATCCCCCATCTCACACTTTAATTACAATACCTTTACAAAAATAAAAATGTTTGCCAACAAGAGCGTAGCGACAATTATATTAAATCATCTTATAACCACACGTATTTATGAGCATTTGCTTAACGATGTCTTCATAACATGATAGGTAAATTTCAACTAAAATAAGTATAATTCAATTGACACCTCTCGTCATCCAAAATGCCGAAGATTCAATTATTATTTTTTTTTAAATGAAAAAACAAGGTGGGTGTCTACGAGTTGATATTTCAATTAACAAAATTTGTCAATGCTTTAATTTTTTTTATGGGGAAATCGATGCTTTGATTTATTATTAGTTGTAATTGAATATATATAAATAGGCGACATTAATTAAACGGCTGGAAAAATCTCATAATTAGTACATACATTTGTGGTAGTGGAAGACATTTCCAATTAATTAAAAATCTCTATGACATTTATTATTATTACTATTTTTTAATGACAGATGATCCATTTGACCTGAATTGTAGAGTTTGCCATTTTTTTTCTTAACGTGCATTGCGCCACAAATTAAAAATAGATCACATTTAGTAATCAATGGGATTCTATTGATTGTTCAATTATAGGGATTAAATTTTTTTTTTAATCACGTTGACTTAGAATTATAAATCTATCACATTTATTATTATCGTAACGATGATACTAAATGTGATATATTCATAATTCTCATACTAACAATAATGATACTAGTAACGATATCGGCGTAATTTCAAAACGCAATTGGATTGAATATCCTCACTCGTCAATCAATTAGGGTTTTTTATTACATATTTGAAAGTGGGTTCCATATATTAATATAGGTACGGAACACAAGTAGACAACACCAAACGTAATCAAATGGAGCTTGCTTTTTATTCATTACGTTTTATTTGGGATAAATATGATCGTAATATTATTTATTTCATTGTTACTATCTAGTTTATTTATGCTAGCACGGACATGATTTAATAGGTATGAATTTGTACTATGAACTTTAAGATATGAAATTCGATCTTTCACCTCCTAATAAAAGTATTAGACTTATTTATTAGTATTGCAAAATCAACCTCAAACTGAGTTTTTCGTTTTTTGGTCTTCTCCATTTTATGGTTTTTGTAATTTGATTTTGTTTAAGCTTTTGTGGTTTTAGAAGTCTTATTATAGTTTCAATTTATAACCCAGTCAAAGTTTTTAAAAATGTTTGTGCTATTACTAGATGTTAGTTGTATTCTTATTCAGGATTTTTTTTCTTTTACATGATAGAGAAAATGAATTTCTCTATATATGTTAAATAAGGGAGGAACATTTACGAGACGACTTTGATAACCATTTTTTTTATTTATATTAAGGGAGGAACATCTTTACGGATAATAATTTGAAAGAGAGAATTGCCTTTTAGTCTCAAATTTTGAAGAATATATATGTTTGGTCATCGTGTTTTAAAAATGTATCTTTTCAATCCTCAAGTTTATAAAAATAGATCTATTTGATCTAGTTTTCAAAATATATCTTTTTAAAGATAGGTTTAAAAAGTCCCTCAAATAAATTTATACTATTATTTTAAATAATTATATTGCATTTTAAATTAGAAAAGTAATTTTAAAAAATCACATTCTCTCTAAAATTAATTTTCTTTTCTAATTTTAAATATCATATAATTATTTTTAAAAAATCAAATAAAAAAATACTTCATCGACCTTTTAAACTTATTTTTTAAAATCTAATGTCTAAAAATGTATATTTTGAAAATTTAAGGATAAAATAAACCTATTTTTATAAATTTGGAGATTAAAAAGGTAATTTTGCTAAAAAAAAATATTGATATTGTTAAATGTAAAAAGTGATATAAAAAGATAAATATAAAAATAGAAGAGTATAGCATACCAAAAATGGACAATTATATAATATAATAGTGAACAACTCTTAAGTTTAGGTTTCCAAATTTGCAAAAATTGGAAGAATAATAGTCAAGAACGACAGATTTAATTGCATTAATTTGCAAGTTGGACAATTTAATAAAAATAATTATTTAAGAAAAATTAAATATGAAAACTAAAACAAATGAGAAGAAAAGTCACCCTAAAATGACAAAATTATCTTTGTCATTTTTAAAATTTGCTCAAAAAAATATTTTTAATGGTTCAAAATCAATTTTAAAAGTATGAAAAATATGTTTAAAAATATAAAATTAAACAATGATCAATTGCTTTTGAGTATTAAAGTATTTTTAAACATGACAAATGGATTTTAATCATTTCAAAATTACTCCTAAATATGCACAACAACCATGCAAAAATAATTTTAAAATTGCGTATTATTTTAATTTTTTATTTTTTGAAAACAAAAAATCAATTTACACACCAAGACTTTGGGTTTGTGTCAATTTAAACTCTTATTTAATGATTGTATCAATTTAACACAAACTTTCATAAGTGTAAGAATATCAATTTACACCCTCCACTACATTTTGTTTGGATAAACATTATGTGAAACTTATAATTTTATTAGTTAAACCCATAAACATTCATATGAGAGTTGATTAAGACTCTCAATTAAGATTTTCTTTGAAAATTATTCCTACATCAAATCTAATCGTTCATTTTATTAATCTATTATTTGAAAAAATTTACGCACGTGTAAGAATTGAATACATGAATGATTTTCATATTTATCTTAATAAATGATCTAAATTGATTCAATTACAATAATTTAGAATTTTAATCGAAATAATTATATGTTCGCATTGTTATAGGTAGTTTTGAACCAGTAAAAGGTCAAAGGTAACGACCGAACCAAGAAAGTTACCTAGGCTTGAAAACGGACTTGAGACCGACTAGGAGCAGACCCAGAAGAGTTCCAACAGATAGAGGAAAAAAGAGTTGAGCTCAAAAAAGCCTACTTGGCCCTTCATAGCCTTGGAGGCTGATGCAGAGACCAACGTGGGCCTTTATAGCCCAAGGCTCGCCTTGGCCTTGGAGGACGAGGCCGAGGCCAAGCAACCTTTTTAAGTGAAGTCAATCTGGATTGGCCCTCTTTATTGGAACATCCTCAATGGCCCGACCCTAACCCCACTATCTGATTTCGAAAAAAGAGAAGGAAATAGACCTCCTTCTCCAAAAGGGATAAGTAAGACCTCTAAATCTTAACTATAAATAGAAGATGACAACCCTATGGAAGGTAAGCTCAACTCCTCCCTAGAAACTACTTGCTCTGACCTTTGTACAAAATACTGACTTAAGTATTGAAGTGTCTGTGGCAAGCACCACACCAATTTGTTACTTTGTTTGTTTTGTAGGTGACTTTTTCTCCAAATTATAAATTTACCGTAGGCAACATGTGAAAGTCGGGTGAGTTCGCTTGATCAGTTTTGCCATCAATAGTTGATGTCTTCTGTGGAGACGAGAGTGCTCTATTTTTCTATTCCAAAATTAAGGAAATCAAGACTAGTTGAATTTTTTTGTAATCTAGCCCAAGGAACAGTCTTATGGTAAAAGATATTGGAAATTTCACATCCATATAGTCATAAACCAAAGAAAAGATCGACAAATCCTACACGGAAAAAGTCTCCTATAGTAAAAGACGGTAGAGAGTTTCAACCCATAGTTAAAAACCAATCAAAGGGCAAATCTTAGAGGTTAGAACAAACAAGATCAAGAAAGAATACAACACACTGAGGACTTAGATTGAAAGAAAAATAAAGCACCTTTCTACCTTGAAGATTTCTATTAACTTATGGAATTCCAGATAAGTTCAATTTTAAATTTGAAATTTGCTAATGCTTACATTGAAAATTAATAGAAATTTTGTTAAATTTAGTTCATATTACTCACTAACAACTAAATATGCCGGACATAATTATTTTATTATAGTCTTTTGTCTTCTTCATAAAATTGTGTTCCTTATAAAATAGTACTCCCAAATTGGGCCCCAAGTGTCCAACTTATATTATATAATAATAAAAAATTGAACCATGAATTCTAACTTGGGAGTAGGGGCTAATGTCGAGGAGTGAAATTGGACCTATCGGAATAAAGCTAAAAAATAAAGATAATATAAGATAAATCAAGATGATGTAAAATAGTATAAAATAAGAAAAGATAAGATTTAATCTAGCTTGTTTGAGATTAGGAAAACTCATATCCTAATACTGGGGGGTGAAATCTCATATCTTAATCTAAATAGGATTAAGATCAAATCCCTTATAAATAGACCATTATGGTTCCATATGAGATATCCGAATCTTATGACTTCCTCTATTCTATAATTCTCTTACTAACTTAGGCATCAGAGCCATTTTTCTTTGTCTTACAGGTTCTCTCTTCCTCAAACTATAAATTTAACTATTGATGTCATGTGAAGGTCAGATGTGTTCCGTCTCTCCCAAATTTTGCATTAATAGGTTGGCGCCTTCTATAGAGAACACATGTAATCTTCCAAGAATCTGTAATACATCGGTGAATAAGGGAAGAATGAGTCAACAAGGAATTAGCAATTCTGACCAAGAGAGGCAACCCTAAAAAGTTACAAGTCGATTAGTTTATGCAAAATCCGCCTCAGCCTCTAAGTTTGAGGGAAGAGGAAGAGGAAGAGGAAGAGAAGAAAATCATGGATATGGAAAAGAATTGGGCCTCATCCATAGAGAGGTCGAGGCCGAGCCGAGACACCACCGAGGCTGAACAGAGGTGGAATCGAGGATAGTGGAACAGAAAATCGAATAACTCTGGAGACTGACTTGAGAAAACTAATAATAGATAAACAACGTATGAGGGAAGAGGCCGAGGTGGAATTCAAGGCTTACTCATAGAAAACCAAACCTCTGAAGGTTCAGGAAGAGATTTGTGCCTTCCTTGGCCTTCATAGCCGAGGAAGAGGTCAAACTAAAATTAAAAAAAATATTGTGCCCTCCTTGGCCTTGGTGGCCGAGGAAGAGATTTGAGCCCTCCTTAGCCTTGGTAATTGAGGAAAAGGCCAAATTGGAATTGAAGAAATTTGTGACCTTTTTGCCCTTGGTGGTCATTGATAACTTGTAGAAATAAAAGTTATTTTTCTATCAAAATTGGAACAATTAGGATTATTAATGTTGTAAATGCACTCGTGTTAAAGGAAAAATGCTTGAAATTCTATACATGTGATAAATTCATACAAAAGTATCCTTTAAGTAAAAAAACTACTTCACTAATGCAAGAATCAGAAAAATCTAGTAACTGTCGCAGATAAGGCCAACGCAAGGAGTATGCGTCCAAACTACTCAACGCATGGAAGATACATTCGACTTGTGCGATCTACGTCAAATCATCAACTTGCAGGCATGGGCATTTGACTAACGTTGTTTGATAGAAACAGAGTGATAAGCGGCTATCTCAGGGTATGGAATTTAATGCAATCACATCACCAAGTAACTAAGTGATTGCCTATATAAGGAAAAGCTACTTGCAAGAGACAAGTTAGAAAATCAGACAATAGATGGTTAACAAAGTAGTTAGTTTTCACTTCTGTCGTCTGCAAGCAAGGAATAGGAGGGACAATCACCATCTTCCACCATTGATAAAGAGGTGATGTCATAGTGAAGCTAGCTCGAGCAAGATATCTTCTTCAACTCCTTCAGCAAGTTGGCTAAAGCAAGCATTAAAAATAAGTCAAAGAGGACAAGAGATTGAACTCTACGATTTGACTTCTTCATTTTTCCTTACATTCTCATTTACCACTTCACTGATTGAACTAAGTATTTTTATCAAACTTATATCTTTAATTCAATCTCATTTTTTTACCATTCTCCACATCTCCATTGGTTTTTTTCTAAGTTATTTATGTTTGTGGACTTTCTGGCTTGATGAATGCATAAAGTTTATGCTTGAATCTACCTAATTAGTTGATTGAAGTGAAAAAGCAATTAAGCCACTCGAGAGAGTAATTAATTGTTGAACGCATCAAACTAGGACGTGAAGTAATTTTAGAGACAAAATTGTTCATGTCTTTTGTCTGATCTTTGTAATTAATGCATGCACCCTAGAGATAGGATTAAGTGTGGCTATCGCATTGAGAGATGTTGAACATAAACTAAAGAACATATTTCTCACGTATCACATATATACTTAGATTTAGCAGATATCCATACCACCTCCATATTCATTGTCATTGCACTTATATAGGCTTATTGTTTCCACTAGAAAATCAACACATACCACCCACGCATAAGTCATTCATCCACGACCCAGTTTTATATCTCTTAATTTCTATATCATCTTGCATGTGGCCAGTAGTTAGTGTAAATAACCAACATCTATCAAGTAATTAGGAATCCTCTGCAATAGATTCAAAGGCCAACCGTACGTTAGTAAACTCTAGAATCCCTACGTTCGACCCTGGACTTACCAGGACACTTAGGCTGGATTTATACTTGGGTCTAGCTTAAGGTGTGGAAGCATATAATAATTCAAATGCATAACATCTTTTGTATACCAAGAGATAGATTAAATATTCTCATCATTTACCATCACAATCATTCATTCCCCGTTGGGGTTGATGCCCTAAATCTCGTAAGGTCCTATAGTTTGTAAACCTTGTATGAACAAACTTTTATGTGATTAATAATATATCATATTTTTATTCACATTGTTTATAAAATATGTGATATTTTAGTTGTATTAACCACAAACCAATAAACTAACATCCAAGGTTATCGTTGTAACTTAAACATGCATGTGGAGACATACAGGTGGATCATGCTTAACTGATAACCTAAATGGTCTGTAGTATATGGATTATTAGAGTATATCAGCAAACAGCAGAAGCAACAAGGATCAATAAGCACTCTAATTCATTAATTTTGGCAAAAACTAAAGCATGCTCATACTAAATCAAGAGGGTTTCAAATCATACCTTTGTAGAACTTCTTGAAATCTTGATTTTCAGTTGCAAACATCTCCAAATCTTGTTGTAGACCACCTCAAGATCTTCTCCACTATTCTCTTAGAGCTTTAGATTAAGTTGTGGCACTCAAAATAAACTTGAACGAAAGGAACTTGGAGAAAAGCTCACTGCAGCAACCCACTTGAAGAACACCTTCTTCACCACGAATTTTTCAGCAAAAATTTTATAGATTACATGTCTCAATTCCACTCTAATCTTCTCAATATATTGTAGACTGTCATGAAAAGAATATGGTTGCATGAGATGCAACTCATGCTTGGAGTTATTGAAGCCAAAAGAGGTGGGTTTTGTGTGAGCAAGTTGAAGGAGTAAATGGAAAATGTCATAATCCCATTTTGTGTTTTTAAAACTTTTTCAATTTTTTCAATTGATTTCAAAAATCATTTTGATTTCTAAAATTAAAATATTATTAATTTTACAAAATTAATTTCATAAATTAATTTTCTTAATAAAATTAATAAATAATTATTTAAACAATTTAAATACTTCAAATTAATTTAATATCAAATATTAAATTAATTTTACACAAATCCACCTTCAAATATTTAAATAAGAATTCTCCTATTCCGTTTAATTCTTAAAATTAAACGTGTAATTATATCTCATATAATTACTAATTCCTTTAATTATAATTTGAACGTTTCAAGTTAACTTATCATGCTACTTTAAAACTAATCCATTTACGAGCTAATAAGGGGACCTCACGGACCTACAGATCATGGGCTCCGACGACCCGAGATTAATTGGCTAAACTCATTACACCGAATTAACCCCCATTCGTTTACTAATGGGTCATTCCACTAAAGCCCATAATTGCACTCCTCTAAAGATATATTATGTCCATATGATTTAACCATAATTAGTAAGTCGATCCTTCACAGGTTGTTCGTAATAACGACTAGGTCAAATATTTGTTTTACCCCCAAGATTACGTCTTGTTCCTCAAGTTTCTACTGATCCTCTAATGAACAATTGGTTTGTGATCTTAATCATTCAAAATCAATTTTAAAGTATGAAAATGTGTTTAAAAATATAAAATTTAACAATTTTGTTTAGATAAACATTACGTGAAACTTGTAATTTTATTAGTTCAACCCATAAACATTCATATGAGAACTTATTAAGACTCTCAATTAAGATTTTCTTTGAAAACTATCCCTACATCAAATCTAATCATTCATTATATTAATCTATCATTTGAAAAATTTTACACACGTGTAAGAATTGAATACATGAATGATTTTCATATTTATCTTAATAAATTATCTAAATTGATTCAATTACAATAATTTAGAACTTTAATCGAAATAATTATATGTTCGCATTGTCATAGGTAGTTTTGAACCAATAAAAGGTCAAACCAATAAAAGGTCAAAGGTAATGACCGAACAAAGAAAGTTACCTAGGCTTGAAAACAGACCTGAGACCGACTAGGAGCAGACCCAGAAGAGTTCCAATAGATAGAGGAAAAAAAGGTTGAGCTCAAAAAAGCCCACTTGGCACTTCTTAGCCTTGGAGGTTGTGGGCCTTTATAGCCCAAGGCCTGCCTCCAAGGCCAAGGCCAAGCAACCTTTTAAAGTGAAGTCAATCTAGATTGGCCCTTTTTGTTGGAACATCCTCAATGACCTGACCTGAGCCCCACTATCCGATTTCGAAAAAAGAGAAGGAAATAGACCTCATTTTCCAAAAGGGATAAGGAAGACCTCTAAATCTTAACTATAAATAGAAGATGACAACCCTATGGAAGGTAAGCTCAACTCCTCCCTAGAAACTACTTGCTCTGACCTTTGTACAAAATACTGACTTAAGTATTGAAGTGTCTGTGGCAAGCACCACACCAATTTGTTACTTTGTTTGTTTTGTAGGTGACCTTTTCTCCAAATTATAAATTTACCGTAGGCAACATGTGAAAGTCAGGTGAGTTCGCTTAATCAGATTTTGCCATCAACAGTTAACATCATCTGTGGAGACGAGAGTGCTCTACTTTTCTATTCCAAAATTAAGAAAATCAAGACTAGTTGAATTTGTTTGCAATCTAGCCCAAGGAACAGTCTTGTGGTAAAAGATATTGGGAATTTCACATCCATATAGTCATAATCCAAAGAAAAGATCGACAAATCCTATACGAGAAAAGACTCCTATAGTAAAAGATGATGGAAAGTTTCAAGCCATAGTTAAAAACCAATCAAAGGATAAATCCTAAAGGCTAGAACAAACAAGATTAAGAAAGAATACAACACACTGAGGACTTAGATTGAAAGAAAAATAAAGCACCTTTCTACCTTGAAGATTTCTATTAACTTATGGAATCCCAGATAAGTTCAATTTTAAATTTGAAATTTGCTAATGCTTACATTGAAAATTAATAGAAATTTTGTTAAATTTAGCTCATATTATTCACTAACAATTAAATATGCCTGACATGATTATTTTATTATAGTCTTTTGTCTTCTTCATAAAATTGTGTTCCTTACAAAATAGTACTCCCAAATTGGGCTCCTAGTGTCCAACTTATATTATATAATAATAAAAAAATTGAACCATAAATTCTAACTTGGGAGTAGGAGCTAATGTCAAGGAGCGAAATTTGACCTATCGGAATAGAGCTAAAAAATAAAGATAATATAAGATAAATCAAGATGATGTAAAATAGTATAAAATAATAAAAGATAAGATTTAATCTAGCTTGTTTAAGATTAGGAAAATTCATATCCTAATACTGGGAGGGTTAAATCTCATATCTTAATCTAATAGGATTAAGATCAAGTCCCCTATAAATAGACCATTATAATTCCATATGAGATATCTAAATCTTGTGACTCTTTCTCTATTCTACAATTCTCTTACTAACTTAGGCATCAAAGTGATTTTTCTTTGTCTTACAGGTTCTCTCTTCCTCAAACTATAAATTTAACTGTTGATATCATGTGAGGGTCAGATGTGTTCCGCCTCTCCCAAAATTTGCATTAATAGGTTGACGCCTTCTATAGGGAACACGTGTAATCTGGAAAGAATCTGTAATACATCGGTGAATAAGAGAAGAATGAGCCAACAAGGAAGTAGCAATTCTAACCAAGAGAGGCAACCCTAATAATTTACAAGTCAATTAGTTTATGCAAAATCTGCCCCAGCCTCCGACTTTGAGGGAAGAGGAAGAGGAAGAGGAGAAAATCATGGATATGGAAAAGAGTTGGGCCTCATGCATAGAGAGGTCGAGGTCGAGTCGAGACACCACCGAGGGTGAAGTAGAGGTGGAATCGAGGATAGTGGAACAGAAAATTGAATAACTCTGGAGATTGGCTTGAGAAAACTAATAATAGAGAAACAACGTATGTGGGAAGAGGCTGAGGTGGAATTCAAGGCTAACTCATGGAAAGCCAAGCCTCTGAAGGTTCAGAAAGAGATTTTTGCCTTCCTTGACCTTCATAGCCGAGGAAAAGGTCAAATTAAAATTAAAAAAATGTGTGTCCTCCTTGGCCTTGGTGGCCAAGGAAGAGATCAAATTAAAACTAAAGAGATTTGAGCCCTCTTTAGCCTTAGTAGCTGAGGAAAAGGCCAAATTAGAATCGTAGAAATTTATGACCTTTTTGCCCTTGGTGGTCACTTATAACTTGTAGAAATAAAAGTTATTGTTCTATCAAAATTGGAACAATTAGGATTATTAATGTTGTAAATGCACTCGTGTTAAAGGAAAAATGCTTGAAATTCTATACATGTGATAAATTCATACAAAAGTATCCTTTAAGTAAAAAAGTTGCTTCATTAATGTAAGAATCAGAAAAATCTACTAAGTGTCACAGATAAGGCTAACGCAAGGAGTATGTGTCAAAACTATTCAATTCATGGAAGATACATTCGACTTGTGCAATCTATGTCAAATCATCAACTTGCAGGCATGGGCATTTGACTGACGGCGTTTGATAGAAACAGAGTGACAAACGGCTATCTCAGGGTATGGAATTTAATGCAATCACGTCATCAAGTGGCTAAGCGATTGCCTATATAAGGAAAAACTACTTGCAAGAGACAAGTTAGAAAATTAGACAATAGACAATTAGCAAAGTAGTTAGTTTTCACCTTTGTCATCTGCAAGCAAGGAATAAGAGGGACAATCACCATCTTCCACCATTGATAAAGAGGTGATGCCATAGAGAAGCTCGAGCAAGACATCTTCTTCAACTTCTTCACCAAGTTGGCTAAAGCAAGCATTAAAAATAAGCCAAAGAGGACAAGAGATTGAACTCTACGACTTAACTTCTTCATTTTTCCTTACATTCTCATTTATCACTCCACTGATTGAACTATGAATTTTTATCAAACTTATATCTTTAATTCAATCTCATTCTTTACCATTCTCCACATCTCCATTGGTTTGTTTTCTAAGTTATTTATGTTTGTGGACTTTTTGGCTTGATGAATGCATAAAGTTTATGCTTGAATCTACCTAATTAGTTGATTAAAGTGAAAAAGCAATTAAGCCACTCAAGAGAGTAATTAATTGTTGAACGCATCAAGCTAGGGTGTGAAGTAATTTTAGAGATAAAATTGTTCATGTCTTTTGTATGTTCTTTAATTAATGCATGCACCCTAGAGATAGAATTAAATGTGGCTATCGCATTGAGAGATGTTGAACATAAACTAAAGAACATATTTCTCACACATCACATATATACTTAGATTTAGCAAATATCCATACCATCTCCATATTCATTGTCATTGCGCTCATATAGGCTTGTTATTTCCACTAGAAAATCAACGCATACCACCCACATATAAGTCATTCATCCACGACCCAGTTTTATATCTCTAAACTTCAATATCCTCTTGCATACGGCCAATAGTTACTGTAAATAATCAACATCTATCAAGTAATTAGGAATCCTCTACAATAGATTCAAATGCCAACCCTACGTTAGTAAACTCTAGAATCCCTACGTTCGACCCTGGACTTACCAGAACACTTAGGCTGGATTTATACTTGGGTCTACCTTAAGAAGACTTGTACGCGTTATTAAGGTGTGGAAGCATATAATCAGTCAAATGCATAACATATTTTGCATACCAAGAGATAGATTAAATATTCTCATCATTTACCATCACAATCATTCATTCTCATAGGGTCATATAGTTTGTAAACCTTGTATGAACAAACTTTTATGTGATTAATAATATATCATATTCTTATTCACTTTGTCATAAAATATGTGATATTTTAGTTGCATTAACCACAAACCAATAAACTAACATCCAAGGTTATCGTTGTAACTTAAACATGTATGTGGAGACATACAGGTGGATCATATTTAACTGATAACCTAAATGGTCTGTAGTATATGGATTGTTAGAGTATATCAGCAAACAGTGGAAGCAACAAGGATCAATAAGCGAAATTCATTAATTTTGGCTGAAACTAAAGCATGCTCATACTAAATCAAAAGGGTTTCAAGTCATACCTTTGTAGAACTTATTGAAATCGTGATTCTCAGTTGCAAACTTCTCCAAATCTTGCTGTAGACCACCTCAAGATCTTCCCCACTATTCTCTTGGAGCTTTAGATTCAATTGTGGGACTCAAAATAAGCTTGAACGAAAGGAACTTGGAGAAAAGCTCATTGCAGCAACCCACTTGAAGAACACCTTCTTCACCACAAATTTTTCAGCAAAAATTCTATAGATTACATGTCTCAATTCCACTCCAATCTTCTCAAGCAGACTATCATGCAAAGAAGATAGTTGCATGAGATGCAGCTCATGCTTGGAGTTATTGAAGCCAAAAGAGGTGGGTTTGTGTGAACAAGTTGAAGAAGTAAATGGAAAAAGTCATAATCCCATTTTGTGTTTTTAAAACTTTTTCAAAATTTTCAATTGATTTCTAAAATTGAAAATATTATCAATTTAAAAAAATTAATTTCATAAATTAATTTTCTTAATAAAATTAGTAAATAATTATTTAAACAATTTAAATACTTCGAATTAATTTAATATCAAATATTAAATTAATTTGATATTTGATATCAAATATTAAATTAATTTTACACAAATCCACCTTCAAATATTTAAATCATATTTAAATATGAATTCTCCTATTTCGTTTAATTCTTAAAGTTAAACATGTAATTATATCTCATATAATTACTAATTCCTTTAATTCTAATTTGAACGTTTCAAATTAACTTATCACGCTACTCTAAAGCTAATCCATTTACGAGCTAGTAAGGGGACCTCGCGGACTTACAGATCATAGGCTCCAACGACTCGAGATTAATTGGCTAAACTCATTACATTAAATTAACCCTTCATTCATTTACTAATGGGTCACTCCACTAAAGCTCATAGTTGCACTCCCCTCACTGTAGATATATTATGTCCACATGATTTAACCATAATTAGTAAGTCGACCCTTCACAGGTTATTCCTATAACGAATGGGTCAAATATCTGTTCTACCCTCGAGATTACATCTTGTTCCTCAAATTCCTACTGATCCTCTAATGAAGAACTGGTTTGTGGTCCAGGCACTATACCAAAACTCTCTCAGCCCAGTGAAAGGGTGGGACCCCTTGTTCAATACCTGGATTCAATACTTGAGAGAACAACTTTTCTCCTATCCCTAAATCGGGTAGGCATGAATTTCGCTTGCACTCTATGTCCTCAGCTATCTATTCGATCTTACCCTTGAAATGGGAGGCTTATTAAGTCGACGCTGTTGTGCCTACCCTCACCTATGAAAATATAAGGATAATCCCGAATAAACAGAAGTTCATAGTTAGCTCAGGATTAAGATCGAATTACCTAGTTATCAAAGTGAAATAGTCAGTCTTATACAGTAAACAGTGTTATAAAGTAAGAGTGACTTATTTCTTGGTCCGATCTTATGCAAACTCATTGCATAGGACACCCCACTCCTCATGTCATAACATGTACAAATTAGGATCACTTCGTTTGTAGCACTTTATAACTCTTTGTAACAACTACAGAGTAGTCCGCATCCAATAGTATTACCAGAATAAGGTACCTAACCTTAATCATGTACTATAGATCCATTTTGCTATTTACTCGAACTTGATCCATCTTTATATCTCTACATAAAGTTCAAGTATTCATATAATAGCCACGGATCTTAGTTTATTGGATTTAGACTTTTTATGTGTGCAATCAATAATAAGTTTATTGACTACAGAAAATGTTTATCTTTTTACAAACTGCGAGTTTTAGGACATAAAACCCAACAATACTCCCACTTGGACTAAAACTTCAGTGGATCAAATATACAAATATATACAATTTTGAGTTTACACAGAGAGAACAAAACATACAAATACAATAAACTAGGTATTTTAATACCTATAAATTCTCCTACTTGCTCTAACGATGAATATCTCGTAGACCTAGTCCTACTAGGTGACACTCAAACACTTTAGCCGAGATGGCCTTTGTAAATTGATCAGCTAAGTTGTCTTGTAAAGCTATCTGCGTGACAATTATGTCTCCTTTGTGTACAATCTCCCTGATGAGATGGTACTTTCGCTTGATATGCTTTCCTCTTTTATGGCTTCGAGGTTCCTTTGAATTTGCAACTGCTCTACTATTGTCACAATAAAGAGTGATAGGCAGGTGCATATTAAGAACTACTTCCAGATCAGTCAGGAACTTTCTGAGCCATATTGCTTCTTTTACTGCTTCACTTGCAGCTACATACTCAGGTTCCATTATGGAGTCAACAATACAACTCTGTTTGATACTTTTCCACATAATTGCTCCTCCATTCAGAGTGAATACTGACCCTGAAGTTGATTTCCTATAATTAATATCGGTTTGGAAGTCAGAATCAGTATATCCAGTAAGGATCAGATCCTTAGCACCATATACAAGCATATAATCTCTCGTTCTTCGAAGATACTTAAGAACGTTCTTAACAACAGTCCAATGATCATATCCAGGATTGGACTGAAATCTACTAACTATTCCTATAGCATAGCATATATCGAGACGAGTACACAACATTGCATATATTAAACTCCCTATTACTGATGCATATGGAATTCGTTTCATGTCCTCAACCTCTTGAGGTGTCTCAGGACTTTGTTCCTTAGACAGGTGAATTCCATGTCTGAAAGGTAACATTCCTTTCTTAGAATTTTGCATGTTATACCTAGACAACATTTTGTCTATATAAGATGCTTGAGATAATGCTAATGTTCTGTTCTTGCGATTCCGAACTATTTGGATCCGAAGAACATACTGTGCTTCTCTCAAATGTTTCATTTGGAATTGTGAAGCCAGTCATCTCTTAACGTCAGCTAGAAATTCTACTTCATTCCCTACGAGTAGAATATCATCAACATACAACACCAGAAAAGCAACTGTTTTGTTAACAATTTTCTTGTATACACAGGGTTCGTCAACATTTTGTTCAAAGCCATAAGATTTGATTGCAGAGTCAAATCTCATATTCCAGGATCTAGATGCTTGTTTCAACCCATAAATGGATCGATTAAGTTTGCAAACTTTTTGCTCTTGACCCTGTTCAATAAACCCTTCTGGTTGAGATATATAGATACTTTCTTCAAGATAGCCATTCAGAAAAGCTGTCTTGACATCCATTTGCCATATTTCATAACCATAAAATGTAGCTATGGACAAGAGTATCCTAATTGACTTTATCATGGCAACCGGAGAGAAAGTTTCTTCATAGTCTATCCCCTCTCTTTGGGTAAACCCTTTTGCTACAAGTCTTGCTTTATAGGTCTGTATCTTACCAGCTTGGTCTCATTTTCTCTCGTAGATCCATTTGCAACCGATGGGTTTGTAGGTCTGTATCTTCAGGTTGATCTACAAGATCCCAAATAGAATTGAGATATATAGATTCCATTTCAAGTTCCATGGCTTTAATCCATTGGTCTTTATCCACGTCATTCATTGCTTGTTTGAAAGACAATGGATCCTCTAAGCCATCAACTGGTATGATGACTTGAGTTTCAGTCAAACCCATGTACCGGTCAGGCTGTTGCACAACCCTCCCACTACAATGAGGCATTCTCAACTCTTGAGAAGGATGTGAAGTATCAGTTTCATTAACAACTCTTGTTGATAGACCTACTCTATCAACAACTCTTGTTGATGCATTTGTCGTTTCTCTGGACATTTCCTCTATTACTAGCTTACTGTGAGGTTGATGATTTTTAATATAGTCTTTCTCTAGGAAGGTTACATTTATTGATACAAATACCTTGTCTTCCTGAGGATCATAAAAGAAACAACCTTTCGTTTCTTTTGGGTAGCCTACAAATAGGCATACTTTTGAACGTTGTTCCAACTTTTTAGGATTTTGTACCAATACATGTGCTGGGCAACCCCAAATTCTGAAGTGACGTAAATTTCCTTTACGTCCTCTCCAGAGCTCGTAAGGCATTTTAGAAACACTTTTCAAGGGAACCATGTTCAAAATATACACTGTAGTTCCAACTACGTGTCCCCAAAAAGAATTTGGTAACTGAGCATAACTCATCATAGCACGAATCATGTCCAACAAGGTTCTGTTTCTCCTTTCTGCCACACCGTTTTGCTTAGATGTGCCAGGGGCTGTGAGTTGAGACTTGATTCCATATTTTATCAAATAGTTATGGAATTCTAAGTCCATATACTCACCACATCGATCTGATCGAAGTATTTTAATTTTTTTACCTAATAGGTTTTCAACCTCAGCCTTATACTCTTTGAACTTTTCAAATGTTTCAGACTTTTGGTGCATTAGGAAAATATGCCCATACCTAGAATAGTCATCTATGAAGGGGTTGAAATATTCATACCCTCAAGCTCATACCCTCTAGCTCTAACATTTAGAGGACCACAAAGGTCTGAGTGTATCAGTTCTAAGGGTTCTTTAGCTCTACCTTTTCCAGAAAATATCTTTTTATCATTTTACCCTCAATACAGGATTCACAAGGTGGTAATGAACTGTCTTCTAACTTTTTTAGATGACCATTCTTAACCAGTCTCTCAATTCCGTTGAGATTTATGTAACCCAGTCTTAAGTGCCAAAGATAGGCAATTGGAGAAATTTTCTTTTTCTTATGAGTCTCAGCAGTTTTAAACATCTTTATATTCAATACGACTTTAACCTTAGTCGGTTTTAACATATACAAGTTATTTTCTAATTTTGCAGAACAAATTTGTTTACTTTTAATATTGATGAACACTTCATCATTTCTCAAATAAACTTTATAATTTTGTTATAGCAAGCAAGAGATAGATATTAGATTCATTTTCATAGAAGGAATGTAATACACATTTTTCAAATAAATATACTTATCTCCTATAAATAACTTCATATCTCCCATCGTTTTAGCTGAAACAACCTCCCCGGTCCCTACCTAAAAGATTGTATTGCCTTCTGTCAACTGTCACTAGGAACTTGTTTCCTGTGAGAAAGTACAAATATGATTAGCGCCACCTGAATCAATTATCCAGGTTTTATCGTTTTCCACTAAACATGTTTCGATAACAAGTAAATCATATTTACCTTGTTGTTCGAATTTTACTTTCTCATCTATATTATTCAAAATTTTAAATGAGTTGGGAGATAGTGAACAATCCTCTGTTAAAACTCTTTTAGTGTTATCAACTGCTAGTAATTTGTTTGTTGATTTGATTTTACCGTTATCTAATTCGGAAGTGAGTATTCTAGAAGGACTCGACATGCTGATAAAATTTAAACAAATTTTAATTAGCAAAAAGTAACTAAATGCAAAATCAAGTTTTAGCAAAATTAGTAATAATGTACCCATAACCATTATTTATTTGCAACGATACTATAATGAGTCAGAATATCAAGGGGCAGTCAGATATGTTGGGAATGTCCTAGAACTCCCAGTTTGTGTTAAACATTCTATTTATTAATAATAATGACTTGTTGATTTTGCATCTCATTATGAAAATCCAATAAACATATCCATGGCTATAGTCTGAATACTGTAACTTTATGTAGTGATATAAACAAGATCAAGTTGACAGTATATAGCCTAAATAGACTAATAAGTATATGGATGAAATTAGGTATCTTATCCTGGTAACACTATTGGATGCGGCCCATTCTGTAGTTGTTACAAGAAGTTGTAAAGTGCTAGATGTGATCCACAAATCGTTCATGTTAAGACATGTGAGTGGGGGCATCCTATGCAATGAGTTTGCATATAGACTGGACCACGAAAATAGTCATTTTTCTTTTTAACAACCATTTACTATTAAAACTGACTATTTTATTTATTAGGTTAACTCGATCTTAATCCTGAGCTAGCTATGAACTCTTGTTTGTTTAGGATTATCGTTTGATCTGCAAACGATGAGAGTAGTCCAACAGCGCTGCTCAATCAGCTTCCCATTTTGGAAATAAGACCGGATGAATAGCTGGAAACATAGCCTTGCAAGATGGAATTCACTCCTACCCGATCTAGGGTTAACAGATAGGTTGTTCTCTTAAGTACTGATTCTAGGTCTTGAACAATCGGGCCCCGCCTTCTCATGATAGAGAAAGGATTTGATTCATAGAGATTATGAATCAGAATTGTTCATTAGAGGATCAGTAGGAACTTAAGAAACAAGATGTATTCACAGGGGTAAAATGGTAATTTTGACCTAGCTGTGATTACGAATAACCTGTGAAGGATCAACTTACTGATTATGGTTATAAAGTGGACATAATATATCTACAGTGAGGGGAGTTCAACTATGGGCTATAGTGGAGTGTCCCATTAGTTAACGAATGGGGGTTAGATTAGACTAATGAGTTTAGCCGATTAATCTCGAATCGTTGGAGCGCATGATCTGTAGGTCTGCGAGGTCCCCCTACTAGCTCGTAAATGGTTAAGTTTTAGAGTAGCTTGAGAAATTAATTTGAAATGTTCAAATTAAAATTAAACGGATTAGGAGAATATATATTTAAATATGATTTAAATATATGAAGATGATTATTGTGCAAAAACAATTAATTTAATATTTGATATTAAATTAATTAATATTTTAAATTAATTTTAGAAAATTATTTTTCAGTTTTTTAAATCAAAATGGATTTTGAAACCAAATTTTGGTTTTAAAAAAAAAATGGAAAATTAGATTACATGAACAAAATGGAAAAACTTGGTTTTCCATTATCATCCTATTCATGTTCACACAAAGCCCACTTCCTCTTCTTCATTAAACTCCAAGCACGAGCTGCAAGCCATGCACACCTCTTCTTTGCATGTTCATCTATAATAAATAAAGAAGATTGGAGTGAATTGAAGGCATGCATTACACAAAAATTTTGAGAGAAAATTTCAGCTGGAAGAAGGGTTCTTCGGAAGTGTGCTGTTGTGAGCTTTTCTCTGTTCTATATTGCTTCAAGTTGTTCTTGAGTCCCACAACTCGGTTTAAAGCTCTAAGAGGATAGTGGGAAAGATCTTGAGGTGGTTCACGGTGGTCTTTGGTGAAGACTACTGCTGATTAATCAAGTTCTTGAAAAGTTCTATAAAGGTATGATCTAAACCCTTTTTATTTAGATGAGCATGCTTTAGTTTCTGCCATTAGTGAATTTGAATGCTTATGGATCCTAGATACTTCCGCTACATGTTATCTTACTCTAACAATTGGTATTAGAGCATCATATAAGCATTCAATTCGATTTAATTTTGGTGTGGTAGGTGTTTTACATGAGATATATGAAACCGATGCACTGATATGGTTTTCTGAGTTTTGGCATTTTAATTCTCTTTAATTTCTCATTTAAATTTGTGATTGGCTCTTATTTCATGAGCTTATATGTGTTAGCAAAAGTCTATAATTTATTTGGAGTCATTAGAGTTGAAATTAAGATGTAATTGAAGAAACAAGTGAAGGAGGCCGAGCTGCTGTTCTAGTTTTTACAGCTTCTGCTCAAAATCGTTATTGAGGTTCAGTTGCTGATAACTGGCAGAAATGGCAGTTATTATAAGCCTTTTATTTAGAATTATAAGGGCTAACAAGTAGAAAATTCGGTGATAATACTTAGAATTTGTGAAAATTTGAGTTTTGCATCGATTAGCACCTAAATCCTCATTGACCCCAATATTGTGCGTTACTCCGTGCCAAAGTGTCTATTTTTGTAGCTATCGCAGGAATCAAACGCATGCGCTGGAAATAAGCAATCGCAATCAAACGCATGGGCTGAAGCCAGGCGACCGCAAAGACAAATGCATGCGCTGAAAGCCGAACTATCGCATAGACGAATGCATGTGGTGATCGCATGGAAGTTGCGGTGATCAAGCGAATATGGTAATCACTTGGAGATTGCAGCCACGGAGTGATAACTATAATAGAAGGGCGATCGCAAGATGAGTAGAATGCGTTGATACTTCATTTGAATCAAGCTCGAACACATACCTCGGGAGTATCAACAAGATAAGATGATGTGACATTGCTCATACTGCGACAAAGGCAGCTGTGAAACATAATGCAATCATGATAGTTGTCGGCGTTTAAACTCTATAAATAGCCCATTGGACCTTCATTTCAAGGCATCTGAACTTCTGCCTCAAAATAGAGGTTTACGATCACAGATGAGAGCATGAGCGAGATTTTCAGTGAGAATTCTTCATCTCTACAAACCAGATCGAGTGACAACTGGAGCTTTCGCCGGAGATAGAGTTCGAGAGAGACGTCTCCACCATCCCTCCATGGCACCACCAACAGCCTTGATGCAGAGTCTTTCATTTCTCCTCTAACCTCTGTATTGTATTACATTTTAGCTTAAGATAATAAGACATTTTGTAATTAATGCATATCTTGATTCCTTTAATGCCATCTTCTTCATTATCTTTATCTTTATCATCGTTTACCTTCATCGTTTATTTTTCAAAGGCGATCGCATACTTATCGTGTAGCCTAGAGATAGGACGCATGTAGCAACCCACCGAGAGGTGTGCGTTGTGCGAGTATAATGAGTTAATCTTTTTTGCTTGGTGAAAGGCTATAACAATGCTTGTCGATGGGTTGTTGCAATGCTTGTCTATAAGTTAATTAACCGCATCTAACTGCCTGAGAAGGTAAGAGATGGAATGCACTAAAGCAAAGTATGCATTGTTCCTAGAGATAAGCACAATCTTATACTCGACGCAACCATGTACTATAGAAATATATTCATGCAGCTAACCACTGAAAGGTGTGCGATGCGTTAGTGTGACGAGTTGGGATTACTCGAGCGATTTAAGATAATAAACATTATTATGCGTTAATAGTTGTGGTGTATCTATCAATTCTCATCGCAAGTCTTCTATTGTTCAATCTGTTTAGTTAGAAGTAGGAGTGGTGTGTAATCCATTAAACTTCCTCTTTTTACTTTTATTCATCGCCTCAAACGCATTGCTTCACAAGCATTATTGAGTGAAAAGTCCTTGTGTTCAACCTCGGACTACCCGAGAAACTTGCGTTTTCGTTATACTTGGCGAGAAGGCAAGAAAACTTGTGATAGGAACGCATTGCATACTAGATTAACACATTTTCATTCCAAAGCATGACCTCCGACGCATGGGTATAAACGCATATCTTAAGCATGTACCACACATGATTGCGTGCAACCCCATCAATTTTCCTCTAACAGTTGCTAAGCGACATCTAGTTCCAGGCGTTACATGATGTTCTATACGATAGAGCTAAGCGATTGTTTAGCTGCGGTAGACACTAAACGATGATATGAAACGCTAGGCGATGGTGTTAAACGATCGTTTAGTTCTATTCGAGAGTTAAGTGATTGTACTATGCGATAGACAGAAGACACTAAGTGATCGTGTACCTCTTCTCAACACAAGATGATGGTGTTAGACAATTGCCTTCAACGTACACGATCGGCCTTAGAAAGACTTTGAGGTTGGACTGAGAGCAGCTGGTTCGACTAGTTTTCTCAAGGTCCAATCCGGTTCAGCCTCAAAGGGTTTTTGGCTAGTTCGGTTCAGACTCATCCAGTCCGGTTCAAGATGCTTGGGTTCGGTTTGGAGCGGTTCGAGCGATTTAAAGACGTTTTTGAAGCTGTTTGTAATAATTAGGCATCTGTTTGCTTGTTTTTGCCAAAACAAAAATCATATCAGATAGTATTTAATTGTTTATGCATGTGATGTATGTAATAATTAAATAATTCATGTATATGCATACAGTATGCCATGGAGATTTAAAACCCCACTGTAGGAAGCATGTTACATGCATTGAAAGTATGTTATAATTGTTATAATATATAGTATGCATGTTAGGGTCATGTTTAATATAATGTTTATATTAGATAATTTTGTTGAATGTTGTAGATGTTAAGCATGTCTAAAATTTTGTAAGTTGTTATAAAATTAGTTAGATGTTTAAAATTCATAACAAAGAACAGTTGCATGCCACTTAGATTAACAATTAGTTTTAATCGTTAAAATAGATTGTTACCTTATAAAATACAAACTCATATCGGTTCATAAACCTGTCTAAGGCTAGGGGTACTTAAGTTGCCGGTTTACGGAACACCTCCTACCTGGGGATTATGACCGAACTATTGAGAGTTGTTAACTGATATTATGAGCTTGCGTGAGCGATATGAGGTAATAAAATGGTTTATCACCAAGACATTGTAGGTTAATTCCAATTATAAGTGTTATACTTGAATAAACCACTTAGACTTAGGTTGTATGAAATTAGTCGTCATGCCTAAGTAAAATACCCAAACATTTAGAACACTTCAGTGGGAGATTAACAATATATTTGATATATAGTTATTAGGTCTCATGTCATCAAGAGTTCACACCGTCAGATCCATGCTCGGCTTCGTGTCGATTTTACCTCGACTGCTCCATTTGGAAAGTGTTTGCATGGGTCAATAACAAGGTGAATGAGGGAGGTAGTTCATAGTAAGTGGGTGAAGGAAATGTGTCAACATTTTCCTACGGTCTCCTCCATTAGTTTGAATCATGAGATTCCTATGTTGCGCCTGCTATCGTTTTTAGGCGGCACTAGCTAGTCGTTAACCGCGGCGATCCCCTCGGAGGGTTGTAACCTATGAAGCACAGACACAGATACGGTTACACGATACAGATACGATCGGATACGGCGATTCGTCGGTTTCTAAAAAACTAACATACGGATACGTCTAAAGATACGTCATTTTTTCTATATATATTTCTAAAAAACGAGGATACTGATCATTGAAGATACATTTTCTTTTTCTTAAAAAAAAATCTAGGATATAGATAAATTTAACATACAAGTTAATAACAATAGCACAAAATAGAATACAAACACTGAAATACAATACAAAAAAAGCAACTAAGATGTTGAAGTACAATAGTTAATAAAATGAAATAGAAAAGTGACTCATATTATAAAGAAGAAGAAGAAGATTAGAGGGAGAAGTATGAAGATAAATGAAGAACTTCTTCATTGAATTTTTTAAGATATCCAAATTGTTTATATTTTAGTGAACTTTGCGTGGACTCAAATGTGAAGATGAAGATTAGATGATTCTAGGGTTTGGTCTTTTATTTATTTTTTTCCTTTTAGTTTTGGACTCGAGTAGTGAGCTTTCTAAATAGGTTGTCTAATTTTAGATTGGGAAAAAAATAGATGAGTTGCTTGTCTTTTTTCTTTAAAAAAAGATATGCATAGAAATAGATACATCAAATCGTGTGTCAGATACGTATCTGGGAAGTATCTGGAAGTATCGGTATCTGATACTGTCCGATACAAATTCTTTGCCTCACATGAAGTATTTGTGCTTCATAAGTTGTAACATAGGATTCGGAACATCCCAGGCTTCAGTAAAATGAATGGAGTCTTATAGTTCCGTCTTGGATATTTTCTTCTATCTTGGAGGCATATTCATACCGTCCTATAAGATCTGAAAATGGCGGGTCACACTTACAAGAATTACTAATTGTTAGTAAAGATCTTGATCGAAAATGATAACGAAAAGAACTATTGGAATATGAGTTATTCTGGAAAATAGTATTTGGTCAAGTACTGTCTTACTTCTGTGAAAGAATTCTTGACTGGCCCTCGGTAGTAATTGTTCTAAATCACTTAAGTATCGTTGCAAATAAATAAAGATTTATTGGGTACTTTATTATTTTGTTAAAAATGGATTTATATGCAGATTTATTAGAGTTTATTTAAAATGTTTCATCAATATCGAACTCAATCATACAATTGCTTGCTTTTGATAAATTTAACGGAGAGGGTTATTCGAACTGGAAGTCAAATATCAATACGATATTAGTAGTAGATGATATGAGGTTTGTGTTGATGGAGGAGTGTCCTCCAGTTCCTAGTTCAACAGCCACCTAAAATGTTCGAGACATCTATGATAGGTGGGTGAGGGTGAACGAGAAAGCCCGGGCTTATATCTTGGCGAGTATATCTGATGTACTCAACAAGAAGCATGAGGTCATGCCCACAACCCGTGAGATTATGGCATCATTACAGGAGATGTTCGGGCAACCGTCATCTTCTGTTAGACAAGAAGCCATCAAGTATGTCTATGTTACATCCATGAAAGATGGAACAAACGTAAGAGAATACGTTCTCGACATGATGGTTTATTTCAATATTGCGGAGGCTCACGAGGCGATGATAGACGAGACAAGTCAAGTGAGCATGATACTGGAATCTCTTTCTGAGAGTTATCTACTGTTTAGGACAAATGCTATAATGAACAAAATCACTTATAACTTAGCGACGTTGTTGAATGAGTTGCAGACTTATCAATCAATGATGAAACTAAAGGAAAAAGAAATAAATGTTATTTCAAAACCGAAAAAGTTTTATAAGGGGTCCACATCAGGTACTAAACACAATAATGATAAGAAAGTTGGTCCTTCTTTTTCTAAGGATAAAACCGTACAAATGAAGAAGAAGGGAAAAGGGAAAAAGAAAGCCACTGCAAAGAAAAACAAAAACAAAACTCCCAAAGGAAAATGTTTCCATTGCGGAGAAGTTGGGCATTGGAAACGATCGTGTAGTGCAGCCTTAGACAGGAATATATATCGGTTGAGTTTGTAACCCGAGTTTTACAAGTTTTAACAATTTATTTTAGCTATTAAAACGAGTGGTTAACCTACGTGAGCATGCAACTGTTCTTTGTTATGGATTTTAAACATCTAACCCAATTTTATAACAGTTTACAAAATTTTAGACATGCTAAACATCCACAACATACATCAAAGGCATTCAATATTTAATATAACAATTATATTAAATAAAAGAAATCCTAACATGCAGACTATATATTATAACATTTTATAATATATTTTCAATGCATGTAACATGCTTCCTATGGTGAGATTTTAAATCTTTATGGCATACTGTATGCACATACAAGATTTATTTAATTATAACATACATCAAATGCATAAATAATTAAACACAAACTAGTATGGTTTTAGTTTTGGCACAAACAAGCAAACAAAAGCCTAATTATTATAAAACAGCTTCAAAATCGCTTCAGAACCGCTCGAACCGCTCCAAACCGAACCCAAACAACTTGAACCGGACCAGAAAAGTCTGAAAACCTTTTGAGGCTGAACCGGACAGGACCTCAAGAAAATCAGTCGAACCGGCTACTCTCGCTCCATGCTCGAAATGGCCCATCATGTAGCACTGATGTCTATCGTCTGGCATCATCGTTTAGTGTCTGCCTGATTGTGTAGCGCCATCGTCTAATGTCGGATAATGCTACACGATCATGTAATGCCATCGTATAGTGCCTCTTCTGATCATTTAGCGCACACACAAAGCGACACGATCGTTTAGTGCTATCGTATAACGCCTACACAAAGCTACACGATTGTGGAGTGCTATCGTATAGCACTCTTCATATCGTTTAGCTCCCGCACAAAGCTACACTATCATGTAGAGCTATCGTATAGCGCCTCTATACATCGTTTAGCTCCCGTAGTTCCATGATCATCTAGCGCACAACACTTCAACGCCCAGCACCCATAGCTACACAATCGTCTAGTGTATGTACACATCGGCGCCCGAAGCTATGCGATCGTGTAGCACGCAACACTTCAATGCCCAGATTTGAGCATAGGCTGAAGAACTAGAATATGTAGCTCGACCTTCTTCACTTGTTTCTTCAATTACAACTTAATTTCAACTCTAATGACTCCAAATAAATTACACTCTTGAGAACACATATAAACTCATGAATCAAGAGCCAGTTACAAATTTGATCAAGAAATCAAAGAGAAAATAAATGCCAAAACTAAAAATAAAAAAAAATAAAAAAAAAAAAACCATATTAGTGCACCATGTTCATATAACTCATGAAAAACACCCACCGCACCAAAATTAAACCAAATTGAGTGCTTAAATCATGCTCTGATACCAATTGTTAGAGTATATCAGCAAATAGCGGAAGCAACAAGGATCGATAAGCACTCTAATTCATTAATATCAAGAGGGTTTCAAGTCATACCTTTGTAGAACTTCTTGAAATCTTGATTCTCATCTTCTTCACCACGAATTTTTCTGCAAAAATTCTATAGATTGCATGCCTCAATTCCACTCCATTCTTCTCAATATATTGCAGACTATCATGCAAAGAAGATGGTTGCATGAGATGCAGCTCATGCTTGAAGTTATTGAAGCAAAAAATGGTGGGTTTTGTGTGAGCAAGTTGAAGGAGTAAATGGAAAAAGTCATAATCCCATTTTGTGTTTTTAAAACTTTTTCAATTTTTTCAATTGATTTCAAAAATTAATTTGATTTCTAAAATTGAAAATATTATTAATTTTACAAAATTAATATCATAAATTAATTTTCTTAATAAAATTAATAAATAATTATTTAAACAACTTAAATAATTGGAATTAATTTAATACCAAATATTAAATTTAATTTTACACAAATTCATCCTCAAATATTTAAATCATATTTCAATATGAATTATCTTATTCTGTTTAATTTTTAAAATTAAACGTGTAATTATATCTCTAAAAGCTAATTCATTTAAGAGCTAGTAAGGGGACCTTGCAGACGTAGAGTTATTCGAGATTAATTGGCTAAACTCATTTAACAAGCTAGGCCAGTTTCAATAGGCTCCAAAATTGTCTCATATGCAAGCTGTTAAGAGGCTACTAAGGTAGTTGAAGGGCAGTTTAGCTCTTGGGTTCATTATTCACCGAGAGTTCTCATTACTCTCTTACATGCTACACTGATGTGGATCGGGTGAATTGGCTCATATAGGTACAAATTTTTTTTTTATGAAAATTTGGGTCATTTATAATTGGGGTTCAAATTTTTAAATCATCGGTACAATTATTCGAATATGATTGATGTCGGATGAAGAATCAATAAATCAATTTCGAAATTGAGGATAATTGCGTTGGATGGCTCTCTCCCCCACCTATCAGATTTCTGGAGAAATCTAGAAGGAAGGGAGGTTCCAGTTCTTTCCGTCTCCAGAGACTCCTTCTCCCTCCTTTTATACCTCCGACGATGGCGAATTTCTCCACCAAAACATTTCTTACAGAATCTTCATTCCCACAACTCTCTCCAACTCAATTCGAACCTGACACTTCTCTTTACAGGCACAGATTTCTAGACAATCCACTAGGTTTAGTTTAATAAATGGCTCAAGCCGTATCAAATCTGCCTCGATTCGTCTCCTTCACGCCTAGCAAAGCCTCTTCTAATGATCCGAAGAAGCTTACAATGCTTGCTCGTAGAAGTAGCATTAAAGCCATGGCAGGGAATGGCAAAGATAATCTCGATCACTTACAGAGAGCAGTGGGAAAGGAACACCAAACATCTCAGCCACCAAAGAAACGAGTAGCTCCTGTTGGTAATTAATCCAACCTTTAACCTTTTGCTGCTAGTTTTAATGTTTTCCCCTCTTTTTGCTAATTTCTCGTGTTTGTTTGTTTGTTTTCTAGGGCTTTGGGATCGATTTCCGACGGCGAGAACGGTACAGCAAATGATGGAGACAATGGAGAGGATAATGGATGATCCTTTTGCTTACTCGGGGGCATGGCCGTCACCTCCATTTACCAGCGATGGAGCTGGTTATAGCAGGGGAAGAACTCCATGGGAGATTAAAGAAGGGGAAAATGAGTACAAGATGAGGTTTGACATGCCAGGTATGACGAAGGACGATGTGAAGGTGTGGGTGGAGGAGAAAATGCTGGTTGTGAAAGCTGAGAAGGCTGAGAAGGTGAAGAAGGCTAGTTCAGAAAATGGGAAGGTAGAAGAAGAAGAGGGAGATTGGTCTGCTAAAAGCTATGGAAGATATAGCAGCAGAATTGCTTTGCCTGAGAATATTCAATTTGAGCAGATTAAGGCAGAGGTAAAAGATGGGGTCTTATACATAACTATACCAAAAGCTAGTGTTACAAGTAAAATTGTGGACATCAATGTCCAGTGAAAAATTGGGAGTAGTCTTCAAGAGTAGTTTTTTTTTTTTTTTTTTGCTGCTTTCAGTTTCAAAGTACCTGATGTAAACAGTAATGAAGATGAAGTTCTTGCAATTTCATCCTGGCTTTTGTAATCTATCCAACAAAGCTTTGATGTAAACATTTGTTATTATTGATGGAATGATACCTTTAGTTACCTGCAAAACTGCAACCCCTTGTATTTTCTAGAGCATTGGTTCATCAGAATGTTGAAGATTAAGGCAGAAAACTGATTTTAATATGGTGAAGGCAGGTGGTTTCTTCTGTTATTGTCTAAATTGAATATCAGTGGCTGAAACTTTACTTCAGGAGTGATGTTCTTGCTTTCAGAGGATCAATCTCAATATGAAAGCAATGATAGAGTTTTAGAGAGATGAACCAGAATGCCAATCTTCAAGTGTAAGTTGTTTTCAGATGATTCTCATATCTCTACCTGTAGCCTAGTTAAGTAGGTGAGCCGTTACTTCTGCATGAACAAAACCCTTAATGGATGTCCTAAAAGCAGGAAACTTTCACTATTTCACAACAATTTAATCAGACCCAAGTTGCTGTTTGGACAGATAACTTTCAGAACCGAGAAGTTAGTATCTTCTTCATTGAATTAATCTGTTAATTTTATGCTAAAAACAACAAAATATCCAATCCCAGAATAGGATCAGTGTGCACCTTGAGAACAAGCTCCCACAAGGATGTCTCAGTGTCTTGTAATTGTCTGAACTCAACACCAGCCACCAGTGGTTATGGTATCAATTATCCCACTATATTGATACTCAACCTTTTCCTTAAACTACTTTTATTGAGATGGCCCCATCTGTATTTATGTTTAGTTATTTACTAAAACAAATTGAAGTTGATTACGTTGTTGAAATGACAATGCTCTATCAATAATTCATATGGTATAAGGTTCACAGAACATGTTCGTTTGAATTTGTATCTTAGTCACTGAATGCAATTTATTTTAAAAGACACAACACTGGGAAAGAAGAAAAGGAAACCATTGGATTAGCAGCAGAAATTATACAGAGAAATACTCTCTCTTTCTCTATCTATCTATCTTGCAATCTCGTGAATTTGTACAGATGATATTAGCAGAGAATCAAGCTTACAGCATAGTTTGGATATGATCTAGATGACAGTCTCGAACTCGAGAAGCCTTCGTTTTGACATCTCCTACTGTTTCAATTTGTATATTGCCAGAATTTTCCTCCCCTGTTGCGTAAGGGCTTCCTCAACTGAAGTTATATACAAGTCTTGCCAAAGCATTGGATCATGATTCTTTCTTCTGATGGATCAGAACATGTAATCTGGCATAAAAATATTCATGTCTGGTTGAAACAGTGGGAGGTTTTCGGTATAAAGGTAGAAATGTAATAGATTTTCCTTGGCCAGAGTTTCTGAGTCGATGATTTCTTCGTCGCTTGTAAGAACCCACAGATCCCTGGTGCTCAACCTGTTTAGACAGTTACGACAAAACGGACAGGAACGCGATCTCGCACTCCTGAAGACAAGATTACCACAGGGATAACTCTTAATTGTTAGCTGATGATAAGAAAAATGTACAACAGAAACTTCAAAGTTAAGAAGGAAGAAAATTTGGTGTAAAATTGTACTATTGAGATTACCAATCCTGGAAGCAGCTGAGGCACATCGAATGACCACAATTTGGCAAGACAACATCTCTGCAGTTCTCCATGCATATCCCACATTCTTCATCCCTCTGAAGATCTTCATTAGATAGATTTTGTTCGTCTTCTGTTATCTTCCTAGACGAAGTCTCTCCTTTTGATTCAACACGCCCACTATGAAGTTGCCTAAGTGAAGGGTATATTACAGCTGCCAGGGTTTTTCACAGTAAATGATTTGAAACTAATCTGTTTTATCTCTAGAAAAGCAAAAGTTAGGAGAGAAGTACGGACCATAAAACTCCTTAAGGGTGGCTTTTCTTTCTCTTGGCAACACCAACGGTTTTCCATCGACGTATACCTGCATACTTGAGTAAACATTGAGGGGGCTTTAGATTTCTTTAAACAGGCGAGAAAGAAAACTTCCCCCAGGGCTCAGGAAAATGGAAGTCAAGTTGTCAATAATGCTGCAAGAATTGAGGGAAACACCTTGTACAAGAGTATGTGGAAAAGGCCCAAAAAACTTGGAAGAGGATCTGTGCAACTGAAATCCATCCATTCGATCCAATGAAGAAAAAATGGAGCAAATGGGCTGTAATGCAATCTCATTTGAATACAAAAGCCACCGTAATCTCTCGGGAGCATAGCCGCCCTGCAAATGCAAAACCAAACGGTTCAAACCCCGTGAGAAACCCCAGTTTTCAATGTCAATATCAACAAGTCATTCAACTAATGTAACAACAAAGCTTGTATATCAGAAGTTCAGAACCATGGCAATCTTTTGGATTCTAGAAAATAAAGGAGGGTTTATGGTAAAGCTTATGGATTCCAGAAGATGAAACTTGTGGAGAAGTCTTAAAATTGGGGGAAATGATGGGGATATCGCCAACAAATGAAGATTACCAGTGTACCAACCGCTACACAAAAATTGAAGGAGCATTGAGAGAATAGAACCCCAAAAGTTTCCTCCTTAGATTGCCAGGTATTTGCATTTCTTGGATTAAGCCTATATAATACTTACAATGTATTTGCATGTTTTATATCAGCTTCAACAGCTTTAAGAGATTCTTTAAATGAATTCCTTTTGGGTTGTTCTGGCCACATATTTTTTCCTTTGAATTTGATAGAACAAAAGAACGAATGATAAAGAAAGACAAGAAAAGATGAAATGTATTTGTGGAAAGGCTTTGTCCTGTCATCTGAGAATTATAAGGGGGTAATCAGAACAAAAAGAAAATGAGAGAAAAAAGGAGATGGGTAACCTTGCTTTGGTTTCAAACTTCAAACCTTTGAAACTTTAAGACAAGAAAGGGATAGCTTTACTTACCCTCTGTTTCTTAACTTTCTCAACTGCAATTGGGGATTGCATTGTTTCCAAGTCAGACGTTCCTTCCTTTGCTAAAAAACCCAAAACCCAATAACTAAGCATGTTAAGAATGAAGATAAACATAGGATTAACTAATTCCTCAACCCATTGATTGCTAAAACAAATAAAGGGGTTAGAGATTCGCAAACATAATGGAGATTCTTCTTACCTAAGTATGATCTCATCTCGCCATTCATTCCACCGGAAAGTGGGCAGTGGTTCTTGGCCAGCAACAGCCATCTTCTGTCTTTTAACGAACTCTTAAATCAGCATTTTTGTTTCCCCCCGACTGAATCCCTCCATGTTCGTTTCTTGTTTTAAAGAAATTTGTGAACAAAAAGGTAAGGAAAAGCAAGGATTTTAAGAATTGGGCCATCTCTCCTCGTAAGCCCGAGTTCATTTTATTTCAAGGCTGTCAACTTTACTTTGGACCAAGAGCAATCATATTGAAGAAGATTTCAATTCGAAGTTAAATAGGGGAAAAAATTAATTAGGGCTGTTTTTCTTTAGCCACTTAATTAGGGTTGGACTAAGCTTTAGGCCCAGTATATTTCAAGTTTTCCCATGGGATTAAGACGGTCATGGTTTGTTTTACAGAATTCTATTTTTTTAAATTTTAACATGGAATTTGATATCCTACAAAAAAAAAAAAAGAAAGAAAGATTTTTATGTCGAATATGGTTTAGTTAATTAATAAATAATATCGAATATTCACTATTATTAATTTTAATTTATTATTAAATAGACTTAATAAATTTCAACTAATATCTTTACTATTATGTTATCTTTACTATTTAATATAAATTATCAGTGTTAATTATCAATATTCTAATTAATCTAATTATGTTTAATTAAAAAGTATTTATTTATTTTTATTTTATTAATTAAATAATTAACTAACATAATATTAAATTAATTAATGTTGAATTTAATTGATCTCAATTTGCTTTTAGTTTCTATATATAAATTATTAAATGGAACTCAAAAATTTAACTTATAGATATTAATTATCCTACACATCCAAACACACACATTAATTATCCTATATATTTAAAACTCAGATATTCAAATCTCAAATATTTAATATCTACATCCATGAAACAATATCTACGATTCAAACAGTATCTTAGGATATATCTTACCAAATGTCTCAGATAGTTTTTTGTTTTTTTATAAAAAAAAGTCTCAAATAGGTTTTTTTTTAATTCATGGATTTTCACCATTTCTTCTTCTTTTTTTTTTTTATCTTATCAAAATATCCTTATCATAATTAGTTATTATTATTTTTAGTTTGTAAGTTTAAAATATTTTTATTCTGGAATTTATTTTCAATTTGACGGTTTTAAAAAGTAGCATGCAGAAAATTTTTTTCTTTTTTTGGGGGGGAAAATGTCATAGTTCATACACGTATTTTTAGTGGGGAGGTTACAAAATCATCCATTTTTAAGGTTCTTTTAGTAATCATTTAAGTAATCATTTTATTTTTTATTTTTATTTTTAAAAATTAAGCCTATAGACCCTACTTTAATTCTAAATTTCTTCTTTTGTTATCTGCTCTTAACCAATGATTTAAAAAATCAAGTCAAATTTTGAATGTTAAAAAAAAGTAACTTTCAAGAAGTCGTTTGTTTTTTAATTTTGGTTAAAAATTCAACTATAGTACTCAAGAAAGGGGAAAATTAAAAGAATATTGTCCTTTTAGAAACTATTTAGGCAAATATTGTTGTTTTCAAACTATTTGTAAAAATATTATTATTATTTTTTAAAATAAGTCGAGGGTGGAAAATTCGACCTACATAGGTCGAATTTTGAACCATCGACCTTCCTTTCACTTGTACGTCGAACTTTGAACCCTCGACCTTGCCCTTCCTAACATTATTATTGAGTCTGTTTAATTATCATTCCGGAGACCTTCCTCTATCAAAATATCGTATTTCTAAATTTTCATAAGGTTCCCCTGGAATTCTTTCCAAAGCTTGTTGAATAATTTTTACGGATTCTGTCATCTCAACAAGTCTGACTAAATAACGAGCTAATGAATCTCCTTCTTTTTGCCACTGAACTTCCCAATCAAATTCGAGAGCGAGATTATGAGAGTGAGCAAGATTATGAGAGAGAGTGCGAGATTTTGAGAGCGAGAGCGAGATTTTGAGCGGGAGCGAGAGCAAGAGCGAGATTTTGATAGAGAGTGAGAATACCGTACAAATTTTCCTTTTTTTCCTTTTTAATTATTACACATTCCACCTTCTTCTTTCTAATCTTTTTTTTTTTTTAATTTTCCATTTTATAAAAACAATTTCTAAAAATATTTTATTATTTTATTTAAATTCTAAAAAGAATAAATTAAAAAAATAATAACTCATAAAAAATGTAAATTAAATATCTCATATATAAAAATAATTACAAAAATCGATGTGTCCCACAAGGCGGACGTCGTCGATTTCGAGCTGGTTGTCGTCGTCGACTTCGAACTTGAGGTTGCTCGGGTTCTTCTTGATGTTGCTCTGGTATCTCTGTAGGCGCTTCATAATATAAATATTTATTATGCTCTTCACGACCTCGATCATGTCCATGCATGTATGAAGACGAAGGACCAGCCTCTGAGTCATAATGTCCTGAACCAAATGCTGGCATCATCGTCATCGAACTAACATAATTAGTTTGACTCTACGTTTGCGTCATAGGAGGCAACTCTTCCACATTATGTGCAACTTCATCAAACTCATCCTTTTCCCAAACAGGTCCTCTACGTCTAGGAGCTGGTGGAGGAATAATTGGTATATCGTACATATAATGAATTTCCTCCATATAGCTCTGATTGTCACTACATATAGCAAGAACCTGGTTCGGATCATTCGCAACCTCACGGAGTCTACTGTTGTTCGATCTCTGTGAATTATAAAACAATTAGACAATATTTAAAATAAATTTAAATTAAAAAATAGATAATATTCATTCATTTACCAGATGACCCACAGCTGCTCCCGGACGAGTGACGTAGCGCCTTGTGATATTATTATAGCAATGAATATATTCCGGAGTGACATCTGTGTCAAACTGTTCAAGAGAAACCCCACTGCAATAAACTTTGCACGATAGTGCCATCGCACCACCAAATGTGCAACTTTTTTGGACCAATCTCCAGTCCTTAGGTCAATATCATGTTGTACGGGTTTAGTATTACAAGGCGATGGGACATCTTGCTGAAAATCGAATTGTCTCATCACCCTGTCAAGAAGATGCCACTCACCAATGTGAAAACATATGAGAGGACTCATCGTCCGCCATATGTTTTGACCATTCGTACAAAAATTAG
This sequence comes from Benincasa hispida, assembly GCF_027475165.1. Taxonomy (NCBI): domain Eukaryota; kingdom Viridiplantae; phylum Streptophyta; class Magnoliopsida; order Cucurbitales; family Cucurbitaceae; genus Benincasa; species Benincasa hispida. Next base: position 59,950,427 of record NC_143484.1, on the reverse strand, counting down.
GCAAAGTATGCACAATAATTTTGTATGGCTCCCAAATAACTTGAAACACAAAACATTATATTAGAGAATATTAAAGACAAATACAATAAAAATGTGAATAAAATAATTAATTAGGTTTAATGTAATATATTTGTTCAGGTTGAAGCAGATTAAACATATATCTATACTGGTTGGCTACATGTGTGGCTGTCCTAGTCACACAAATTTTGTCTCTCTACCTAAATTTTTAAATTGATAATTTAGAATTTAAATTAACTAGATCAGTGATATAAAAATTAAATTGAATTAAAACAACATATCGAGAACCGTAGGCTCGTCCAACTAACTGAGCGTCATTAACATGATGTAGCTGTGGAGCCATTGTTGGAAATCGCTTCCAAGCCCATAGTTGCAAAAGTTTGAGAGGCCCAACTATCTCTCGAACCTCAGGTCTTGTTGTTTTGCATAGTTGTCTATACAACCATGCCAAGCATACTCCACCCCACTAATACTGCCCCGCATCATGGAGGTTAGCTAACAGTGGCAGGAACATCAAGTGAACAAAATGACTTGATTTATCTGAAAACAGACTTCCATCCATCATTTATAGTATACATGCTCGCGCATATCTTATGACAGTTTCCTCATTTGCATCATCTGTGAGCTCACAAAATTGTGTTCCTAACCATATTAAACTTAACCTCGATCCTTTAATCTCATCGGCAGGTGGGGTCTCACCGAGATACAGTTGACAAACTTTTAACCAGTCATCGTACATCACTCTGGTGACCGGCTCACCGTCAACAGGTAACCCCAATAACACTTCTATGTCTTGTAGAGTGATAGTGCACTCTTCAACAGACATATGGAATGTATGCATCTCGGGCCTCCATCTCTCGACCAAGGCTGTGATCAGATGCCAGTCCAACTGAATAAATCCTGCCTCTTGATGTTTGCAAGATATTTCTCCAGTAATACGATCTCGCCATACAAAATATGATCGATATGTCGTAAGTAGAAACGATGATGACATTTCGGTCCCGTCCAACCATTTGCTGGGTTGTTCACTGCTGCAATTATACCAGCATGTCGATCTGAAATTAAACACACCTCTTCGTGGGTTACATTTTCTCTCAGGTGTTTCATACTTAGTGATCTCGAACAAGCCATCATACCGAGTGGTACTGTTCATGTAACAAGTGGCAAGCATTCGGCATTCCATGCTCGCATTTTATGGCCGTTTGCTCACATTTTAACATGAACTACAAAGATTTTATTGAGGACTACTACAAATTGTCAATGTATGCTGAATGTTACTCTTCTCAATTTCAACCTGTACCGCATGAAGATTACTGGATCACGCACCCTAATATGCCTGTCTTACATCCTAATCCATCGTTGTTGAGAAGACCTGGTAGACCGAAAAGTTCACGTTATCACAATGAGATGGATTGGATAGAATTAGCCACTCGACAACGATGTGGATTTTGTAACCAGTTAGGACATAATCGAAGGAAGTGTCTTTTATTACTAAGATGGGCTCCAGATAGTTAGGATTGAATAATAAATAATTTTTTTATTATTATATATTCATTTTATTGTATATTCAATTTGTTTATTATAATTTATTGTATATTCAATTTTTTTTTATAATAATCTACTGTATATTCATTTTTTTTTTTTGTAATCAATAAAGTTTTACATTATAATAATCTAATATATTCAATTTATATTATAATAATCTAATATATTCAATTTATTCAATTTATTGTCTAATGATTATTCAATTATAGTATAATAATCTAATATATTCAATTTGTTGTCTAATGATTATTCAATTATAGTATAATAATCTAATATATTGAATTATAGTCTAATGATTATTCAATTATAGTATGATTATTAGCTCTTTTTTTCTCTTTTTTTATATATATTTCTATGGAAAATTCAAATAAAGTGAAAACTCTCGCTCTCTCCTAAGATCTCGCTCTCTCACTCTCACTCTCGCTCTCTCTCAATATCTTGCTCTCTCTGTTATTGTTGTTATTTTTCCATTAATGATTACTAGCTTTCATTTCTTCTAGAATAATCACAAACACTTTTTTGATTATGGATCTACTACCAGAAACTCAATGCGTAATATAATCTCATTTTTCAATTATTCAACCATTTCATTTTACCAAGTTCAATGTTAGTCGGATTAGTCAATATAAACTAAATCTTGCTCTCTCCAACATTCTCGCTTTGAATCTCGCTCTCTCCTAAAATCTCGCTTTGAATCTTGCTCTCTCTTAAAATCTCGTTCAATATCTCGCTCTCTCCTACTATCTCGCTTTGAATCTCGCTCTCTCCTTAATCTACTTCAGCCCATTTATCTCCTTAATCTCTTTGAAGTTTCGACATGTGTGTAACCTTCGACAACCTAATATACAAAATTTTGTTCGTAGACAAAGCTAATTCGGAATTGTCTTTCATTCCAAGGCATAACTTGTATCCATGCGCTTCATATTCGCCTAGAGTTCGCTCCTAGAAATATAGCCATCCCCACCCCCTCACATCAATCCCACAAGCCTCTGTCGAATTCGAAATGATAACAAAATGCATAGGTTGTTAGAAGCAGCTCGAGTACACAGATACATATAGTATACCATCTCATTACTTTATTCCTCTATGAGAGAAAAAGAAAAATAATAAACCTGCAATCTCGAGGGTGGATGTGAGTCGAAACTTCAACCTTCGACAACCTAAGCGAGATTCACAAGATTTCCCTTGTCGAGGGTTGAAGTTTTGGCCTATATATTGTTTCCAAGTTTTTGTTTGTTCGTCGAGTTCTCAACGTTCGACCTCCACATTAGTCGAGTTCTCAACGTTCGACCTCTAGCCTCGAACTCCCAAAACAACAATATTTCTCTAATAAGTTTCAAAACAATAATATTTCTCTAATAAGTTTTGAAAACAACAATATTAATATTAAAGGTCCCTCAGAAAGATACAAATCATTGTAAGAAATGTTGACGAAATAAGTTTAATTTTCAAAACCAAATGATTACGGGATTTTAGTTTTTAGTTTTTGTTTTTTAAAACCAATTCTATTTCATTCATTTTTTTTTTTACAATAATTCGCATCTTTCTTACAATGGTTAAATTTTTAGTCAAATTCCAAAATCAAAAACACCTTTTTGAAAGCTATTTTTTATAGTTCTCAAAATTTGGTTTTGTTTTTTAAATTATCGATGAAAAATAGATAATAAATAACGAAATTTGGAAGTGGAAGTAGTGTCTATAGGTTTAATTTTAAAAACAAAAATAAAAACTAAAATGATTACCAAACATGGTCTAAACTATTTTTATTTTATTGTTTTTACACGTTATTTACCTTTCAGATTTTGGTTTTAAGCCATCAACTGCATGCATATAATTTTTCTTTTTCTTTTGTCTTCTGTTTTTCACTTTTTTTTAAAAAAAATCGGTAGCACTAATTGCATGCATGGAGTTATTTTATAGAAAGATTTTTTTCCTTTTTAATATTTTAAGTATTATTAGTAAGAAATATAATGTAGGTGAAATCTTGAAGTTTAAATTTAATTATTTGAAAAATAGCAGCCTTTATCATGAAACAAGTAAATATTATATAATTTTTTTAAAAGGAAAACATTAAACATTTTTTTCATTTACGAAATTATAATTTTGACATTTATTTAAATATTTGTTATTTAAAAAAAAAAAAGCCTTTTTTTTGTTTTCTAAAATGAATCCTCTTTTTTATCTCATTAATAAAAATTGTTTGCTACTTTAAACGTTTCATAAATCCTCAAAGCATTTTTCATTGTTTATGATTTTGTAGGCAATAACAATTTTTTAATACCAGCTATAATTATCAAACACAATGCATCTAAAAATTAATAAAATTATAAAGTTAATTTATTTAGGTAATTTAAAGAGAGTTTAAAAAGTTTATAGTTCTAGAAAATGCAAAAGATAGAATGATTGATGTGTTTTTAGATAGAATGTTCCCAAAAATGTAAATACTCTCCCTCTCTTCTCTTTTCAATATCAATTCGAATTCAATCAATAATTAAGCATTTACATTTTTATTGAGATTGTTGCTTAATAATATACCAAAAATTACCAAAAAAAAAAAAAAAAAAATGAACAAGGAAAAAAATATAGACCATTGGTTACTATTATTTTGGAGAGATTTACATATACATAAATGCAAAGAAAAACAATTGTCCTTTTGAGGGATCAAATTTTGTGGATTGCATAAACATCATTGTTGTGAAGAGTTCTAAAGGCAAGATAGAAATCTAAAAGTTATTATGTGAATGAATAAGAAAAAAGCCAAGATATAAAAGAAAAAAGCAACAAAATCACTTATAAATATATCAAAGATTTAAACAAAAATATCAATATTTAATCTAAAAAACAAACAATCAATCAAATTAAAATCGCAACTTAACCTAATCTTTAGAACACAATTTGAAGCAGTTTGTTGCCAAAAAAATCCACATAAATCCAAAATCACTTTTTAAGCAAATTTCATTCTTCATTGTTTACTTCTCTAAAATTAGTCAAATAAAAAGAACCTCAACCCAATCTAATCTTTGGAACATGATTGTGATTTGTTCACCATTTACTTGTGAAAAAAATACAAAAAATCAAATCAAATCAAATTCACGAAGATCCTCAATTCAAACAAATTCTTCCAATTAAAAAAAAAATAAAATAAAAGCTTTCCTCTTTAAGCAAACTTCATTCTCCATCATTTACTTTGGTAAAATTTGACAACTTCTCATAAGAATTGCAGGCACCTACTATTATTAAAATATCACTTAATGAAAATGAAAAAAAAAAACTAAAATTGCAATGAAATTATAAAACTTAATTAAACAACCACTAATCTAAATCTTGAATATTGTTCTTGAGCTTCGACGATTTTTAAGGAAGAAATCATAGTGAAACAAACTATTTTCATGAAACTTCTCATTCACAAAAAGATTGAATTGAAACTTCCTTTATACTTGGAAAGGTTTTAAAATGAAGGAGTAGGAGATTAATTAGAAAAATAGTTATATGAAGAGCAATTTTACGTGAAGAGAAAAAATGAAATTAAGGAAAAAGGGTAAAATAGAAATTTTAAAAGAAAATAAGGGCAAGATGGAGAGTTAAAAGATTTTCTATTTTGTCTCTTTTAATGTGGTAGAGATTTTTTTTAAAAAAAATAATAAGATTGCCATATTGGAAGGTTACCATAGTAGTTGATATATTATATAAGTATCCCTACTTATTTTGTGTTAGATGAATTTGTAAATATTGGAAGTTTTTAGCGTATGGAGAAACCCCCAAAAAATATTGCAATATTAACACAAAATTAAGCCAAATGTTTGAAAAGACAAGAAAAAAGCCCAAAAGACCACAACCCATAATCAGCCCAAACGAAACCCAAACAAGACTAAGGATATATCTGACATATGGCTAACATAGAATAGTATTTTTAAAAAATGGCCAAACCTTTGAACAATAGCCGAATAACTAAATCTCCTACTACTTAGAAGCTAAAAATGGACAAATATACCCTCGTCCAATTCCTATAATTATGGTGTGTTCTCAACAAATCTAATAAATTAAAGGAAAATTTGAATGTAGGGCGGAATTTGATGTTTCATTCTAAAAAATAGCAAAACCGCCCCATAATAAGAATTATGACAACTCATGTGACATGAATATGGTCACAAATTTCTAAACCCTTAATTTGTCCTTTACCTCGTTCGTAGATGAAATATATATACAGGTAATTATTGATATTTGTAAGGACAACCACCCTCCTAATTTTACTCATTTAGTTAACATAATCTCTATATCTTTTTATTATTTTAGATTTTATTTAACAATTTTTCGAATTTATCTTACCTTAATAAAATATCAAGATTTTTCTACTAAATTTATATTTTAAATATTCATATATTATTAAAACTTCTCCATATTGTTTTTCATAATTGTATACATACATTTTTAATGAATTAGCTGCATATTTCTCACATTTTTAATAAATTAGCTGTATATGCTATTTTTATATTATTTTAACATTTTGGGAAAAGAAATATCACTTCCTAAAAAGAATGGTCATATGTTGATTGCACAAGAATCGGTTGAATTGTTTTTCCATACATTGCCACCACATGCTATAACTTTACAATTAGAATTTGATTTAAAATAAACTAATCTCTTTGTCATTTTTCCCTCTTTTGAAATTTAAATTTATTTTTAATATAAAAATTAGATTTTGATAACTACTCCACGAATTGATTTAAACTAAACCAATCTCTTTCTCATTTTTCTTCCCTAATGGATTCTAGCTATTTATTTTGATTTGATTTAAACACTTTTTGAAAATATTCAAAATTAATCAATATTTAATTTGTTTATCACCATTTGAATTTTAACTTATAATACATCTTTGGATTTTATATTATATTATTTATTTTTTTATTATTCTAAATTCGAATTAATTTTTTTTATTTTAATTAAGATTTTACGAAATATTTTATACATATTATCATCTAATAAACTGTATATTTCATTTAAATTTGATCATTTTTTGTATTTTTAATTACCTTTTATTCTTGCTATGCCTCTACAACGAATTATGCTTTTTCATAGGTTTTTGTGGTTGATGGAGTTATAAATATAAAGCTTATGAAAATGGAATTATGAGTACAATATAATTGCAAATAAAGAACTCCCTTCCTGATTTTTCTTCTCGAATTATATTTGAATTTATATTTTATTATCAAATTAGATTTTATCTAACTACTTAACAATTTTTTTAATCAAAATAAACAAAAACTTACTTTTTCTCTCTAATTTATATTTGAATTTATTTTTTATTATCAAATTTGATTTTATTCAACTAACTTTTAATTTGTTTATATGTTTGTTACAAATTCAATTGCATCTAAATATTTTTTATTATTATTTTGTACATATTGTTATCAAATTAATTTGATTTCTTTTTTCTTTATATTTTCGATGTTTTCAATTTTTCATATACTAAAAATGGCTTGTTGAACCTAAAAAGAAACATATGAATGGGAATTAAATTTTAAATATTTGAAACATGTGGGACAAATTACCGTTTTGCCCCTGTAGTTACATCTAACTCTTTAAGTATCACTGATCCCTCTAATGAACAATACAACATAGTCCTACTATGTGTGGACACCTCTCGGGCCATGAGAAGGTGTGTGGCGCCACATCGTTCAAACCCCAAAATTAGCCCTTAAGGGAGCAATCTATCTACTTACCTCTACTTCGGGGAAGGAGTGAATTCCATCTTGTGCAGCTAAGTTCCCAGCTCCCAAATCAGAAGAATCCCCAAAGTGGTAGGTTTGAGTCGGCGATCTAGCCACTCGCACCCATGCAAATCAGAGGACCGCCCTTAAAGGCAAGAGCTCCCAACTTATTTAGGATTAAGGTTATGTTACCTATGGTCATCCTAGTGAAGTGAAGTCTCTGTCGTGAACGGCGTTATATAACGAGACTATAACATTTCGTGGTCTAGTCTTATACAAACTTCTTTGTATAGGACGCCCTCGCTCGCATGTCTCCACATGAATGATCAAGATCATACCATCTGTAGCAAGTCACAACACTTGTAACTATTCTACACAGCGGGTCACATCTGTAGCGTTACCAAGATAAGGTATCCCTCCTATATCCATATACTACAGACCATTTTGGTTATCACTTAAGGCATGATCCATCTATATATCACCACATATATGCTTAAGTTACAAACGACAACCAGGGATCTTAGTTTATTGGTTTGTGGTAAAGAAAATAAAACATCCAATTTTCCATAGACAAAAGTGAAGAAAATATCTTATATTATACATCACAAGCATTTGTTTAAAACTGTGTTTACAAACTATAGAACCCAACGAGTGTTTAGAGCATCAACCCCAACAAATAACCGTATCAAGGTTATAGCTGAGGCACTGAGCTGAGAGATGTATGAAGAGGAGGAAGAAGAGAGAAGAAAAAGAGATGAAAAAAGGCACAAAGGAAGGAGAAGATTTTGCGCCGAAAGGAGGATAAGAGAATAGAAAAAAAAAAAAAAAACAGTGGAAGAGAGAGGAGAAAGAAGAGGAGAAGAAGAAGCATAGTTGTTGAGTACCCAAAGGATGTAAAAGCCCAAGCAAAGGGCGAAGGAAAGGTAGTGGAGACTTCCCCCACCAAAGGACTCACAAGGATGGGGAAGAAGGAAAATGATGACATGTTGCTAAAAATGAAGTTCTTCCCGGTGCAATCACTGCTACCCAATTACATCACCAATATCATTACAGAGCTGGGATGGAAGGACTTTTGTCAAAGCCCATCCATAGTCATTCCAAAAGTGGTGCTGATTTTTACCATGTCCACTTGCATGCTAATGAGGATGCTGTGATGGTTTCAGGTTGCTAAGTGTCATTCTGCACCTAGGACATCAACGAACTATTCAAGCTAAAAGACAATCTTGTTGCACCTAGCAACAGGTTGATTGAGGTGCCAAGCAATGAGCACATGGCTGATGCATTGAGAGTATTGGCCAAGATTGGATCCGAAAGATTTACCTCACAAGCATCCAGACTTTGGCTTCTGATCAATTACTTCCTGAAGCGAGACTGTGGGTTTATCTAGTCAAGAAAAGTCGACCCCCACAACACATGACAAAACAGTATCAAGGGATTGCCTGATGGCTTCTTACTGCATCGTCAGAGGCATCCCCATAGACGTTGGTTGCATAATCGCACTGCAAATCAAGGGATCTTTGGCAAGCCTCAGGGCCAACTTTTCTGTCCATGGACAATCACTAACCTATGCCTCTGTGTTGGCTTCAGAGTAGAAGAAGATCTTGACTATATGTTTATGGAGTCCTCACCAATCAGATCTTGGCTATATGTTTATGGCTCAAATATCTTGTTGATAGCTTTGTTATATTAAGATTATGAATTTTTTACTTCTTGATGAAATATGTCTTTCATATTAAAAATGATTCTTCATGATTTTTTTTATGCTCCAAAAGACTATTTTTTGACTCCTTACTCATTTTGCTATGAATGAATAAATGCATGATTGAGAATGCATAAAAACACAAAATAAAAGAATCACATTCATTTTGTTTTATATTTCTTAATTGATTTTAACATGATCATTTGATTCTTATCGATGAAATTTTGATGACACACTCTTTTTAGTAAGACACAAGCAAAATTTTAGACATTTTAAAATTTTAAAGAAAAAATTTGAAATCATTTTTCTTAAGAAATGTTATTTTCATGTTAATTTCATAAAAAAAAATCGAATGCTTTGATTTTATGTTTATTTAGAATCTTAAACTTCTAGAAATGTAATGTCTACTTGATTTTCATTGTCACTCCGATAGAACAAATTTTAGTCTTGAGAATAACCAACTTGTTTTAGAAGTAAGTCTAGACAAAATGGAATAAAATAGGGTCTATTATTAAAAAAAGTCAAAATAAAGTTTGCAAACTCCTATGCATTAGTTTACTAACTGAGTGTGTGTGTATGGATAGAGGTGAAAAGACCTACCTCTACTGTGTTTAGTTAGAGCCCATGAGAAAAGAGTGATAGGTTCCTGGCGGTCGGAGTGTGGAAGCTATCCCTCTAGGTAAAATATATGTCAATTATGATTTGTGTGCGTGAGTATAAAGGCACCCTTGTGTGAAACCTGAATTTCCATTATTCCTACTTAAACAGGTGTTAAAAGGAATTAACTAAGTGAAAGTTAAATCCTATGTTGAAGAGAAGAAAATTTCTAAGTGTTGAATATATTTTCCTTGAGTAGTTTTGAGTTAAGCTTTAATTGAGGGAATTTGGTTAAGTGTAAGGTCAAAAGGATCCAGCGTGAAGTATTAAGAGACATTAACGCATAAGTTGAAAAGAAAACCATGTGTTTGTAAGGTTGAACGCATGATTGGCCGAAGTATTGGCAAGAGACATTGCCCAGAGTAACCATGCGTTGGAAGCCAAGGAAAAATATGACTAAGTATTTGACAAATGCATTAGTGTGTGCCATGCGTTGGCCATTAGATTTTGAGAGGTTATTTGAGAGGTTAGTAACGCATGCAGCAACCAAGGTCTTGAAGAGGTTAGAAAATGCATGCGGCAGCCTTAGGTTGTGCGGACAAGGGTGCAAGGCACTGGAGGCGCGCGCACGCATTGATCGGGTATGCGATAGCCTCAAGTTGTGCATCCAAGGGTGCTGGATGTTGGACGCGATGGATAGAGGCAAGCGGCGATGGAGGCAGGCGTGATAGATGCGTTGGATGCGACAGTACGCGGCCGATGGTTTGCGGCCAAAGGGATGCATTGGCATCATGTGACAGTGCTATGCGTTATGCGGCCGAAGGTATGCGTCGATGGTATATGGCAGCACTATGTGTTGGTGTCACACAGTGATGCTATGCGTCGATGACATGTGGCGGTGCTATGCATTGATGTCATGCGGCAGTGCTATGCGTTGGAGGCATACGGTGGCCTTGCTACGTGAGAGTGTGCGACCGAGGGCATGCGGTGATGCGGCCTATGGTATGTGTTTATGCGGCCGAAGGAATGCGTTGGTAGTAGCGATGGCATGTAGCGATGGATGTGATGGATACGATGGATGCGATGGCATGCGGTGATGTTGCACGATGGATGTGATGGCATGCGACGATGGATGCGATGGATGTGGTGGCCTTGCTAAAGTATGAGCTAGGCGATGGAATGAGCTAAGGTGGACGCATAGTGATTTGTCCTTGCGTTGTTAAGGCTTGCGGTAACAAGGTTCACGAGGTTGGTTGCGTTGGTTATAAGGGATGCGTTAGCAAGAACCTAGGTGATGGTGAGCTATGCCTTGAGGTGTTGAGTTGAGAACCAAGTTGACCCAAAGGTTGCTATGCGTTGGTGATGTGCTATGCGAGGGCATGTGGGCACATTTGTGGTTGGATGAACGCATATGAAGGATGGACGCATTCAAGGATGCCATCCAGACATGTGGCTTGTTGGGAAGAAATCTTAAGCCTTAAGCAAATGAGGTGGATGCATAAGAAGACATGCAAACTTGATGGCTATGCGTTGGTAAAAGGGGAGCAAGACACCTTGGGTTGCACTGATGCAAGATTGCGGTAATAGTGTAAGGGAAAGACACTTGGACATGCGACCAAGTAGAAGGTGTCAGCCTAGAGTAATCTTGGACACCTATAAATAGGGCCAAGAACTTCAGATGAGACCTCAAATTATTTTCAAAGGAATAAGGAAGAATGTATTGGGAGGATATTTGCATTGGTAGCAAGACCATGCGTTGATCAAGAGGTTCCAAGAGGGGAGATGCTATCGGACAGAAAGGACAGGAAGTAGCATCTACTTGGGACGAGAAGTTCTCTCAAAATACTCGTGCGTTTGGAGTGATTCCAAAGCCATCTGAAAGCTAGGAGAGTCTAGTTTTCAGGGTAGGGCTGCCAGAGAATAAGCTCAAAGGAATCGGGTTGGAGAATGAGAAAATAATAGAAGGGTCGAGCTGTCGGGTAAGCTTGGGCCAGCCATGATGTTTTGATGATTCCGGCTAAAACACGAAGAGTTATGAGCTAATATTTTATGGTAAGCTTTCTGAGATATTGTAGAACATGTTTACAGAAGGAAGTATCTTAAAATAAGGTCTAGAACTATGAGTAATCTAAGCTGATAATTGAATCTGGAATTTAAGGATCAAAAGGGGAAACCAAGGAAACCTAAGAAACTTTGGAAAGGAAAGTTCCTAACCAACCAAGGTGAGTGGTTATTGTGTTGTTGTATTGTTGATGTAATTTCTATATATAGGTAAATATATATAGGGGATAATATTAAATTGGCATGATCAGGGATATATGTCATCTTGTTACTATGCTTGTTAAGATATTGCTTGTATGTTTGTGTTGGAAACTGGAATTGTACCCGGGGTATATAGTTAGCATACTTGAAAAGGTACTTGGTGGGAAAATATAGTCGGCTTCGGTCGGTGGGAAATTATAGTCGGTGATGACCGGCAGGAAATATAGTCAAGTTACCTAAGCATAGCTAGCGGGAAAATAGTCGATGTGCACATTGGTGGGATAATAGGGTACAGGGAAAGTTTCCACAGGAATTGTTGATACATTGCTTTAGTATACATGTGAAAGTGCTGGGGAAAATGTATGATCATGCCAGGGATAACTAGCAGTAAAGCTGGGGATGTTCATATTATGTAATAACCAGCGGTCAAGCTGGGGTTGATTATTTTAACCAGTAGTTGAGTTGGGGTTAATCCAGCGGTCTGGCTGGAGAAATAATTGTGAACTTGTAGAAATGTTCTTGTTGATTATGTATTAATTTTCAAAAGTATATTGTTGTAGTCAAAGTTATTGTTTATCTAAAGACACCACTCACTGGGCTTTATAGCTCATGCTTTCCAAATGTTTTCTTCCCCCCCCCCCAGATAGCAGAAGGTGAGGAGCTCCAAGGTGTTGCTAAGGTCAAGGTCAGCCACAAGCCACAGTTACATTTTTGGAGGGTTTTACAATTGTTCTTGTAAACGTTGTAGCTAAGTCTTGGAGTTGTATAAATGTTACATTATTGGAATAAAATGGGCCTACTTAATCAGTTATTATTTGCCTCCTTGACTTAATCAGTTGGTTGTTGAATTTGTTCATTGGTATCAGAGTTATTTCCGCAAGAGTTATTAGGCAGTAAGTGTCAACAAAAAGGTTGATAACTGCTGCAGTCATGTCCTTTCCTAGGCTCAGAGGGTAGTCTGGGACAGAGTGTGATACCTTGTTTTAGAATTGGCTCTCTCTTTTACAAACATAGGTATTATAAGAGTATATTAATGTGTAGTGGAGGAAAAACAGAATCAATAAGCACTCTAATCATATTTAATTTGAGTTTAAACATGCTTCAAAGTGACCTTTATAGAAGAGAGTTTGCTGAACACAATACCTTTGAAGTATCCTCTTCAAATCCAGCTGAGATGCACGTGAAAGAGCTTCAATCTTTAAGTAGACAACCACCAAGATCTTCTCCACTATTCTCTTACAAGGATTGTGTGATGGAAACACTAAATTGAGCTAGAAGTATATAAGATATAAAGAGGGATTGGTGATTTCTGTAGAGTTTCAATTGAAGTTCTTAGTGAGCATCAATCATAATTCATTTCAACTCTTCAATTTATAGAGCTTACACCATACAAATACATGGTTTGCATGAAGGGCAACTCTTACTTGATTGAAAAAAATGGAGAAATGAATAAGGTAGTTGAAGACTTAGTGGAGATTTCCAACATTTTGGAAATCTCCACTTTGAAAATCATTTTTAAAAAGTGTTTCCACAAAATGATTTCAAAAATCAATTTTGTAAATTAAACTTATTTTATTAGTTTTATAAAATTAATTCAATTAATTAATTTTTAAATAAAACTAATTAATTAAACCTTTTAATTAAAAATAATTTAATATTTAATATTAAATTAATAAAAACCAATTCCATCCAGACGAAATTTTTTAATTAATATTTAAATCATATTTAAACATTAATCATTTCCCCAATTTCGTTTAATTTCGATTAAATTAAACTTTTAATTGTATCGAATACAATAAATAAAAACTCTAATTGAATTTGAACATTTCAAATTCTAAACCCTAATTTCAAATCTTCTCAAGATTACTCAATTTATTAATCCAAATTACGAGCTAGTAAAGGGACCTTATGAACCTACAAATCATGAGTTCCAACGACTTGTAATTAATTGATTAAACTCTTTAAACCGAATTAATCACTATTCGTTAACTACCAAGACATTCCACTATAGCTCGATAGTTGCACTCTCCTCACTATAGATATATTTCTATCCATTTTAATCATAATCGGTAAGTCAATCCTTCATAGGTCATTCGTATTTACAGCTAGGTTGAAGATTACTGTTTTACCTCGGTAAATACATCTTGCTCCTTAAGCTTCTATTGATCCTCCATTGAATAATTGATTTATAGTCTTAACTTATAAATCATAACCCTCTCTACCATGAGAGGGCAGGGCCCCATTGTTCAAGCCAACGCATCAGTGCTTTAGAGAACAACCTATCTTCTAACCATAAGATAGGTAGGAGTAAATTCCATATTTCAGAGCTATGTCCCCAGCTATCTATCCGGTCTTATCCCCAAAATGGGAGGCTTATTGAGCAATGCTGTTGGATTACTCTCATTTATGCAGATTAAAGGATAATTCCGAATAACAGGAGTTCATAGTTAGCTGAGGATTAAGATCGAGTTACCCTAGGTCATTTAGTTTGAGATAGTCAGTTTTAACAATAAATGGTTGTTATAAGGAAATGACTATTTCGAGGTCCGATCTTATGCAAACTCATTGCATAGGATGCCCCCACTCACATGTCTCTACATGAATGAGTTTTGGATCACATTATTTGTATCAGTATACAAAATGGGTCGCATCCAATAGTGTCACCAGGATGAGGTACCCAATCTCATCCATATATTTATAGATCATTTTGGCTACATACTAAAACTTGATCCATTTTTATGTCACCACATAATAGTTAAAGTATTCATGTTATAGCCATGAATTTGTTTATTGGATTTTCATAGAAGGATGCAATATCAATAGTAATTTTATTGAATAAAAACTCAACAACATTTTTATTTATAAATAGAATATATTAACAACATTTACGACCTGCGAGTTTAGGCTAGTCCCAATAGGTATATCTTAGACCGATAACCGGGCTAGTATAGGGCGAAGAGGAATTTAGAGTTAGCTAAAACCTTTCCACTAGCCTATGATTCTTAAATAAACTAAAGCATTGCAATCCTTTCTTTTTTAATTTTATTAGAAAAATAGTTTTTTTTTTTTCAAAATAAGTTTCAATTATTTGTTATTAAATTTTAAGTTTCTAAATGCTTGGTTGTATCAATGCTTCTTTGACTGCTAAGCAAAGAGTTGACAATCAATTGTTTGTGTAAGTCGAATGAACATATAAACAAATTTGAATGAATAAGATAAACAAATAAGTGAATCTTATTTTGTTTGAATGTTTGTATGTTTCTAGTTTTACTTGTTCGGGACAATAAGGAGCCAAATTGGGGTATTTTGATAGTTCTTGAAAATAGTTGAGTTTTAATGCATAAATCTCCTAATTCTATACCACTCATGTGCTTAAAATGATGAATTTATAGGTTAATTCCATTCATGAGAATCTTAGAGTGATTAAAAGAAGTTTGGAGCTAAAAGGAGTAAAAATAAACAAAGAATCAACTAAGAAGAAGAAGTTTAAAAAATTACCAATTTACTCCTCAGTTGAAACGAACCCGCTCATCTCATGTCAAAGTCGGAGCGTCGCAACACTCATACTAAGCCTAAGCCCAATGCTACCTCGACGCTAAAAGGTAGTAGCTGAGAAACAGGGGAGCGTTGCAACGCCCTCATTCAGCGTTGCAACGCTACAAATATTGATGGAAAAATAGAAAATCCGTGTGCGCACCTTTTTGCACAAGTGAGCATCACAATAGCATCGCACGTTGCGACCTGCATTATAAAAATTATTTTTTTCAGAATTTTTTTTAAAGAGACAAGGGGAGAGACCATTTTTCCATACAATTTTGAGAGCATTCTTCTATACTTTTCATCATTTTTTCTATAAATTTCTTCAATCTTTGTACAAATTCTTTCAAGAATCAATGGATTTGTTCAAGATCCTACCACTTCATGGCTATGTAATCTTCTTTTTTTTTGGAGAAATTGTTAGGTTAGTAAATTCTTGAGGCTTTTTCTTGTATTTTCATCTTATGTAAATGATTGTTCTTGACTGTTCTTGATTTTAATTTCAATAAAATCTTGGAAATGAGTTGATACCTCAAAATTTTCAGGTTTTTGTATGCAAAATTTATAAGGTACTATTGCATAATTGTAAATAAATTGCAAGAACTAGAAATCTTGAATGAAAATTTAGACTTTCTTTCATATTTTCTTGAAAGCATGACTAGTTTAGAACATTCAAACAAATCATTCTTGAAAATAACTCTATAGTATTTCGAGCATGTCATAGCCTGGAAAACCTTAGAATTCATGCAATTTAGGCATTTGATGTGGAATGTCTTAAGGAAACATCGTAGAACTAAAT
This sequence comes from Benincasa hispida, assembly GCF_027475165.1. NCBI lineage: Eukaryota > Viridiplantae > Streptophyta > Magnoliopsida > Cucurbitales > Cucurbitaceae > Benincasa > Benincasa hispida. Next base: position 59,934,262 of record NC_143484.1, on the reverse strand, counting down.
TAGGGTTAATTGACAATTTTAGGTTAGTTAACTAATTGGGACATTAGGGCATGTCTCTAATGGGTTATGGAATGATTAAATTTCATAAGTACAATTAAACCAATGATTGAATTAAGTTAACCAACATAATTCCCCAAGATCTTTTATATTGAAATCTTGGCAAGAATATTTTTATGCTCTCTATTCTTAGTCTTTTACAAAATTCATATCACTTCTCATTTTAGTTTTACTTTGTTTCTAAAAATCCAACAAACCTCTCCTCCCTCCCCCCCAAAACACACACATTTTGGAATTCAAGAGTCAAGTTTGCTAGTTAAAAGAGGTTTCCTGAGGATCAATTTCGTGCTTTCACTATTATTGCATGTTAGTATTTGTAGTTGTACGTGTTTTACAAATTTTATTTGTTTTAAGTTAATCTTGAAACTAACGACATCATTTTTGGCTCGATCAACTCCCTACAACGAGATGTCTCTATCATGCACCAATATCTACCCATCCAAACCCTATAGAACCATGAGTACTTTAATTTCTTAACTGCCTATCTCCATGGTTCTGTTGTTTCTCCTCATCTTCGCCAGCCCTTACACTTCTATGATGATCCAAATCCTACTTCTGAATGTAGGAATAATGACCCTCCAATGCAATAGTAAATTTGGGGGTGTTGTTTTGGAAATGGATTCTCTTTATCTTTCGTTTCTCTTGCCTCAATTTATGTATTTTGTAATTCAGTGCATTGCAGTCTTTTAATGAAATGAATTCTATGATTATTTGCGCTCATTATTCTGCTTTTATCTGACCTTCCCTTGTTATTTCATCTCTATTCATTTCGAAATTCTTTTTTATCTTATGTCTTTTTGTGCGTTGACAAATTAGCAACTTTGATGATATCTATGTCAATTCACTAAGTCCACTAACTAAAAGTCGCTTCCTCTCTTGGCCTTAGCAACGTCTTCATCGTTTGACAGTCTCAATTTTTATGCGCGCATGCCTCTGCTCAAACCTCTTTTTCAAAAATTTTCAATAAATTTGTTTTCAGTTTTTCAACAATGAGGACCTTGCTACTCTAAGAAATTTTGGGGCGGAAGAGGTGTGAGCAGATGCATTTAACTTACATATTGTGATTACATACATCATTTTACTTTTTTAAAAAAATTACCAATAATGAACTCAACTGTCAGCGCAAAGGAAAAATCCAACATGATAAGAGTTAAGTTGTGAAATGAACTTGCTCGTAGTTGGATACTTTGCATGAAACACGTGCAGGTAAGCCAAAACGAAGGTAGGTAACTAGGATTAGTGCAATGTACGTAACATTTAATAAACAAAACTCCAATGTTTGGCAAAAGTTAAACTTAGCTAAGATGAGAGTTGAGTTGAACTTAGCACGCAGTCGTAGTTAGATGTTCACATGACACTCATGAAGCCAAGCCAAAACGAAGACCGTAACCAAGTTCAACACCTTGCTATAATCTGAATAAGTAACTGCAAAGTGTTAAAACTGCTTTTCTTTTCAAAACAAACACATCACAAAAGAAAAAGGTGTTCGAAATGAGAAAAAGGTTGGTGAGCGAATGACTACCAGATTTAATTTAAGAAAATATTTCTTTAAAGAAGTGACCGAGCCTAAGAGAATTGGGTGGCTTGAGAAAAGAGTGCAAGTAAGAAGCATTTTGAAAAGCTAGTCACCGTAGATTAGAGGTGTAGAATAAGTTTGAATTTCCTTAGTATAAAATATGCTTAAGGATAAACATTATTCTAAAATTGGGGGTGTGATAACTTGTAGAAATGAGCGTTATTGTAGTCTTTTTCTTAGAATAATGAAGTTAGATAAACAAAATATGTGTTAATAATATTAGGAATTCATGCTTAAAAATATTTTTACACTGAAGTACATTTAAAATCCCTGTTGAACACATATCATGAGTTAATCTACGCAGAAGTGCTATATTTTGCAGTTGATCGCAAGAACTATTCGCATGCATTGAGCTCACACTCGAGGAAGAAGTGGTTGATCGCATGCTTTGAGATCTCTAAGGTAATCTCGGTGGATATTCTGCCACAACTCAAAATGATGACCATGACAACAGTGCTGACATTCTCACCTACCTGGTCAGGGATAACAACTAATCATTGCGAGATCCCTGAATTCATCAGTGGGTGCCTCTATAAATAGAGCCTTGATGCCAATGTCAAAAGGATTCAGAAATTTTCTAAGAATTTTATGATCCTAACCAAGAGCATAATCGAGCATTTATCTGAGAATCTTCACTCCAAAGAAAAAACCACCTTCGATTACTGCCAGAACTTCGCCGGAGAAAGAGCTTGAGAGGGCCTTCTTCACTTCATACCACCATTTTGTCATCAGCAACCTTGACATTCCATCTGTTTGATGCAAGAGATTGCTAGAACTGACCTATCATCATTTTCTTCTTATTTTACTGTTGTGTTACATTGTGTACATAAGAAACTAATCATTTTGTAAACAACACTTCTATTTTGATTTATATATCATCAAGTCTACTTCCATTATCTCTTCTATCCTTATCATCACTTTTGCATTTACAAAGAGTATCTAATCTTAACGAGATAATGGGGGAGTTTAATGCTATGAAATAAGTTGAGTCTTTAAGGGTTAATCCTATTTGCTTATTGTATGACTATTTAAATGCATGCCTATGATCACTCATTGAGTCAAGTAGCTATAACCAACTACCCGAGAGGGTAAGTAGTTGTGGATATCACTAAGCAAAATAAGAAGTATTTATAGAGATAGAAACAACCTTATGCTCAATAAAACATTATTCATGTGTCATTAAGATATGAAAAATGTGGCTGGCCATTGAGAGGTGTGCAATGAATGAATGTTGTGAGCTTGGATTACCCTTGAAGCTAAGCTTAGGAACTAGGCATATACTTCCCTCAAACCCTGCTTCCCCATACATTTTTTACACAGGTTAAGCTGCTGTCTATCTATGTTTTCTTAGAATTAAACTCGAAGCATTCATTGCCTGTTTAGATAATTTCATCGTATAGTTTCATGACTTTGGACTCTACTACAATTACTTTAGTCTTTGCCGCATAGATGTTACTTTCCAAACATTCGTAGTTACAAATCCCTGAGTTCAACCTTGGCTCACACTAAGAAACTTGTAATGTGTTTATACTTGACAAAATATAAGAAAACTTGTGATAAGTGCATGATTAACTACAACTTGGCGCATAGTTAGTTCAACACGTAGTAATTCTTTAACAGTTTATGTTAACCGCATGGAACATAACAATACAAGAGAGAATTTTGAGAAGAACAACCATACTAGGCCCTAATAGAGTTTGTGATCATATCTTGCAATTGTTGTACTGATAACGAAGTAATTGAAATTGATTGTTGTTGTTGGTTTTATTGCAAGATTGTCTTCCCTTTATCGTCATCCTAGATAGTAGGTGCTTGGCTTTATTCAGCAATATCACGACTTTCAATGTGATTCTTTAGAGATGTGATTTTATAATCTCTCGCTTCGATTACCTTCATTAGCATGCTCACCTTTTTTTTTTCTAGTTCAACGATTCTTTCTTCATCTACACCTATACCTATCATCATGATTGATATAGATTAGGTTCTGAAGCTTCTTTGCTTGATTGTTTAGAAAATGAAGTGGCTTTATTAGACAATGGATTCTCTTTAGTGACAATCTTGCTATTTGTTTATTTTGATAGTTGCTCTCATATATTCTTTGCTTCCTCAAAGGGTGGAAACTCTTCAAATCGTTTAATTTCCTTGGAACGATTTGGAGTAATTATTCTTGTGTAAACATCGCATGAAGTTTTGGAAGTGTTGTTTTTAGATGTCACGACTTCTTTTTGTTGTGGAGAAAGAGACGAAAGGTAGTGATGGTCCCACTGATGGAACGAACACATGAGCAACGGAAGGAAAAACAGATCTAAAGTACTCTACTTAGGTTAATTTCAAAGAATAAGCATGCAATTAAATAAATTACAAAAGGATAGAAGATATACAACCTCTATAGACTCAGGTTTTCTCCAAATTGTTGGTGATGATGCCCTAAACTCTTGCGTCCTGTAGTTTGTAAACACAGTTTAACAAATGCTTGTGATATATAATATATGATATTTTCTTCACTTATTGTCCATGAACATTGGATATTTTATTTGCTTTACCACAAACCAATAAACTTAAATCCCTGGTTGTCGTTTGCAACTTAAGCGTGTATGTGGAGACATACAAGTGGATCATGTCTTAAGTGATAGCCAAAATGGTCAGTAGTATATGGATATAGGAGGGAAACCTTGGTAATGCTACGGATGCAGTCCGCTTTGTAAAATAGTTACAAGTTGTGACTTTCTACAGACGGTCTAATCCTGATCATTCATATGGGGACATGCGAGCGGAGGCGTCCTATATAAAGAAGTTTGTATACGATCGGACCATGATGTGTTAACGTCTCGTTATATAATGTCGTTCATAACAGAGACTTCACTTCACTAGGATGACCATAGGTAACATGACCTCAATCCTGAGTGAGTTGCAAACTCCTGCCTTTGAGGGCGGTTCTTTGATTTGCATGGGGGAAAGTGGTCAGATCGCCGACTTAAACCTACCACATTGGGTAATCGTCTAATTTGGGAGCTGGAAACTGAGCTACACAAGATGGAATTCACTCCTTCCCCGAAGTAGGGGTAAGTAGATAAATTGCTCCTTTAAAGGCTGATCCCGGGGCTTGAACGATATGGCACCATACACCTTCTCATGGCTCGAGAGGTGTCACACATAGTAGGACTATGTTGTATTATTCATTAGAGGGATCAGTGGTACTTAAGGAGTTAGATGTAACTACAGGGGTAAAACAGTAAAACGGCCCAAATTGTACTTACGAGCATATGTGAAAGGTTATCGTATTGTTGATTGGTTATATCCGATGGACACAAAAATATATCTGTGATGAAAAGAGTTCAGCTGTTGGTCTTTAGTGGAATGCCTGACAGTTAACGAATGGTGGATCTCATGGCTAAAGAGTTTAGTAAGTTATTCACGTACTGTTAGAGCTTCCAACCATAGGTCCATAAGGTCCCCTTGGTAGCTCAATGGATTCAAGTTGAGAATCAGTTTTTGGGTCAATTTGAAGTGTTCAAATTGACAAGAGGGAGTTCGATTATATATGATATGATTGACATTATATATGAGATACATTATTTGGAGGAAAATTATATAAATAAGATTTATATCTAGTTGAGGAGAAAGAACTATGGTTTATATGCAATATTAAATCATAGGTTAATGAATGTAATATGATTATATTTATTATTTTTAATTGGAAAATTATATGATAATTGTACCGACGTTTTCTCCGTAACTGTGTGATAGTGGGAGGTTACTTACAGTATTCGTAACTGAAGAATAAAATGAAAATGGTTTTCATTTTGCAAGACATCAGAGAAATCTCTCATGAGTTTTATACTGCCTATCGCATAGCAAACCGAGAGCCTAAACAATAGCTCAACGTTTCTACACGATCGTATACACGCGTGCTTCTTTCTAAACAATCGCATAGGATTTGTTAAACGATCGTTTAGCTCTTTCCTAAACGATCGCGCGCCCAATCATTTACTAAACGATCATCTATACGATCGCAACCTATTTTCTAAATGATCGTGTACCACTTCCTAAACGATCAAGTATCATCTATACGATAGACATCAGCCTTCTCCGACTTACTTGGTCGTTGTATACGATCTTCCTTTCCTCCTTCCCTCTATCAAATCCAACAAAGCCAACACCTCCTGGATTCTCATATCGAGAATACCAAGGGTTCTAAGTGGTAGTGTCCTCCCTATTGCTGTATTCGTGTGGAGTTCGTTCGTGGGTAGACGACAGTGATTTGGTGAACGATTGGAGTGGACGTTTGCAGTGAGAAAGAGAGAATGAGTCCTTGACGAGAACGAGTTTTTCTTTGATTGTTCTCTTGTTGTTTAATTTTTCAAAGCATGCCGGTAATTTTTTTAATATTGCATATCTATTCTGTTATAATGTAAATGCAGTAATTCTGTCACAATGAGTTTGGAACGATCCGCTTCCGCTCAGAGGAACTATTATAGAGGAGTTCTTTCACAAATCAGCTCTAATCTCCTCACAAATGGTTCATAGACCACCACGAGAGTCTTCCCGACTATTCTCCAACCTTAGAATTGGATGGTGGGATCCGGTGAGTAACTAATTTGGAGAGGAAAAGACTAATTATTTAAAAAAAAAAATAAGGGTTGAGATTATCAAATAATCTCATAAAATCTCACTAAGCCAAGAAGATTAAAATTCAAAAATATCTTTTTTTTAAAGACCATTTCATGCAAAACATGCAACTTTGAGTTTGATAAGAATTTGACACTAAAAAATCCACTAACTCAAAATGGGATTAGTGGGACAAGTGTTTTCAATTGAAGACAACACTTAGCAATGCAAATGTTGGCATTTCTCACTCACACTTGTTGGATCTTTCCACTAACGTGGTCAAATGTCAAAATTTGACTCTCAAAATCCAAAGTCAACAAATTTGACTTTTTGACTTTCAATGTCAAAAGTCAACATTTTGACATTCATTGCATTTTTTATCTAGTCAACAATTTTGACTTTTAATGCAATTTTGACCAATTTCATTTAATATCAAAATTAATTCTAATAGTTATTTTTAAAATTAAATTAATATTAAATAATTAATTAAACAATTTAATTTAATATTAAATCTAATACTAATCTCAATTGTGAATCCCTATTCATAGTCTTGATATTTAAATCTTATTTAAATATCTCCTATTTTCTCTTTCTTTATATTTAATTCACAATTAAACATTAGGTTAGATATATCGTATATATTTAATGCTTTGCTCCAAAAACTAAATTTGAACACTTCAAATTTTTTCGTCACACTATTCTAAAGTTTAGTATGATATGAGCTAGTAGGGGGACCTCATGGACCTACAAATTATGGGTTTCGATGATCCGAGATTAACTGGCTAAACTCTTTAACCTAATTAACCACCATTCATTAACTACCGGATCACTCCACTAAAGCCCAGTAGTTGCACTACTTTCAGTGTAGATATATTGTGTCCACTCGATATAACCATGATTAGTAAGTTAACCTTTCATAGGTTGTTCGTAATAACAGCTGGGTTAAAAGTTGTTTTACCCCCAAGATTACATTTTTCTCCCTAAGTCCCACTGATCCTCTAATGAACAATTGGTTTTTGATCCAATCAATAAACCAAGTCCATCTCGGGCTAATGAGAGTGTGGGACCCCTTGTTCTAGACCTGGAGTCGGCACTTAAGGGAACAACCTCTGTACTATCCCTAAAAGTGGGTAGGAGCGAATTCTGTTTTGCACCCTATGTCCCTAGCTATCTACCTGGTCTTACCCCTGAAATGGGAGGCTTATTGAGCCGGCGTTGTTGAGCCAACTCTCACCCATGAAAATCTAAGGATAATCCCGAATAAATAGGAGTTCATAGTTAGCTTAGGATTAAGGTCAAGTTACCTAGGTCATCGCTTTGAAATAGCCAGTCTTAAACAGTAAATAACGTTATAAAGTAAGAATGACTTATTTCTTGGTCCGGCCTTATGCAAACTCATTGCATAGAATGCTCCCGCTCCTCATGTTAATACATGAACAAATCAGGATCACTTCGTTTTTAGCACTTTACAACAAATTGTAACAACTACAAAGTGGGCCGCATCCGATAGTGTTACCAGAATAAGGTACCCAGACTTATTTGTATACTATAGACCATTTTGGCTATTTACTGAACTTGATCCACCCTTATGTTGCCACATAAAATCAAATATTCATCTAATAATCATGGATCTTTAGTTTAATGGATTTGGGTTCTTTCTAAAATGAAATGAGCAATTCATACATTCAATAACAAATTTATTGAATAAAACCTCAATAACATCTTTATTGATAATAGAATAAGTTTATTCTTTACAAACCACGAGTTTTAGGACATAAAACCCAACACCCACTAAGTGTGCGAATTCTGTTCACACCAGATTTCTTGAGAAATTTAATTCGTGGAATTCAAACTTTGTATTTGTATTAGTTTCAGTATAGTGAGTACAATTTCTAATACATAACCCTTTAAAGGTTTCTCTCGAAAAAGTAAACTCTAATGTTAAGCTAATTGATCTACTTAGATGATCGACCTTTGGGCTTGGTGATGCTCTTGAAGGATCGACCTTTGGGCTTGTTGATCTTCTTAGAAGATCGACCTTTAGGCTTATTGATCTTCTTGAAGGATCGACCGGGCTTGTTGATCTTCTTTGGACTTGTTGATGTTGTTGATTAGTTTGGATCAGCCTCTAGCTTATTTATTGTCTTGGATCAACCTTTAGAACTTCAATCTTCTAGTCTTTAAGCTTGAGAGCTTCAGACTTTGGAACTTGAGAACACTGGGAGCTTCAAACTTGGGAGCTTGAGAACTTGGGAGCATTAAACTTTGGAGCTTGAAAAATTGGAAGCTTCAGTCTTAGAAGTTGAAAGCTTGGGAGCTTCGATCTTTGGAGCTTGAGAACTTTGGAGCTTCAATCTTCAGAACTTGAAAGCTTTGGAGCCTCGATCTTCAATTCTTCAAAACTTCAATATTTACAGAGCTTCTAATCTTCAGAGCCTCCTATCTTTAAAGCTTCCAATCTCCCTCGTAAAATGAAGAGGTAAGACCTCTATTTATAAAGATTTTTCATAGGCCTTACATGGGCTTGGGCCCAATTTGGATAAAAAAATTAGGCTTCAACCGAAATTTTTACCATCAATTTGAATTGATGGACCCGAGTGATTTTATTTACACGACCCGACCTAATTTATAATTTTCAAAATAAGCTTAGGCTTTTGTGTAATGACGTGGCAACTTGTGATTCGGCGAAATTTGAATTCAACATAAATATGTATTTTACAATTTAAAATATACCGCAATATTTTAAAATGAATGGGTAAGGCCTCTATTTATAGAGGTTCTTTATGGGCCTTATATGGGCTTTGGGCTAAAAAATTGGGCTTGGGCCTAAATTTTTACCATTAGCTTGAATTGGGTTGGGTCTGAGCGATTTTAATTATACGACTCGGTCCAAACAATAAGCTTGAGTTTTTTGTTGTAATGACGTGACAACTTATGATTCGTCTAAATTTCTCATTTGATTGAAACATCTATTTTAGAATTTAAAATATACCACAATATTTATTTAATAGTAAAATAAGAACATAGAAAAATATAATATAATATAATAACCATTATTTTTTAAAAAAGAACTTTTTCATAATTTGAGTACATATTTCATAAATTTTTTTACACAAAATATATTAGAGAGGAAGAAGGGTTAGTAACTGTACCGAGACATCTGAACTAGGTTGACACATTCATATCACTCTCATCATGCTTTAAACCCAACAGAAGGATATATTATATGAACAAAATTCTTGAATTCTTAATTTATTAAGCAATTTCCATGAAATTTAATTAATTGTGGAAAATTTGAGAAAGTTGGTACATTTTTTACGTGGGGAATTTTTATAAATAGAAAAATCTCAAAAATATTTACAATTATGTAAATGTTTTTAAATGTTCTTTTATATTTAAAAATATTTTTATGTTGCTTATGAACCAAACTTGATTCATATAATTTTATACTTAGCCAGCATAATTCTTTTGCCCATAATTTGATGCACGTTTTGCTACATGTATATTTATGTATCGTCATAATAAATTAAGAAAAGCGAAAACTTAAATAAATCACCACTAAACTATAGTTATGGTTGCCATTTTAACCTTAAACTTTTAGTTGAGAATTAAAATTTGTCCTTATATAAACGTAAAAACAGATTGCTAAATTTGTTAGTTCATTCTGTTCGTTATATAATTTTTGTTTAGTTCAGCATTTAGTGGACAAAAAAACTGAAGTAAAATGAAAATTTCCCAAATTCAACAAAATCAAACATGTCACAAATCAGTGCATAAATGAAGCCCTAAACAAAATGAAAGCTTAGAACTTGAATAAAAGTAACACAACTTTTAATACAATTTTCTGAAGTTAACACAACTATAAAGAAAAAAAAATGCAATTATAGTACAGTGTTTATAATTTTTTTAAAATAACAAGACAAATAAACTAAAGTTTAATATATTATTATACTTATTTTTCGGGTTATTCGATCTTGGATGGATGAAAAGTAAATAGAGTATGAGGAAATTATTAAAATAAGCGCTTACAATATTCATTAAAAGGAGACAAGAAAAATGGTTCTTAATTTTCGAGTTCCAAAATCAATGTGAAACCCAATAAAAAAAAAAAAAAAAAATTACAAAATCAATACAGTTAATTGGATATATTGACAGCTTAGAACAGTGCTGTTTTTCAGTTAAAAAAAAGTGGAAAAAGAAGGACAATGTTATTATCAGTCGGAACACAATACAGTTGAACTACTAAGAAACTTCTCTATCATTTGTTCTGAACTCTCTTTTCATCAACATAGTATTTTCCAGATGGACGATCTGCATCATGTAACCCTAACTCGAAGATCGCCTCGACGTCTCAGAGAATTCGATGGATCCAAGCAGCGTCTCCGCCGCAAACGAAAACAAGAAGAAGAAAGCCTCTTCCGATGAAGCTGAAAAGGTTCAACATAAGAGAAGTCGTTCTGGTGCATTTCCTGCTCCAACTGGGTAGGGTTTTTTTTCTTTTTTTTTTTTTTTTCCTTTTTTAATTGATATATATTTGTGTTTTTTTTTCCCAAGTAATATTTTGTTTCATTGGCTAAGTTGGGTGAATTTCACCACTTATACATTTTATTTTATCTTTCCAGCTATGATCCCTCCGATGTTTCTTGTTCAAAAGTAAGTGAGGTTAGATTTTGCACCACCTATGAGGATCCTATTGAAAAACATAAGCATTTTTTTACTGAAATATGGCCAAACTTCGAGCCTATGAGCCGTTATCTAGTACTTTTCTTTTACATTTTTTAATTTCATTAGGCTTTCGACGTCTGTGAAAAAAAATTGACATCTAATCCATTGTTTTTTCAGCCAAGAAATGGTGCACAAGAGATGATTCAACATAATGTTGACTCTCTATCACGTTCACAAAGGTTAGTTTTTTTAATGAAACAGTATTTATTCACATCGTCTAAGTTTATTCTTTTCAGGCATAGTATGTTAGAAATTAATTAATTAGATTTATGGTACATATATGCTTGAATTTATGCATGAAGTTCTAGGTGCCTTGAATTTTAAAAAGTACATGAATAGTATAGTATGTATAAATGTATTTATTCTATTTCTTCCTTTCAGAAGTGTTTTTTGGGTTTTTATATAAAGGGATAATTTCACTCATTTACAACATAGCCAAGCAAAGATGATTGATGTGTTAGAAGAGAAAAAGGTGTGAATGATATAAATGTGGGGGAGAAAGTGATACTTTCTAACCACGAATCATAATAGTTAAGAAACCATAAATAATACTGAATGCCCATAATAACTTCTCACTTAAACAAAACTCTCAAAGAACTAAATGGACACTATTGGTTAAGAAAAAACAAAAAATTACAAATCAAGTTTAATGCTAAAACTTTCATGATCTCGTAATAATGAAAACTTTCATATTCCCAACACCCCTTTAAACTTGATTGGTCACTTCTAATGTCACACCCCTCTCCCAGATTAGCCTCTTAATCTAAAAGAGAATGTGATAACCTATGAAACACAAATACTTCATGTGAGGCAAAGAATCAGTATCAGACACATATCAGATACTGATTCTTCTAGATACTTCCTAGATACGTATCTAACACGCGATTTGACGTATCTATATTTCCAGATACTTTCTAGATACGTATGTGACACGCGATTTGACGTATCTATTTCTATGCGTACTTTTTTTTTTTAAAAAAAAGACAAGTAACTCATCTAATCTTTCCCAATCTAAAATTAGGCAACCTATTTAAAAAGCTCACTACTCGAGTCCAAAACTAAAAGAAAAATAAATAAATAACGGACCAAACCCTAAACTAGAATCATCTAATCTTCATCTTCACATTTAAGTCCCCACAAAGTCCACCAAAATATAAACAATTTGGATATCTTCAACAATAAGTTCTTCGTTTATCTTCATACTTCTCCCTTTAATCTTCTTCTTCTTCTTCTTTGCAATATGAGTCACTTTTCTATTGTATTTTATTAATTATTGTAATTCAACATCTTAGATGTTGCTTTTTTTGTATTGTATTTAAGTGTTTGTATTCTATTTTGTGCTATTGTTATTAACTTGTATGCTAAATTTATCTACATCCTAGATTTTTTATTTAAAGAAAAAGAAAATGTATCTTCAACATATTAGTAACCACTTTTTTCAAAGAACCAATTGAAGGAAATTGTAAACGATATTCCCATGAGCAGCGGAATTCCAAATTACAATCATGAATCAACAAATCATTTACAATCGACTTCAAACAAATGGTTATGCGATTCATACAAAAATTACAGCATGTAAAATACAAAGGAACAGAGAGTAAAACTCTACGCACATAGGCAGAAGCGTCTCCACGATTCGTTACGCAACCGCTCGAACAACAGCGACCATAAACACTCGATCTAAATGACCCCAACACCGCAGGAACACAGCACGAACACTTCGCACTTGTCCTCAACGAACTCCTCGGACACGATCTCCTTCGTAACACAAACTCCTCCACAGCACCACAAATGGCCTCCAGAAAACCTCGACGGTGGCGAGTTGAGTTTGACACCACCAACAAGGCGACCATGGTATTCTCGGTGTGAGAATCCAAAGGGTGGGCTCTGTTTGAACTTGGTATGAGGCAGACAAAGGGAGGAAACAACGATCTCGTACACGACTGGGCAAGTAGGAGATAGCTAAGATCTATCATATAGGTCGATGCTCAATCGTTTAGATAAAGCCATACGATCGTCTAGCAAAAGCTATTCGATCGTTTAGCTCGGTCTGTCGCCTATAGACACTACACGATCGTTTACCTTGGGCCAACGTTCGTCTAGTAAAGCTATGTGATTGTTTGGTAAATACTGCACGATCGTTTAGCTCGCCCAGCCATCGTTTAGTAAATTTGAATTTACTTGATGACTTCGTGAGTTTCTTTGCGCGGAGAGAAAACTCAAAATCCTTTTCAAACTTTTGTAAAACTTCTTTTCAAAATAGTAAACCACTTTCCTTTTAAACTCACGGTTACCATGATCCAATAACCACCCACTACTTTGGTTATTTAAAAGAAAAAGTATTAATTATTGGATAATTAATATTATTATAAATATAAATGATAACCAACTTATCATACTATATTTATAACCTATAGTTTTAATATTTCATCTCATGAAATATATAAACCATAGTTCTTTGTCTATTCCATGGTACTTAATGTAAATCTCATTTACATCAATCCTACACTAGATGTATCTTATACATCATACCGATTATATCATATATAATCAAAATACTTCTTGTCAATTTGAACATTTCAAATCAACACCAAGAACCGATCCTCAACAAAATCCAAGCTACCAAGGGGACCTCATGGACCTGTAGCTCCGAAGCTCCAACAGTACGTGAATAACTGACTAAACTTTTTAGTCACAGAATCTACCATCCATTAACTGCCAGATACTCCACTAAAGACCGACAGTTGAACTCTCCTTACTACAGATATATCATGTGTCCATCTTAACCAATCAGCAGCGCAGCAACCGTTATGCCCTTGTAGTTATATCTGTCTCCTTAAGTACCACTGATCCCTCTAATGAACATAAGTCATAGTCCTACTATGTCTGAGTCTTCTCTTCCAAAAAGAAGCTGTGGCCACTATGTTTAAGCCCCAAAATCAGCCTTTAAGGGAGCAATCTTTCTACTTATCCCTACTTTGGGAAGGAGTGAATTCCATCTTGTGGATTGAGTTCCCAGCTCCCAGATCAAATAAGTCCCCAAAAAGGTAGGCATGTTAAGTTGGCAATCTAGCCACTCTCACCCATACTAATCAAAGGACCGCCCTCAACGGCAGGAATTCCCAAAACACTCAGGATTGAGGTTGTGTCACCTATGGTCGTTTAGGTGAGATGCAAGTCTCTAGTATCAATGGTGTTATATACAGAGTCTAGTCATCTCGTGGTCCAGGTCTTATACAAACTCTTTGTATAGGACACCCCCGCTCCACGTCTCCACATGAATGGTCAGGATCTACCATCTATAGTAGTTTACAATACTTGCAAACTCTACAAAGCGGGCCGTATTCGTAGTGTCACCAGGATCAGGTATCCCACCTTAATCCTTATACTACAGACCGATTTAGGTTATCACTTAAGGCATGATCCACTTGTATATCACATATACATGCTTATGTTCACATAAGATAACCAAGGAGCTTTGTTTATTGAATATGAGTAAATTCCAGAATTAAATAACACTTATTTTATTCATTGAACAATGTGTATCTTTACAATACAACGAGACTCCGGGAGAATTAGGACACCAATCCCAACAATCTCCCACTTGTCCTAATGACTCGAGAGACTAATGTACAATACAATAAACTAGGGCATACCCCAGTATCATATCCCACTTGCCTTAGACAAGATGCCGCATGTCCCGCAGACCCAGACTCTCTAGGTGAGCCTCGAACACTTTAGTCGTGAGGGCCTTTGTAAAGGGATCAGCAACGTTGTATCCCATAAGGATCAGATCCTTAGCTTTAGACACAAGTATGTAGTCCCTCGTTCTTTGAAGATACTTAAGGAACATCTTGACTGTCGTCCAGTGATCAAATCGTCCATCACTTTCTTAAAAGACAACGGATCCTCGATCCCATCATTCGTAATGACGTTATTGGCTTCAATCAAACCCATGTAGCGATCTGGTGGGTTCATAACCCTCCCACTACATCAAGGCGTCTCAACTCTTGAGCTGGTTGACTAGACGTTTCGACCTTAACAACTCTCGTTGATCTGTCGGTCAGTTCAACAACTCTTGTTGAACCCTCAGCAGTCTCAGTCTCACTTGAGATCTCACGTAAAATGAGCTTACTTCGTGGCTTATGATCCCTCATGTGATCTTCTTCCAAGAAGATAGCATTAGTGGAAACAAACATTTTGTTCTCACTTGGATCATAGAAGTATCATTCTCTCGTTTCCTTGGAGTAGCCCACAAAGAGGCAAACCTTCGAACGCGGTTCCAACTTCTTTGGGTTAGTCGTTAGCACATGTGTCGGACAGCCCTAAATCCTGAAGTGGCGTAAACTACCTTTACGGCCTCTTCATAACTCAAAAGATGTTTCAAAAACACTTTTCGAGGGAACGTTGTTCAGGATATAACATGTAGTCTGCACTGCATAACCCCAAAATGAGTCTGGAAGATGAGCATAACTCATCATAGATCGAACCATATCCAACAAGGTTTTGTTTCTTCTTTCTGATACACTATTTTGCTGAGGTGTACCAAGGGCCGAGAGTTGGGATGCAATCCCATGTTCTATCATATAGTTTTGGAATTGGAGGTCCATATACTCTCCACCACGATCAGATCGTAGTGTTTTTATCTTCTTACCTAACAAGTTTTCAACTTCAGCCTTATACTCCTTGAACTTGTCAAGGGCTTCAAACTTATGTTGCATTAGGAAGAGATACCCAAACCTTGAATAATCATCTATGAAAGAGATGAAATATTCATACCCACCTCGAGCTCTAATATTCATCGAACTATAGAGGTTTGAATGTACAAGCTCCAAGGCTTCCCTGGCTCTGTAACCATTTCTAGTAAAAGGTCGTTTGGTCATCTTACCTTCGAGGCATGATTCACATACCGGCAAGGAGTTTTTTTCTAAACTCTTTAGAAGTCTACTTTTCACCAACTTCTCAATCCTATTGAGTTTGATGTGACCTAACCTAAAATGGCAAAGATGGGCGTTCTCTTTTGGAGAAACTTTTGGTCTTTTATCTGTTGTTGTCATACTGA
This sequence comes from Benincasa hispida, assembly GCF_027475165.1. Lineage (NCBI taxonomy): Eukaryota > Viridiplantae > Streptophyta > Magnoliopsida > Cucurbitales > Cucurbitaceae > Benincasa > Benincasa hispida. Next base: position 59,918,234 of record NC_143484.1, on the reverse strand, counting down.
ACATTTCAGTGTTAAACAAGGCTTTTATGACTAACGACCTTAGTACATATAAGTTATTTTCCATTGAACCATAACCAATTTTCATTCCATTCTTGAAAATAAACACTTTATTCTCAGAAAAAGAGACGGTATAGCCTTGTTCAATGAGACAAGAAATCGAGATTAAGTTCCTCTTGATATGAGGAACTACAAAAACATTATCCAGTTACAGATAACGTTTCTTGTCAACAAATAACTTTAGCCTGCCTACAGCAACAGCTGAAACAACCTTACTAGCACCGACTCGAAGAGTTATCTTTCTCTGTGGCAACGTTTGCCAGGAACTAAATCCTTGGTAAGAGGAACTGACATGATTGGTAGCACCTGAATCAAGGATCCAGGCAGAATCATCATTCTCTACCAGACATGTCTCCAAGACCAATAAATCATATTTATTGTCTTGTCTCCTCTTTTGGAGAGTAGTGGGATGGAGGTCGTTTATCACAAAATTCGTTTCACACGATTCTTTCCACTGTAAAAAATCGGTCATTTTTAAAAGCTTTAAACAGAAATACTAACAAGTTGCTGAAAAGAAAAACGCATTGACCTACGTTAGGTTTTAAGCAAATACTCGTTGTAAAACAAAACAACATCCAATAAGGTTTTAGAATAAAAGCCGCCGAAGGGAGGTTAGTTATCCTTCCTCTGAATTGGGAGTTCTCAACCAGTCATTAATATTAGAACAACTCTTGTTCCTATAATGACAAGCCATCATTGATTTGGCCAAGAGATCATTAACTTACTTAACAATCTCCCGTAAGTGTGACCCACCATTTTAAGCCCTATAGGTCGTCCCAAAAGGCCAATCCGAAAGGGAAAAATCCAATTGGGGCAAAACCTAAAGTGACCCTATCCATTTCTGGAGTTCACCTTGATATTGACCAACTGCACAAAACCCATCCGAAGGGGGTCGTTTCGAAGGCGACATGAGGGCGTACAGAATGATCTCACGGTGTGAACCAATGACAGAGACCATAGGACATGTCGACACATACCCTTCACCCACTTACTATAAATACTCTCTCCGTCCACCTTTATATTGACTCATGCAAACACCATATGAAGGGGGATGCATCCGGGCATCTAGAGGCCAATCATGAATCTCACGGTGTGAACGTACAGGGAGAAATGTGAATGGAATCATAGACATATCTGATACGCCTTCTCTTCCCACTGAGTATTTTATAACCTAGGGTTTAGCTTATTTAGAAAAAACACGACTAAGGATTTTAACTAAGTGACTTTTAAGTTTTCCCAAGAGTAACATTTACCTTGGATAGTTGAACAACTTTTGATCATCATCCATTAAACTCTTTAATGGAATCTTTGACTAAAACGTCGTATGCTTGTTGAAAATCTATCTAATTCACCTTTCCAGGTAGGTTCCTAAGTAAGGGTGTTACATTTCCGTCAACTTAAGAACCCCAGCCTAGCCAGAATCCGCCTTAGAAAAAAGGTCCCTTATAGATAGGTTTACAACAAATTTAATCTTTTATTCCAACCAATTTAATCCTATTAAACCGATTTTGAAAAATTAATCTAGATTAAAAAATTTAAAAACCATTTGAACTTAGGTCTATCTCAATCCAATTTTAAAACCCTAACTTGAGTTCACCCTAAGTTCGCATGCAACTCTGAATTATTGATTTTAGATCTAATTTCCTTTATAACACTTATAAACGGAAACAACCACAATGCTAAGCTAACACATGCAAGGCGTTCATAACTCTTATAAACAGCCTAAGTGTCATGCTCAATGCCTTGTCCATTCATTGCTATTTCTTTTATATAACACTTATACAAAACAACAAGGAAACAAGCAAAATATGCTTCCATTCACCCTTAGACTATAACATTTATAATAAAAAGATGATGCATGATAATGCTCAATGCATGCAAAATATAACTCTTATATTTCATGATGCATGCACATGCTTTCAAGTAATTTCTTCTTGCAAGATTATAACATTTATAATACATGATGCATGTTCAAATTGCACAACCTAAGGTGGGTTTTTAACTATATGACAAACACTTTGGCATATAAGCACCATACATCACATGTATAAGCAATAAAAGTTGATGAACCGGGTAAAATTGCCTTAAAATACAAAAAGGAAAACTAACTATTACAAAGACAAGGAGTCTCCGGTTCAAACAGGCGAACCGGGTTTTGAACCGCTCAGCAAAGCATCAATTCTTCAACCATCGTGTACTAAGCACCCCGCGATCGTCTATACGATAAAAAAAAACTCTTTATTCTATCGCTTACCAGCGCTCCCAGAGTTAAACGATCATTCAGCATTTACTATACGATCGTCCAAAAAAATCCAAACGATCGTTTAGCTATTACTACACGATCGTGTACCTTTACTAAGCGATGAAGCCTGAAGTACACGATCGCTTAGCATGCTCCACAAAATGCCCGCCTTCCACGATCATCTAAGCGACTGCGATGTCGCAAAGCACCATCGCATAAGTGATCGCTTAGCTAGCGCCGTATCGCATAGGTAGTAACTAAGCGATAAAGCTTGCTAACTACATGATCGTCTAGCGCGCACCTTCTACTAAACAACGAGCATCGCATGCTCCCACTACGATCGTCTACCTCCAGCGCCTACGCGATTGGGCAACCATCGCTATGCGATATGGTAAACGATTTACCCCACCGCTTAGCATTAGCTAAACGATCGTTTAGAAAAGACTACACGATCGTCTAGAAAAAAAATATCTAAACGATCGCTTAGTTAAATCCCAACGATCGTTTACCTGAGGCTACACGATTCGACCAACGCTTTATCTTCTTCTTCGTTGAGAACTGCATCACCATGCACAGAAGCTTCATCATGAACGACTCGACGAACTCGAACTTTTCGAATTACAAACTCGATTGCAAAGTTAATTTCGCCCAAAAACACAGGGGCCCTTACAATTAACACTTTGTAATACCGAAAGCTTTAACAAAAAGATAATTTAAACCCGAAACGTTTATCAAATTCATCCACAAATGTAGAAAACAGTTAACCACAAATGTAGAACCCCACCGCGACTGTAAAAAGCGTTCAATTCAGATCTATAATTTGGAATATCAGAGAACCTGGCTCTAATACCAATTGAAGGAAATCAGAAACGAGATTTCCATGAGCAGCGGAACAAGACTATTCCAAATTACAATCATGAATCAACAAATCATTTACAGCGCCACCTGCTTCTATTTTCTTTTTCTTTCCTCATTTTCTCTCAACAATCTATTTTCTTTTTGAATTTCCTTTAAATTTCACTTTATGCACTAAGCCTTCTCCTTCTGGGCATTCTTCTCCTCATCACTCTCCTCGTACCATTCTTTCTCAAATTCAATTGCGGCGCGGTCCACACTATCCAATGACTTATCGCATGTTTCAAGTTCCTCATCGTATAATTCATGATGGAGTTCCATTGTAGCAATGAGAGTTGTTGCTTCCTTCCTTATTTCATTAAGGCACTCTTTTACTTTTTCACCCTTGCTTTTGAATTTTTCTGCCAACGCTTCCGCAAAAGAAGCGGGGAGAACCATTGCATCGTTTTTCCTTTTTTCTCCCCTTGCATTCTTCCTCAACAGGGGCTCCTCTTCTATGTCAACCATGTCCCCTCATCCCATTTCCATCTTGCCGCTTTGTTTCTTTGCCTTTTTCTCTTCAAATGCGGCAAAAATTCTTCCCAAATGCCTCTTCCTTGAAACTAATTGAGCCAAGCACATTAGGTACCAATTTCTCGAGACCACTCATCGCATGGCCGAAACCATGTGGAGGCATTTGAGCACTAACCTTTTCCTTGCCTGGCTGGTTCACGACTCCATCGTCTAGGGATTCAAGCAGATTCAAGTTTTTCAAAATATTTCCATAAACTTCTCTCTCGTCTCATCACCTGGCTTCGCTAGTGTTGGAAACAATAGGTTGTAGATGATTGTGAGGCGATAAAGAGCGCGATAGCACTAGCGTAGACCAAAGAAGGGAAGGGCTGAACGGGAGAGGAGATGCCACCATGGGTGGTGTGCATAAACCGACGCAGATGCGACCAAGAAAGAAATAGGTTGTACATTTGAAGAAGGGGCAACCACTTCGTAGGAAGTGGAGAGAGTTGAGGCACGGGCAGAGGAAGGGGTGCTTTGATGAGCCATTGGGGCCAAGTGAGCTGGGGATTTAAGGAGAAATAGGCTTGTTAGAGGGGTTTAGGTTGCTGGAAAGCACAGAACTTAGGAAAATTCAGAATTTCGAAGAGCTAGGGTTTAAATGAAGCGTAAAAAGCCTTGAGAGGTCAAAGAGGAAGGGTTTAAATAGACACATGAGTGGGAGAGGAAATAAACGGTCACACTCATGATTCAAGGCAATTATGATGCATGCGTAATAAATGAAATCTGATGGAATGTCAGGTGGCACGTCTCTTCATTACCCTAACGACAAGCTGACGTATGGTTCCTTTACCTACGATGAGCTTGATAGGGATGCATTGGGATAATCCTTACGCACCACCAGACTCACCGCAACACTTATCACATAAAAACCCTAATCTCCTTCATATTTTGTCCAAATTGTTCAATAGTCATTGATTACAAAATCAAAAGGTAGAAGAAAAACATAAAATTACCATAGATGCAAATAACAAGAGCATAAAAGAAAGGATACAAGGATATAAATCCCAGAAAAAGATGGCATCGCTTCTTAGTGCAAAGACTCCGTGTGTTTCATCACTCAGGTTTTCTCAAGTCAATGGAGGCCTTTACATGGTTGAAATCACCTCCATAGTAGGGTTTTATCCTTTGGATATTTAGCTTGAATGCGTTGGTACCATCTTCATTTTTTAGCTCTACTGCTCCATGCGGGTAGATTTCCTTAATAATAAAAGGTCCTCACCAACGTGACCTCAATTGCCCTGGAAACAAACCCAATCTTGAGTTAAAAAGTAATACTTTTTTATCGATTTCAAAATTTCTCTTACAGATGCATTGGTCGTGCCAACGCTTTGTATGCTCATTGTGAATTTTGGCATTTTCGTACATCTGCAATCTCCAATCGTCTAACCAGCAACTATAGTTTCCTTGCCACTCCTGCAGCTTCCATATTGAAATTGAGTTTCTTTGTTTCCCAAAATGCTTTATTTTCAAGTTCTAATGGCAAATGACATGTTTTCCTAAAGACCAACGCATATGGGGACATTTCTATAGGTGTTTTATATGCAGTACGGTATGCCCATAATGCTTTGTCTAACTTGAGCGTCCAATCTTTGCATGTCGAGTTGACAACTTTTTCAAGTATTGTCTTAATTTCCCTGTTGGACACTTCAGCTTGACCATTTGTTTGGGGATGGTAAGCTGTGGCGATTTTGTGATGAACATTATATTGGACCAGCAGTTTACTGATGATGCAATTGATGAAGTGAGTTTCTTCATCGCTTATAATAGCATGAGGAGTGCCAAAATGGGTAAATATGTTCTTCTGTAGGAACTTTGAAATAATGGTCACATCATTCAAGGCGCGTGAAATTGCCTCCACCAATTTTGACACATAATCGACAGCCACCAGGATGTAATTATGGCCGTTAGAGGGTGGAAATGATCCCATACAATCAATTCCCCATACATTGAACAACTCGACCTCCAGAATAACGTTTTGAGGCATCTCATTCCTTTTAGAGATGTTTCTTGTGCACTGGCACTTATCGCACTTCATGATATACTCTTGGGCGTTCTTGAACAAGGTGGGCCAATAATACCCACTTTATAGTACTTTCACCACCGTGCATTAGTAGAAAATGTGATGAAATACTATTTCAGTTACGCATTGTCTAAAAATGTGATTACGACCTCTTTTATATAGGTTGGGCTCATCCCAGTAATAGAACTTGCAATTATGTATGAGCTTCTTCTTTTGCTATGGTGTACAATCTTCACGGAACTATTTGCAAACCAAAAAGTTGACAACGTCTGCAAACCAGGGCAAATATTCGTCAATTTTCATTATCGATTCATCAAGAAAGGAAGAATTTATAGTAGGTTAGATGCAATCTACTTCATGAATTTCAAGTCACGATAGATGATCCGCAACTTTGTTTTTTTTATCCTTTTCGATCAACAATCTCAGTATCAAACTCTTACAGAAGAAGTACCCATCTTATTAACCTTAGTTTGGCATCCTTCTTCGTCATCAGATATTTAATTGTTGAATGTTCTGTGTGAATAATGACCTTTGACCCTAACAAGTAAGGCCTCACTAACTTGTATTTCTACAAGTTATCATCTTTCTTGTCCTTCTTTCTTGTCTTTTTTAGCGTGCCTCTTTGTGGGTCGACCCCAACACCCACCTCTTGAAAATTGTTCTCCACGTAATATTATTTTTTATTTTATTTTATTTCTTTATATGTATTTTTTTAATTTTTCAAGTAATATAATGTCTCACTTGCTAGGTTGTGTGTTTTTTTACCTCTTATGCATTTTATTTTATTTTTTCAGTTATGACCCGTCTTATGTTTCTTATACAAAAGAAGATCAAGATGGATCTGCCCTCATAGATGAGAAATCTATTAAAGAACTTGAGCATTTTTGTACTGAAGTATGGCCAAAACTCCAACCTATACTGCGTCATATGGTACTTTTCTTTTACATCTTTTAATTTACTTATGCTCTTAATGTGTGTGAAAAAATTGAAACACATCTAATCCATTGCTTTTTCAGACAAGAAATGGTGCAGAGAAGATGATTCAGCATAAGCTTGAGTCTCTTTCACCTTCACAAAGGTTAGTGTTGTAATGAAACAATATTTATTCATATCGTTTAAGTTTATCATCTTTAAGGCATATATGTTGAAAAGAAACTTTAGGAGGTTAGAGGAAATTTGGAAGAAAAGATAAGAGAAAGAGGCTTCTAGTGTTATTGAGCACTTTTAATTTTTTGGCTTGATACAAATGGTAAGACACCCTTCCTATATATACTAGTTGGCACCCCTAAATCTAGGGTTAGGATTTTGTCAAAACATTTATGATCAAGTGGCTGCAAATGTTTATCTGGACTATTCTTTATAATTACACATTTTTTTCATATGTTTTAGAGAGTCCTACAAAATTCTATCTCCTACATATACTTTCTCTAGAATATTCTAATAATTAAGACTTTTAGGAATTGGGCTTTTGTTTTAGACTAGGCCCAAATAAGTCTAACCTAAGATTAAGTTTATATTTCAACATCCCCTCTTAAACTCGATTTTGTTCGTCCCAAGAAATCTCACAATCTTGTGAAGTCTTCTTTCGTAAGAGGCTTAGTGAAGATGTCAGCTACCTGATCATGTATCTTCACACAGTGAAGATGTCAGCTACCTGATCATGAATCTTCACACATTCTAAGGCAATGGCTGATTTATTGTTTACGAAAATTTTAGTTGGCTTTTCTTGTGGTAGTCTCAACTTCTATAATAGATTTTTTAGTCAAATTTCATGGCAAACACATAAGGTAGCACCTATATATTCTGCTTCACATGTGGAGAGAGTAACAATCGGTTGCTCTTTTGACATCCACGTGAAAGCAAAATCGGTCGTACTTTTACGGTCATCCACATCTCCACCCCAATCGTTATCACTATATCCCAAGAGTTTATAATTATGAAAAATAGAATAGAACAGGCCATAGTTTATCGTACCTTTAATGCGTCAAAAGAATTCTTTTTGCTGCCTTCAAATTTGTGGTTGTTGGTTTCTCCATGAAGCAACTGATAACTCAAATTGCATAGAGAATGTCGAGTCTTATGCATATTATATATCGTAAACTTCCAACCAAGATTTTAAAGAGTGTTGGATCCATACTTGCTCCTTCCTCGCAATATGATAGTTGGATTCCACATTCCATGTGTGTGTTTACTAGATTAGAATCATCAATTTTGACCTTCTTGATTACTTCCTTAGCATGGCCTTTCTATGTGATGCAGATGGCTTTCTCTTCTTGCATTACTTCAATGACAAGATAGTAAGACATGAACCCGATGTCAGTCATCTCAAACTCGTTCGTGGTCTCTTCTTTAAACTTTTTGAACATGCTTAAATTACTACCTATAAAGATCAAGTCATCTAAATACAAGCACACAGTCAATACAACATTATTTTGGACTTTGATGTAAAGTGTATGCTCATATGGATACTTGATAAAATTTCTTTGGTGTAGTTACTTGTTTATTCGAGCATTCTAGCCTCTTGGAACTTGCTTCAGTCTATAGAGTGCCTTTTCCAAATTCAAAGCTCTCTTCTTTTCCATCAACTTTATAGCCTTGAGGTTGCTCAATGTAGACTTCTTCCTCTAAGACTTCATTGAAAAAATAGATTTCATATCCATTTGATGGATTCTCCAATTGTTTTGGTCTACTAATGAAATTATTAATCTAATAGTGTCAAGTCGAGCAACAGGAGCAAATACCTCATCATAGTCGATGTTAACTCTTTGACTATAACCTTTTGCCACTAGTTTTGCCTTGTATCTTTCAACTTCTCCTCTTGCATTCTTCTAGGTTTTGTAAACCAATTCCACACCAATCTCCTTATGACCTTTTGATCGTGAGACTAGCTCCAATGTGTCATTCCTCTTGATTTCATTAATCTCTTCATCCATAACACTTTTCCAATTTGGATTCTCCATAGTTTCTTAAAAGTTCATGGACTCATAATCAGTAAAAGGACAAAATAAAGAAAGATTTTCTTGATTTTTAGTTCCCTCATGAAATTCTTGTAAGTTTTTGAAGCGCTAAACACTTTCACTTTCACTTTTGTCTTTTTGAGAACATGAAGTTGGCGAAGCTAGTAGCGAAGAGGGTTCCTCTCTTGTTTGCATTGTACTTGTTTGCTCCATGTGATTTTCTTCGAAGTAGGGCAAGAAGTTGTAGTCTTCATCATGTCGTCCCCAATCCCATTCTCCTTCTTCATCATATACTACATCTCGACTCAGGATTGTCTTTTCGATATCTGGATTGTAGAGCTTGTAACCTTTGGTATTTGGGTCATAACCGATGAAGATGTATTTCTCACTTTTATCATTCAACTTGCTTCTCTTTTCATCTGGTATATGCACATGAGCAACGACTTTGAGATGAGATATCCTAGGTTTCCATCCACTCCATTCTTCTTGTAGCGTTTTTCCAGATACGTTTGTTGTTGGAGATCAGTTGGATAGGTAGATTGCACACTCTACTATTTCTGTCCAAAACTCCTTTGGCGGTTTTTTTTTTCTTTTAAGCATACTTCTTGCCATGTTCAAAATGTCCTATTCTTCCTTTCTACCACTCCATTTTGTTGAGGAGATCTCGACACAGTCAAAGGTCGACAAATTTCATGGTATTCACAATACTTTTGAAATTCATTTGATGTGAATTCTTCTCCACGATCAGATATCGTGGCCTTAATCACCAAACCACTTTCTTTCTCAATAAGGGATTTGAACTTTTTCGAAGTTCTCAAACACTTCTGATTTATGCTCAATAAATATACCTATGTTTTCTCAAAAATTCATAAATGAAGAGAAAGAAGTAGTTACTCTTACCAAATGAGCTTGGTTTCATTGATCTGCACACATCCGTATGTATGAGTTCAAGAGACCTTTGAGATCTTGAGTTTGACTTGTTTGGGAAGCTTTTTTTTAATTGCTTACCAAGTAGACATCCTTTGCACACTTAATCAAGTGGCTTATGGAAGGTAGTCCTTTCACCATATTCTTCTTGGAGGGTGACTCTAACCCCTCAAAATTGAGATGTCCATATCAAAGATTTCAAAGCCAAGGATGCATCTTTGTAACACATCTTGAGGCATTTTTCGACATCATTGTGAATGTTGATTATAAACATTTTATTTGTTGTCATCGACATCTTAGCAATCAAGTTATTTGTATTGTCTCTTATGTTAGCATAATTAATTTAAATATATATTGAATAGATATAACCCTAGGATCATTCATGCTAAATTGTCGAGAATAACATATCGGATTCCATTGCAAAATTGATGGCAATTATAAGGCGGCTATTGTCTTCCTCAACCAAAACTTCGAATGCTCTAAGTGGGATCCTTCTCTAGATGCGATTCAAGAGAGACTGAGTGCTTATTGTTCTTATATATTGGGGACTATATCCCTAAAGTCTCTTTATATACTAGTTCAATTAGGGTTCCCATTAAGCTCTAATTAACTAGGAATGAGCTTCTACCCATTAAGTCCATACTCAATTAGGAATCTAGGGCCTTAATTAATTAGATCACATAATATGGCCCAATATAATAAATAACCCAATGTGATAAATCATTAATCTACATACATAGCCCATACTTTAATTAAACATATTATTATTTAAATATGTCTAACAATCTCCCACTTGAGCTATGTATGTGTACTTGATATAGTTAAATCACATAACCTTAAGCGCGTATAAACATATTATTTTAATAATAGAATTCCCATTTAGCTCAATCTCGTCCATCTCCTGTATTAGCACAGAATCAAGACGGCTTTCATCACTACCTTTGTAATTAAATCTTCCTTGATCAACATTTCTAATACATTCAACGACATAGATTAAGTATGGATGGATAGCATGGAAACTACATGTATCTAGATCATGTCTGTTTCCAATTGGTCCAAATTCCTTAGTGAGATCATTCTTGAAAGCATTATGCTAAACCACATTTTCTAAACCACATGCATGATAAACAAGTTCAGATAATAAAACATAAACTATCAACTTTATTCTCTATAGAAAATAAACAAAATAAGGTCAAATAACATCCTCAACAATAAACTCCCACTAAACCATGGAATTAGAAAAATGGCTAAAACCTATGTGAGCAACATGCTCGTGAAAAACTTTAGGTGGTAAACCTTTAGTCAATGGATCTGCCACCATAGAGTTTATTCCTATGTGTTCTATCAAAATTTGACAATTCTGAACTCTTTTTTTAACAACTAGAAACTTTACTTCTACATGCTTTAAATTTGTATTGCTTCTATTGTTGTCGAAACACATCACAGTCGACTTATTGTCATAAAATAATTTTAGTGATCTTTCTATGCCACTATCAGTATTCCAGTGACAAAATTTTACAACCATATTCCATGATTGGGCACATCATAAAATGCTATAAACTCCGCAACCATGGTAGAAGAAGCCATAAGTGTTTGTTCAACACCTTCTCAATATACAACTTCCCAGCCAACATGAAGATATAGCTTGAAATTGATCACAAAGTATCTTGGCATCCAACATAATCGGAATTAGAATACCCAATAATCTCTAAAACATCTGATCTTGGATAAGTGAGCATATAATCTTTTGTTCTTTGTAAATACCTCATAATCAATTTGGCTGCTTTCTAATGATCCATCCCTAGGTTGCTCAAATATCTGCCTAACACTCCAACTATGAACGCAATATCTGGATGCATACATACTTGAGTGTACATTAGACTTCCAACAGCCGATGCATAGGGAACATTCTGCATCTCCTTAGTCTCAAGTATAATTTTGAGGCATGGACCTAAATGAAATTTATCACCTTTAGCGACTGGGGTATCTCCTTATGCACAATCTTTCATGCCAAATGTACTTAAAATCTTTTCAATGTAGTGCTTTTGTGACAACCTCAAAATACCTTAAGAACGATCTCGCAGTATTTCAATTCCTAATACAAAAGAAGCATCACCACGATCTTTTATCTCAAAATTCTTTTTGAGAAACCTCTTATTTTCATGCAATAAACCTACATCATTACTTGTTATGAGTATTTCATCGACATATAACACCAGAAATATAGATTTACTCCCATTGAACTTGTGATATACATAATCTTTCACTATATTCACCTCAAAACCTAAGGAGGTAATTACTTCATGGAATTTATGATAGTATTGATGATAGGCTTGCTTGAGATCATAGATGGATTTCTTCAATTTGCACACCATAAACTTTGAATTACCAAACACAGTTTTCTAGTTGCACTATATAAAGCATCTCATGAATCTCCCATTGAGAAACGCAGTTTTTACATCAATATGGTGTAGCTCTAAATCAAAGTGAGCTACTGGTGATGGGAAATTAGAAGTCAAATTACTCAACAACTAAAATTCTGTGGACGCAATATGCGATGCATGTTCTTAAGGTATGTGTTGATTGTCATGTGTCGATAGTCATGCGTTGGAATAATTATGCGTTAACAAATGTATGCGATGACCATGCGTCCTGTCACAAGTTTTCTTGCGCTCACGCCAAGTATAACGGGAACGCAAGTTTCTCGGGTGATCCGAGGTCGAACTCTAGGACTTGTAGCTGGGTGAATACGGTAATGTGCATGCGGCAGTTGAATAAAAGAATGGATGGGAGGTTTCTAAACTAACACTACTCCTACTCCTAAGTAACAGACAACGCAATGAGAATATGCATGAGAGGTAGAGACACGACAATGATTGACAGGAAGCAAATGGATGGAAAAATAGAAGAAATGCAGAGATATCTTCATTGCAATACTTAAAAGTGACCGCAAGGGCAACCTTAGTCAACGCAAGTCATGCAATCATGCTACACACACTTGAGCCTAACTCTAGGATGTATACGATGGGTATGCATAAGTGTCGAGATGACCGCATACAACCACCATATCCTACTTCCTGGACGCATGTAATATTCTATCCGTAGGGTGCATACGCTGTGTGAAAGCAAACAGAGGTTATCTCTAAGTTCCCCATTCTTGCCTATGCGTTCCAATCTGCTCTCTCGAGTCTTAGATTTGGGTTTTAGACTACTCTCTCAAGTATGCCTAAATGATGAATGATGCGCTCATAGGACAAGGTAACCGCATGAACTTTGTTGACATAAGACTATTCCTATCTTTAGTGAACAATGCATATATTGCTTAATGTGACCATCCACTTACCCTCTCGGGCAGTTGGTTGTTGCTAACTTTACTCATAGATAAGCATTGCGTTAGCCTATAGACAGGCGTTGCTACAGCTTCACATCAAACCAATAAGGTTTTCTCACACACTCACACAATATACACCTCTCGGTGGGTTGCTACATGTTTCATATCCCTAATCCACATGACTAAGTATGTGATATTCAAACAATCTCACTAAGTGATACAATGAAGGTAAAGAAGCTAAGTAAAGAAGATGGAGATGGAATCGAAGGAAATAAAGAACTGTATTGAACACAAAATGTATTAATTTCTTAATCCCAAAATGTAGTACAATGCAATATAAGAAAAGAAGAGAAAATGAAATAACCGACTGGAAGCAATGACTTGCTTCTAGCGAATGTGCTCAAAGCTGCCGGTGGTGCCATGGATGGGCGGTGGAGGTGACTCTCTCGAGATCTAGCTCCGGTCGTCACTCGGAATAGATGAAGGAGGTGAACAACTCTCAAGCGTCTTCTCACGCGTTTTTTTGGATCTCAAGGATCGGCTCTAGGTGAACCTTAGGCGACAACCCCGGATACTTGAAATTCTGCTCCTCGGCTTCTTTATATAGAGCTTGATCGTCGACAACATTAATGGACTGCTCTGATTCTGACATTCGTGGCGCGTTTAGTCCTTTCTGAATCTCTGCTGCTAATGGCGTGACAGGTGAAATGTTAACTTCATCTTTTGATTTTCCCAAGGTAGATGCGTTGATGTGTTCATTCCACCAACCTTGCGTTGATCCCATTAGTATGCGTTATCGTGTAGTCGCAATCATATAGTGACCGCATTCACTTAATACCGCAACTCTACACAATGACCGCAATCGTTTGACGCGCGCAACTCCCATGCGATGGACGCATACGGCTGATTATCGCAACATCCATGCGTTGATCGAACACGTTCGCCTTTGCGATGGAGAGTTTCTCCGCATGCAGTCGTCTATGCGGTAGTCCCCGCGTTTGCGTCCACTTCTTGCGTTAGCTACAAAAATAGACAATTGAACGCATAATAACGCATATTAATGGGTTAGCTGAGATTCTTAATGTTGAACGCCGTAAGCTAAATTTCTTATGAATTCCGAACATAATTGTCATATATTCTACTTAACAGTCCTCATAATTCTAAGTAAAAGGCTTAAACTGACATGCATTTCTGCCTGTCATCAGCTATCAGTGCAACGATTACCTTAAAAGAGTCTTTCGATGAAACCAGAGAGAAAGTCTCTTTATAATCAATGTCTTCCTTTTGAGTAAAACCCTTTGCAATAAGACGAGCTTTTTGTCTTTTGGTATCGCCATGTGAATCCCTTTTGGTTTTAAATATCCATTTACAACCTATGGATTTCACTCTTGATGACAATTCAACAAGTTCCCAAACTTCATCGTCTTTCATGGATTTTATTTCCTCTTCCATAGCATTTATCCCCTTTTGAGAGTTAGAACTTTGTAGAGTTTGTTGAAAATTGATTGGATCGTCTACCATTACACCTACATAATACTGATGTTCTTAAAGAACTACAATATAATTATCTGGAATTGCACTTCTTCTTTCTCTAGTGGATCTCCTTTGTGGCACTTCTTGAGGTTGTTGAGTTTGAACTTCAGGTTCAACAATGGAGACTTCAATGTTCTCTTGTTCTATAATTGGTTCAATAATGAATTCAGGAATTGGAGTCTGGACATCATTTATAATCACATTAGGAAAAGAAACTAATTCCACTTCAAAGACAACTTTTCTTATGTTATCTTTCCCCCCAAACTCAATATCCTCAAGGAATCAAGCATTTTCTGTCTTAAACAATGATCTAAAAGTGGGATCATAAAACTTGAAACCCTAGGAGCGCTCAGAATACCTAAAAAAATAGCAGCTAATAATTATGGAGTCCAATTTTCTTTCGTTAGGCCTATAGGGCCTACCCTCAGCTGGATAACCCTAGACGTGATGATACTTAATACTAGGCTTCTTTCCTATCCACGGCTCATAAGGAGTTTAGTTACTGCTTTACTAGGTACACTATTAAGGATATATGTTGTAGTCTTTAGTGCCTCACCCCAGAGGGATTCTGATAGAGAAAAATGACTAATCATACTTCTTACCATATCTTTAAGTGTTCTATTTTGCCTTTCCGCTACACCATTCATGGTGGGTTTACCAGACATAGTTTATTGAGGGAAGATTCCACATTCCTCTAGGTATTTGGAAAAGGGCCTTGGACATTGTTCACCTGAACAATCACATCTACTGTAGTATTCACCATCATGATAAGATTTGACAACCTCAATTTTATTTCCAAGTTGAAGTTCAACTTCAGCTTTAAAAGACTTGAAAACATCCAAAGTGAAGGAAATCTTAAATAAGAATGCCCATGAGCGGAAGCAGATCTTTCCGATTTCATTATGACAGAATTACCACACATACATTCTAACATACAAATATGCATTGTAAACACTAATTACTGGCATGCTTTAACAAATAAATACAAAAGATCGAGAGACTTACCAGTTGAAGACAGTCTTTAATCAAACTCGGTCCAACGGAAGCGAACTCCTCTCGTTCCTTCTTGTCCAGCCAGCAGTTGCCTAGCAGCAGCACGGTCGTCTACACGATCAGTAGTGCACAAACACAAAGCAACCGCGGACGACACCACCATTTGAAGCCCTCGGTATTCTCAGAGTGAGAATCCAAAGGGTGGACTTTGATGGAATTGGTAGAGGGAAGGAGGAAAAGACGATCGTGTAGTACGGACAAGCAAGTGGGAGATAGTAGAAGACTATCATATAGTCGAGTGCTTGTCGTTTAGGTCGGAGTACACGATCGTGTAGGTTTAGCTAAGCGATCGTTTAGTTCTGTTTGGTGCGCTAAGCGATCGTTTAGAAATTGCGGCAATTGTTTAGTACGCGGGTGTGCGATCGTTTAGGAAGACGGGCACTATCGTATAGGCTCTCAACGCTAAGCAATCATATGCTTTCACACCGTGAGCTAATTTGCATATCTCTCTCAAAAATGAAAACTATTTACATTGTTATTCTTCAATTACAAGAACTGAATGAACTTCCCACTTTCGCACGAATTCGAAGAAAAAGTCGGTCAATTATCTCGTAACCGCCTAATTAATTAAATAATGAATATAATCATATCATATTCTTAACCTATAGTTTAATATCACATATTAACTATAGTGTTTTTTCTCCTCTAATTGATATAAATCATATTTATATCCAATTTCCTCCAAAATAATGTATCTCATACATTTAGTCAATCATATCATATATAATTAACTAGTTCAATTATATCATATATATATAATTGAACTTCTCTTGTCAATTTGAACATTTCAAACTGGCCCAAAAACTGATTCTTAACTTTATCCAAGCTACCAAGGGGACCTTATGGACCTATGGCTCGAAGCTCCAACGATACGTGAATAGTTGACTAAACTCTTTAGCCACGAGATCCACTATCCGTTAACTGCTAAATCCGACGAATCCCCAAAGTGGTAGGTTTGAGTCGTGGTCTGGCCACTCACACCCATGTAAATCAAATGACCGCCCTCAATGGCAGGAGTTCCCAACTCACTTAGGACTGAGGTCATGTTACCTATGGTCATCTCAGTGAAGTGAAGTCTTTGTCATGATCGGTGTTATATAACAAGAAGTTAGCACTTCATGGTCAGGTCTTATACAAACTCTTATTATAGGATGCCCCCGCTCGCATGTCCCCTACACAAATGATTAGGATTAGACCATCTGTGACAAGCTACAACACTTGCAACTATTCAACAAAGTGGGTCGCATCCGTAGCGTTACTAGGATAAGGTTTCCCTCCTATATCCATATACTACAGACCATTTTGGTTATCACTTAAGACATGATCCACTTGTATGTCACCACATATATGCTTAAGTTACATAAAGACAACCAGGGATTTTAGTTTATTGGTCTGTGGTAAAGCAAATAAAACATTCAGATGAGCAAAATCAAGAAGTGAAGTAAATATCATATATTATACATCACAAGCGTTCGTACAAACTGTTTACATACTACAAGACAAGAGACTTTAGGACATCAACCCCAACAATCTCCCACTTGTTCTAAAGCAAAGTGGGGTGTACAAAACTAGTATAAAATAATAAACTAGAGCATAAAATCCCAGTACAAGAAAATCTCCCACTTGCCCTAGTTTAGCCGCGGGCGGTCCTGTAGACCCATGCTCTAAAAGTGACCCTCAAACACTGTAGCCGTGAGAGCCTTCGTAAACGGCTCAGCAATATTGTGCTCCGATGCAATCTTCGTGATGATCACGTCTCCTCGATGCACTATCTCGCGGATCAGGTGATACTTCCACTCTATGTGTTTGCCACGCCTGTGAATCCGAGGCTCTTGGAGTTCGCCACAGCCTCACTATTGTCACAATAGAGGGTGATTAGCCTAGACATATCTGGAACAACATCCAGTTCTGTCAAGAACTTCCTAAGCCAGACGGCCTCCTTAGTAGCTTTACAAGCCGCTACGTACTCCGCCTCCATAGTAGAGTCGACAATGCACCCCTGCTTAGTGCTTCACCAAACTACAGCTCCTCCGTTAAGAGTAAAGACTGACCCTGAAGTGGACTTGCGAGAGTCCCTATCATTCTGAAAGTCAGAATTTGTGTATCTAGTAAGGATCAAATCCCTAGATCCATACACAAACATGTAGTCCCTCTTTCTCCGAAGATACTTGAGGATGTTCTTCCCTGCTGTCTAATGACCCTAGCCTGGGTTAGACTGATACCTACTGACTATGCTCATAACGTAGTAGATGTCTGGTCGAGTACAGAATATCGCATACATTAAACTGCCAACGGTAGACGCATATGGGACCCATCTCATCTTCTCAACCTCTTGAGGCATCTTAGGACACATTTCCTTAGACAAAGTGACTCCATGACTGAACGGCAGTAGGCCCCTCTTGGAGTCCTGCATCAAGTACTTGAGCAACATCTTGTCAATGTAAGATGCCTGAAACAGTGCTAGGACTTTATTCTTATGATCTCGAAATATTTGTATACCCAAAACAAATTGAGTCTTTCCGAAATCTTTCATTTGGAATTGGGTCGCTAGCCAGTTCTTTACTGCAGTCAGTAGACCTACATCATTCCCAATGAGTAATATATCGTCTATATATAACACTAAAAAAACTACTGAAGCGTTGACGATCTTGTTATAGACACAAGGTTTATTAACGTTCTGGTTAAAGCCATATGATTTGATCGCAGCATAAAACCGTATGTTCCAAGATCTAAACGCCTGTTTCAGCCCATAAATGGACCAATTCAGCTTGCAAACCTTTTGCTCTTGAACTTGGGCTATGAATCCCTCAGGTTGCACCATGTAAATGGTCTCCTCAAGATTTCCATTCAAAAAGGCCGTCTTGACGTCCATTTGCCAGATCTCATAATTATAATAAGCTGCAATGGACAGGAGGATGTGGATCAACTTTAACATGGCAACAGGCGAGAAAGTCTCCTCATAGTCGACTCCCTCTCCCTGAGTATAACCCTTTGCCACAAGTTAAGCATTGAAGGTTTCACTTTCCCATCAGTACCCCGTTTGCACTTGTAGATTCCAACCTATAGGTTTTACCCCATCAGGTTGATCTACAAGATCTCATACTGAGTCGAAGTACATCGACTCCATCTCGAGATCCATGGCCTTGACTCATTCATCCCGATGAACATCCTCCATTGCCTTCTGATAAGACAACGATCCTCAACGTCGCCATCTGCTACCATAGCAAGGATTTTGTGAAACCTAGATAGCGAATGGGCAGGTTCGCAACCCTCTCACTGCATCGAGGTTCCCTCAACTCTTAAGGTTGAACCGACCTTCTATATGAACTACCATCAACAACTCTTGCTGATGAAGCATGCTCTTCAACAACTCTAGTTGAAGTTTTAGTAGTTTCATTGGAAAACTCACTCAACACGACTTTACTACGTGGACTGTGCTCCCTGATATGATCCTCCTCCAGAAAAGTAGCGTTCGTGGAAACAAACTTTCCGAAGGATCATAGAAATAACCCCCTCGTGTACCTTTTGGGGTAGCCTACGAAGAGGCATAACCTCGACCGTGGTTCTAAATTCTTGGGATTTGCCTTAAGCACATGTGTAGGGCAACCTCAAATGCGGAAATGACGTAAATTAGCTTTACGCCCATTCCACAACTCTAGAGGTGTTCTCGTAACACTCTTGGAAGGAACACAATTGAGTAAGTAAACCGCAGTCTCCACTGCGAAACCTCAAAATAAGTTCGATAAGGAAGTATAACTCATCATCGAATGAACCATGTCCAACAAGGTTCTATTTTCCCCTTTCGCTACACCATTCTGCTGAGGTGTACCCAATGCTAAGAGTTGGGAAACGATTCCATGTTCTATCAAATAGTCTTGGAATGCCGAGTCCAAAAACTCTCCACCTTGATTTGATTGTTTTAATCCGTCTATCCAATGCGTTTTCAACTTCAGCTTTGAAATCTTTGAACTTTTCAAAAGATTCAGACTTCCGTTGCATAAGATAAACATACCCATACCTAGAGTAATCATCAATAAAACTGATAAAATACTTATAGTCTTTTCCAAGTCAGAACATTTCAAACTGACCCAAAAACTGATTCTCAACTTTATCCAAGTTACCAAGGGGACCTTATGGACCTATGGCTGGAAGCTCTAATGGTACGTGAATAGTTGACTAAAATCTTTAGCCACGAGATCCACCATCCGTTAACTATCAGGCATTCCACTAAAGACCGACAGCTAAACTCTTCTTACCACAGATATATTTCTGTGTCCATTGGATATAACCAATCATGAGTACGATAACCCTTCATAGATACTCATAAGTACAATTGGGCCAATTTACCATTTTGCCCTTATAGTTACATCTCACTCCTTAAGTATCACTAATCCTTCTAATGAACAATACAACATAGTCCAACTATGTGTGAACACCTCTCGGGCCAAGAAAAGGTGTATGGCGCTACATCATTCAAGTTCTGGAATCAGCCCTTAAGGGAGCTATCTATCTACTTACCCCTGCTGCGGGGAAAGAGTGAATTTGATCTTGTGTAGCTGAGTTCCCAGCTCCTAAATCAGACGAATCCCCAAAGTGGTAGGTTTGAGTCGGCGGTCTGGCCACTCACACCCATGCAAATCAAAGGACCGCGCTCAATGGTAGGACTTCCCAACTCACTCAGGACTGAAGTCATGTTACTTATGGTCTTTCTAGTGAAGTGAAGTCTCTGTCATGAATGGTGTTATATAACGAGACGTTAAGACTTCTGGTCAAGTCTTATACTAACTCTTTGTATAGGATGCCCCCATTTGCATGTCCCTCTACACGAATGATCAGGATCAGACTATCTATGACAAGTTACTAACTTGCAACTATTCCACAAAGCGGGTCGCATCCGTAGCGTTACCAAGATAAGGTTTCCCTCCCATATCTATATACTACAGACCATTTTGGTTATCAGTTAAGACATGATCCACTTGTATGTCACCACATACATGCTTAAGTTACATAAAGATAACCAGGGATTTTAGTTTCTTAGTTTGTGGTAAAGCAAATAAAACATTCAGATGAGCAAAATCAAGAAATGAAGTAAATATCATATATTATACATCACAAGCATTCGTACAAATTGTTTACAAACTATAGGACACGAGACTTCAGGGCATCAACCCCAACACAAAGATTGGGACTTCTCATGAATTAAATATAGGTACCCATATCTTCAATAGCCGTCTATGGACATAATAAAATATTGTTGTCCATTCAAGAAGCCGTCAATTGACCACAAATGTCTGTATGTATTAGTTCTAGGACGTTTGAGCATCTGTTGGCACCTAATTTTCTTAGGTTTTTATGTTTTCCCTTAATACATTCCACAGAAACGTCAAAGTTACTTAAACCAAGGGAATCAAGGATTTCATTTGACACAAGTCTCTGTATTCTCTATTTCTAGATGTGACCTAAACACTTATGCCATAACTTAGCGAAATTCTCATTTTATTTACACTTTGTATCAAATGAATTAGATAACACGATTTTGTTAAATGAAGGAAAAGAATCAAGGATATATAGATTATCGATTAAAGAATCAGTACCAATAAGTTTGGAATCTTAAAAAAGACTAGTTTTATTATTTCCAAAAGAACAAGAAAAATAAAAGTTGTCCAAATTGGAAATATAAACTAAATTCCATCTAAATGATGGTACAACAAAAGTCTCATTCAAATCCAATTAACAACCATGTTTTAAACGTAATCTAAAATCCCCAGTATCTTCAACTGGAACTGGTTTTCCATCGCCAATATAGGTGATTCTTTCAGCATCACTTAGTGGTCAGCAACACAGGCAACCCTGCATTGATATACTTATGTGAGTAGTAGCACCAAAATCTACCCACCAAGTATCTGTTGGTAAAAAAGCTAAATTAACTTTAGAACAAACCAAAGTAAGAATTTTACTCTTCTTTACACGCCACTTTGGGACAATCTTTCTTGAAGTGACTTCTTTTTGCATAAAAAATAAGAATTTTCAGTAGCCTGTTTCTTGCTCTTATTCTGCTGAGATGTCTCTTCTGCAACAGCCGTAGATTTCCTTTTCTTCTTATCACGAGAGCCAGTTTCCAATTGAGCACCTTCTATTCTTTCTCTTTTGATCCTATCTTCTTCTTGCACACATTGTGAGATAAGCTCATTAATAATCCATTTATTCTTAGCCTATCTTAAACTGAGTGAGTTGTGTAGGAAAAGAGATAAGTACCCAATCTTCTACAAACTTGTTTAAAAACATCTTAACTTGCTTACCTCAACTTGGCAGCACTTTACTTGGTGCATCTTACACCCACGCTCATCAATGCATACGTGCAGCCCCCTACGCCTAAGGCCTTCAAGCTTTCGCAAGCACATCCTTTCCCATCTAACCTCCCATGGGTTTTTTTTTACCAACGCATGCCTTTGCTCAACGCAAGGCACCTTATGCGGCTTACACCTAGTCATTTTTCTGCATGCAACATACACATCAAGTGCTCAACTAACCACTTAGGAACATGGTTGCCGCATACTTCAACAACCTTCAACGGATGGCTACTTTGGACTTCCACACTTAGCCAAAATTTTCCTTACAAAAACCTCAATTGTCTTGTTACACGAGAGCCACTTTGTTCAACACTTAGAACATTTTCCTTCTTTCATTCTTCAAACTTTTTCCTACAAACATATTAATAACTTATTCTTAATCTTGACTAACATGTTAATTAACTTACTTAAGTAGGAAAAATAGGGTTCGATGTTTACAATATCTTCTTTAATTTCAGAACTTTATCTTCTTGAGCTATCACAACATAGCCAAGAGGTTGTCCTAAGTATACTTCTTCTTCCAAGTATCCATTCAAGAATGTTGATTTGACATCCATTTAAAAGATTTTCCATTTAATTTGAGCAGCAATTGCAACGCATCCTTATGGTCTCCAAGCGAGCGACAAGAGAAAATATGGCCTACTACTTCTCCCTTTTCTTGAGAATAACCTTTTGCAACTAATCTTTCCTTATGTCTCTCCACTTCTACCTTTTCATTTCTTTTTGTTCTGAACCCCATTTGACACCTACTACTTCCTTTCCACTTGGAAGAGCAGAAAGTTCCTACATATCATTCTTCTTTATAGCCTTTATCTCTTCATCCATGACAGTCTTCCACTTTTTATCTTGTGAAGATTCTTCAAAATTTAAAGATTCACTATCGCCAAACAGACAAAAAAGAGTAAGATTATTAAAACTTTGACTTAACTCTTCAACATCATCATCATATATGTCTCGTAAACTTCTCATGCCAAGGTATGCTTTGTTGTTGAGTGATTAGCGACGTACGTGGTGTTGATGAAGAAGCAATGACAATAGATTCATCATCATCCTTTAGAAAGATAAAAAGTTGTAGTATTTTGGTTCATCATTCCAATTCCATGTTGTTTACTCATCAAAAACAACATCTCTACTTACCATCATCTTCTTTATAGTGGGATTATAAAGCTTGAAGCCTTTTGAGCTTACATCATAGCCAACAAAAATATGTTTCTCACTTTTCTCATTGACCTTATTATGCTTTTGATCGAGTATATGTGTATAAGCAATACTTCCAAGTACTCTTAAATGAGCAATAAATGGTTTTCTTTCTGTTCATGCTTGTTGAGGAATTTTGTTCCACAAGCTTCTAGAAGGGGAACAATTGGACAAGTACATTGCACATTCAACAACTTGAGCTTAGAGTTCTTTTGACATTTTCTTACTTTTCAACATACTTCGAGCCATATTAAGTATCATTCTATTATTCCTCTCAACAACACCATTTTATTGAGGAGTCTATGGAACTACCATAGGCTAATGAATTCCATTTTTCTGTGCAAAAATCTTAATTCTCCTCTCTTGTCTGATCTCAGGACTTTTAGGTGATAACCACTTTCTTTTTCAATAAGAGTTTTAAATCTCTTGAACATGCCAAATATCTCTAATTTTTCTTTGACAAAATAAACTCAAATTTTTTGGCTAAAATCATTAATAAATAATAAGAAGTAACCATTCTTATCGAAAGAACTTGGTTTGATCGATCACGAAGATTAGCGTGAATTAACTCTAGTGGTCTCTTTGTTTTTAAAGAAGATTCTTGTGGAAAACTTTTCCTTCATTGCTTTTCATTAAGACAACCTTCACAAAATTGATTTGGATGTTTGACATATGGCAGTCCTTTCACCATGTTCTTCCTTGTTAATAGTCTCAAACCATTGAAGTTTAAATACCTAAGTCTCAAGTACCAAATCCAAGATGTGGATCTTTCAAACATGACTTCAAACATTTAGCAACGTCAGAATTGTACCAAACTTTAAGATGGATCCCTTATCGAAAGACTATAATCCTTCATTAAAATATTATAGTCTTTCTCTAAGAGTTGTCCCAAACTCAAAATTTTATTCTTCATGTCAAACACATAATAAACATTAGAGATATACCTATGTTTCCCATTCTTCAAGTTGACTAAAATCACTCATGTTTCCCATTCTTCAAGTTGATCAAAATGTTACCTTTTCTTTTAACATGAATTTTTGTGGCATCACCAAATATGATATTATCGCCAACATCAAGTTCCACGAACATCGACTTACATCCACACATATGATTATTCGAACTGCTGCGAATATACCATGCATTGTTTTCACATGTTTCCTCACCTTTGCATACTAGAAGCGAAGATGACTCGCCACTTTCTTCATCTATCTCAACATAATTTTCATTTTCTTCAACTTTATTTCTGCATTCCCAAGAGTAATGACCAAATTTATGACAATTACAACATATTCTACCTGTCTTTTATCATACCTCTCGTCATTATTTGATTTTCTCCATTTTACCTCGAATAATTTTGTCTTCCACAACCTCTTGATGAATTGGAGTTTGTATTACTCTCACCAAATTTTCTTTGACCGTAATTTCCTTGACCTCGACCTTTGAAATCTCCATGTCCACGATTGTTAGCACGTCCTCGGCCCCAATTGCCTTTTTCTTGGCAATCTTCTTTATCTCTCGACTCAAACATTTACTAAAAAGGTTATCAAATGTCTGTTTGTTCTTCTTAAGAAGCTTCTCTTCATGGGCTTGTAAAGAATCCATAAGTTGATCAATGGATATTGTATTTAAATCCTTTGATTCTTCAATCGCTACAACAATGAAATTGAATTTTTCATTCAATGAGCAAAGTATTTTTTCTACTACTTGCACATCATTTATTGTTTCACCATATCTCTTCACTTCATTTACTACTACTAACAATCTTGAAGTTTAGTCTGAGATTGATTCAGACTCTTTCATATGTAATGATTCATAATCACCTCTCAATTTTTGGAGACAAACCTTTTTGACTCAATCTACTCCTTCGTAAGTATTCTTCAAAGTTTGCCATGCTTGATGTGTAATAATTGCTCTAGAAAACTTCTCAAAATTTATATCATCAGTGGTTTGATGAAAAATGATAAGAGCCTTTTGGTCTTTCTTTCTTGTATTTTACAAAACTTCTCATTGAGTTTGATTTTAAAGCCACATCACTTTCTGGTTCTTCATAACCATTATTAACAATGTCCCATGCATCTTGTGAACCAAGTAGAGCTTTCATATGAATGCACTAGTTGCTATAATTTTTCGTTCACAAGTTGAGACACTTGAAAGGGAACCAAATTGTTATTTGCCATTTGCAAAAACAATTCGTGTTTTTCAAACTCCAAACTCAAACTTTGATACCACTTTGTTAGAAGCGTGTGATCGACACTCACAAATAAATAATCAACAAAAGAATATTTGAGAGAAAACAAAATTACTTTAATTTGAGAAAACCACTCTAACTTGGTTCACACCTTTTATTGAACTCTTTTATTGTATTCTTCTCTATACACTTGGTTGCGTTAAACAATATAAAACAATCTTATTTATAGGATTTTCATGGCTCCAATACACTCAAACTTAATTACATGAAACTCATATTAACTCCCATATTTTAATTTATGAAACTCTACTAAATTAACTCTTACATTAACATACGTAATTCATCTAAGTCTCATTATTTAATTCATCTAACAACTTATCTAGCTATAAAACATGTTAGAATTTTCATCAATGCTTGCATGGTAGCTTATACTTGGACTTTAGCTCTTCATGTATTGTGCTTCATGTATATGACCTCATGTACCATTTTTGTATTATTCTTGTGTGGTTTTGGCATACATTTAACAAATAGTTTTGTTTCTTTGTCAAATTTGAAAAATTATAAACAGCAAACAACGTGAGAGTGGAAAAGAAGTAACTACTGCATCTGGATCTGGAACATTGAAATTCAGATTATGTTTTCTCAATCCAATTAACCCAATCATGTACGATAATGAAGAGATAAAATCTGAAAATGGCGAGGCATTGGAACTTGGAATTTGTGATATCACGAATGGCTACACTATCATCTACACGGGTTCATTGTCGTCTGCTCCAGTCGACTTCTTCATCCTCGATGGACAGATCAACTCTAGCAAACGTCGAACTCCCTGCACTTCGAGTGATTTCATTGAAAGCATCTTGACTTCCAGAGAAGATAAACCATCATCTTTGATCTCTGTGAAAAACAACCAATTTTACCTCAAAAATGGAGTTTGCTCCGTCAAGAATCTAGTTGTCACAGACAATTCCTGTTGGACCAAATCCAAAACCTTTTGTTTGGGAGCCAAAATTACAGATGAAAATGTTTTACGCGAATTCGGTATGATTGGAGAAGCTGTTTCTGAACCCTTTAAAGTTTACGACAAGCGAGGGAAAGGTATAATTATTTCTTATCTCTCCTCGTAAACAAACCAACCATTGATCGTGATATTTTGCTATTATTTGTAAATATTTTCAACAATTTTCTTAATATATTTCTCATTTTTTCCCAAATTATTTATTAGGGACGAGAAAATGTCACCGTCCAAGTGAAAAAGATGAAGTATGGCGATTGAACGGAATAAAAAAACAGGGTTCCATACACAACAAGTTATCTTCGTTTAAAGAGATAAGCAAAGATGGTATACAAAATGTGGGTGAATTCAGGGAGGCTCTTCATCAAAAGGGTCATACAGCTCTAAAAATGGTACCTCTCGAACAAAGAAAGAAACTTTAATCTTTTCTGCCAACTATTTTAAGAGTCATACTTAGGTGTATGTCTACTGTTGTACCTATCTTTTTAGAGTCCACTTGAGAATAAGCTAAATAATTAAAACGAAAAGAAAAAGTTCTTCACATGATAAACTTAGTAAACTTGGTAGGTTGTAGAAAGATGAGTATGACCTAGAATACAACCTCCGAATATCTATCTTATTTTAAATATTTAAGAATTCAGTATCATTTTCATGTTTATTTTCATATCTACATGTGTAGTATCTAGGAATGACAAACTCAGAGAAGTTATGGAATCGGATCGAAAGCCATCTTATGGAAGGTGTTGTTGATGTTCCTACTAATTATGATCCAACTTTCCAGGTTTAGACTTCTTCCTCTCACTTTCTTTTCCAGTTAAAATAAATTAAGGATTTATTCCTAATTAGTATTTTCCTTTATAGTATTTTTTGTGTTTGTTTACTTGTTTTTTTTAAGAAAAAAAAGAAAAATCAGAACCCTAAAATTCTAATACCATGTTAATTTTGTATCTATTACTGAATAATTATCGTGATCAAAATACAATACAAGGACGAATAAATAGACACCAATAGACCCAACAAAAAAAAAAAAACCAAAATGGAAAACACTAATTAGGAATAAATCCCTAATTTACCTATTCGAATGAAAGCTTAAACTTAGTACTAATATTATTGTATGCCAAAAAACAGGCCAACTATCATTTCATGGAAACTGGGCAAGGTAATTCCAATCAGAACGTGGAATTTATTCAAGAAAATCAAGACTTTCAGGTTATCGTTCACTCCCTTTCTTATTCTAATTAATTGAGATGATCATCTTAAACTGAGTTGATATTATGTGAACAAAACAGACTGGTGAATTGGGGCCTAATTCTAACGTCATTGATGAACTTCCTGAAGATTTGTTGTCTGCGATAGACTTTGGTGGGTATTGCAATAAATAGTTTGCTTCTCTTCATTCCTAAAAAAAATGATGATAATATTTAATTTGGATATTTTGTTAGATAATTATATAATTTTTCATTGGCAGATATTCCACCATCTCCGCTTGGACACATGAAACTTGGAGCATGAGAACCTTTTTCTTAGAATAAATTTTAGCCTATATATAAACATATTGCGATAAAAAGACATGTTTTAAATGGGAGTGTTTTTGGAATACATGTTTTTTTTCTTTTTTTTTTAATAATTGAATATGCATGGTGAAGGGATGAACCGTATGTAAGTACATCGGGATACTTCAACTTGATTGGCACATCCATAGATATCATTATACTCTCATTTGGTAAGCCGCATGAATGCAATTAATATATGGTGACTTTTATTATGTTACGGTGGATGTTTGTGTGAGTATTGTTTTTGGTTTTTTACTTTCATTTAGATATGGTGTTGTTTTTATTCAATTGTTTGATTTAGGTTATGGTGTTAGTTGTGTTATGTTTTTAATTTTTTACATGATTATTAATGGTATATCTTAATTGAATTATTAATTGTGTCAATAGATATACAAAATATAAAGTATATTAGTTAATATGTTCAATTTTCAAAACTTTGATATGATTTTGATGGCATATAAGTTATATTAATTTTATCGAAAAAAGTATAACATTGACATTTCAATTGTATATAATTACTAATTTAAATTGCATTTTATGTATATTATTAGTATATCAATAATATACAATCATTTATTCAAAAATGTCTTTGAAGGTATTTTGAAGTAGATTTTTCTATATATTATTATGGTGGTTTTGATACTAATATGTTGCTGCAATTTTCATCTTAATTACAATTATTATGAATCATTGACCTTAGCTTATCTATTATTGTTATAAGAGAACCGTAATATGTGTATGATGTCATTTCTTTCTTTATTCTAGTGCTTGAGCCTTGAATGCATACCTCAGATTGGCCTAAGCATTATGAAAGATGTTAATTAATCTATCAATAAGGTGAAATATTTCATGGAAATATATAATGTCATGTCTTTTTCTACTTATATATCTATGCCACTAAGATGAGGAGATAACACACATTTTGTATTGCAAAAATTGACCTATGTGATATTTATGTTGTATCTATGTGTGCTAGAGTGCTAAAATGTAGTTGGTTATCACGCTAGTCTCATTACACTGGGTCCTCGGTTTGAACTCGGGTTCAGACAAAGACTCTAAAGGCTATTTGGATCTCTAGTTTGGAATCAGCAATCCTAGAAAAATCTGATTTTTAAGGGGTTGTTGTCGGGAGGAATTAGTAACTCTAAAAATGTTGAAACGTGTATTGATTTGATTTGCTAGGTTTCTAATGCTTGTGTTTGCGGTGTACGATTAATTACACTACAACAAATCTTACTTTTCATAGCATTGAGTTATAACTTGTTGCTTTTGTATGTGGATGAAAATATTTGTCTATTTTACAAAGATAATTACAATTAAGTTTATACACAATAGAAAGATCAAAGTAAGGAGAAGTCAAATCTACCCAAATTTGTAGATCAGAATTATAAATTACAGCTCATTAGGAATTGTCTATTTTTTAAGTTATGAGGGGCATGTAGTTCATTATTTTGTTCGGTGGGTTGCTCACCATGTCTCTGGCGCTAGCAACATCATCAAATTGGTTTAGGTATCCCTTAATCCCTAATTTTCATCTCTTTCAGTTTTGTGTGTTGTCTTCTTATTCTTAGCTTTTGAAGTTATGAATTTTGGTGTCGAAATAGAAAATTAATCTTAAAACTATAACAAAAAAACTATCAAATTAGGGTGAAAAATATTGTTTACTCATAGCTGAGCAATTGAAGTCATCTCTGGCTGAAATGAAATTTAGTTCTGAAATTGATCAAATGAAATCTTAATAGTGTTCATATTTTGCCTTAAAATCTGCAAAAAAGTACGCAGTCCTAATCTGTTTGTTTGCTTCGTTCAATGACCATTCGGAGCAATTATAATCAAACGAAAGCATCCCATTTGTTTGATTTTTCTCCTCACAGAACAATCAATCATATATCAATCACTTTCTTCTAGTATCAATCACTTTATTGATTCACAAAGAGTTGATGCAACGAGTAGTTTAGTATATGAAGCAAGTGTGAGAATTAGAGATCCAGTTTATAATGTGTATGTTAGGAAACTAATTCTTGAAGTTCTTGTTAACGTAACAGATGGATATAATCTCCAAGAAAGCGATTAAACTATGAACAACTTCTTTATTAAACGAATGAAATCAACAAGATCGAATGGTCACTTACAAATGATCACTCAATCGTTTACCAGACGCTAAACAATCGTTTACAATCTATTACATGATTGTTCAGTATTATTAAACGATCGCTTACTAAATTCTCCGCGATCGCTCACAAACTTCTACACGATCGTTGAGCTATTACTATTACACGATCGCCTCCTCAATTACTATACGATCGCCTACCTTTACTATACGATCGTCTACCAAATGCTACACAATCGCTGAGCTTTACTACACGATCACCTAATGGACGTAGACGATGAGTGGCACGCTGTGATGGCTTCTCCACGACAATGCCTTTCGAACTCCCACTCTCAAGAGCTCTCCTTCTTCACTACTGAATATTCAGAATTCTCTCCTCTTTCCGATTCCTTCTTTTAAATCTCCATCTCTCCCAACAGAATTGGAAGACATTCTTAACCGATTCAATCACCTCTCCTCTATTCTTTCTTTCTTGATATTGCCACATAATTGAAATCCTATCAATATGGGGATCATTTTCCAGCTCCACAAACAAATAAATGAATTGTAAGTAGAGCTAGAGCCAAGACACAGGTTAAGCTTGTCAATATTCACTGCCACCAAGCCAATTTGATGACACTGATTTGCAAGGAATTAGCCAAAATGCCACCACTGGTGTCACCACTGTTGGACCACCGCTTACTTGAAATTAATAGTAACATTTTGAGTTGTTTTATTGTTATTAATACATTATGAATGATGTTGGTTGCAAAAACTTTGGTTTAGCTATGACTCTAAAATTGGCTTTTTAAAATTATCATTGTTCTGTGATGTTAACCTTCCTACTACATATATGTTCCTCTAATTACGATTATTGAGCTTTAAAATAAATGATTCAAGATTTATTTTATGAATTATATGATGTTAAAGTTGAAGAATTGCCGAGAGTGTTATTTTGTTATGCATTACTATTAGGTAGTTTAAGTCATGATTTGGTCCTTCTTGGTGAGCTATTTCTTAAAAAAAAAAAAAAAAAAGGGAGCGGTGCAACAATAGCCTTTCTAGTGTCCTTGATCTTGCACATTCTTTTGACAAAATTTTGGTGATTTCCCTTGTGAAAATTCTGTAATTTTAGTTTCATTGATTGAATTATAGGATGGTTGGAAATATCTTCAATGAATCATGGATGTAATTACGTTATATGACTCCTCTTATTAGAAATGTCACTACTGTTGTTAAGGTCATATCTTGGTTGTGTATTTATAATTTGATTTGAGAGTTGGGTTCAGAAAGACACAATTTTCTACAATTGATGACAAAGTTCTTGATAGCACCAGAAATGTGTTATCTTCTTCCGCTTAACTCAAGGTTGTTTAGCTATTAAGCGTTCGGGACAAAAATGCGCTAAATTGACAAAGTTAGAAGCTAATTGATCAAATGATGAGTGAATGAAGGATGTCGGCCTGCCAAGCGTTGCAACGCTCTGGAGATGCCCGAACTCCATCGTCGAGACACTCGTCAACGCTACCCTCCAACGCTCTAGGACAAAATAGGTAATGACATGCAGAAATGCATGTCATCATAGGCCTTTTATTTAAAATTATGAGGGCTGTTAAGCAGAGTATGCAGCAATTATGTTAGGAATTCATGAGAAAATGAATTTGCGGCATTCAGCGTTGAGAATCTCGGCTAACCCATTATTATGCATCAGATGTGTTTAATTGTCTATTTTTGTAGCTAACGCAGGAAGTGGACACAGATGCAGAAGCTGGACTACCGCATAGACAACCGCATGCGAAGAAACTCTCCATCGTAAAGGCGAACGCATACGATTAACGCATGGGTGTTGCGGTAATCAACCGCATGCGTCCATCGCATAGGAGTTGTGATCGTCAAGCGATTGCGGTCATCGTGTAGAAGTTGCGGTAATTAAGCGAATGCGGTCACTGCACGATTGCGACTACACGATAACCATAATAGTGGGATGAATGCAAGGTTTATGGAATGGACGCATCAACGCATCTCTCGGGAAAATCAAAAGATGATGTTGACATTTCACCTACCACGCCGTTAGCAGCAAAGATTCAGAAAAGGACCAACGCGTCGCTAATATCAAAATCAGAGTAGGTCCATAAATGTTGTCGATGATCCAAGCTCTATAAATAGAAGCCGCTGAGCAGAATTTCAATTAATCCAGGGTTTTCGCCTGAGGTTCGCCTTAGGGCGGATCCTTGTTATCCATACGAACGCCTTAGAAGAAAGATGAGAGTTATTCATCTCCTTCATCCATTTTGAGTGACGATCAGAGCCTTTACCAGAGCTAGATCTCGAGAGAGTCAGCTCTACCGCCTATCCATGGCACCAACAGCAGCCTTAACACACATCTGCTGGAAGCAAGTCATTACTTTCAGTTGGTCCTTTCATTTTCTCTTCTTTTCTTATATTGTATTGTATTACATTTTGGATTAAGAAATTAATACAGTGTGTGTTCAATGCATTTCTGTGTTTCCTTCGATTCCATCTCCATCTTTCTTTACTTAGCATCCTTAACTTTCATTGCATCACTTAGTAAGATTTCTTGAGTATCGCATACTTAGTCATGTGGATTAGAGGTATGAAGCATATAGCAAACCACCAGAAGGTGTGCATGTGCGAGTGTGTGAGAAAACCTTATTTGCTCAGTGTGAAGCTATAGCAATGCTTGTCTATAGGCGGATGCAATGCTTGTCTATGAGTAAAATTAGCAACAACTAACTACTCGGAAGGGTAAGTGGTTGGTCGCATTAAGCAGTGTAAGCAAGTATTCACTAGAGATAGGAATAATCTTACGTCAGCCAAGTTTATGCGGTTACCTTGTCTTATGAGCGCATCATTCATCACTTAGGCATATTTGGAAGAGTAGTCTAAAATCCAAATCTAAGACTCGAGAGAGCGGATTGGAACGCATAAGCAAGAATGGGGAACTTAGGAATAAGCTTCGTTTGCTATTACACAGCGTATGCACCCTACGAAGAGGATATTGCATGCGTCCAATAAGTAGGATACGGTGGCGGTATGCAGTCATCTCAACCTTTTTGCATACACATCGCATGCATCCTAGATTTAGGCTCTAGGTCGTGTAGCATGATCGCATAGCTTGCGTTGGTTGAGGTTGCCCTTGCGGTCACTCTTAAGGGTTGCGATGAAGACATCTCCACATTTTATCTATTTTTTCATCCATTTACTTCACGTAAACAGTTGTCGTGTCTTTACCTTTCATTCATACTTCTCATTGCATTGTCTGATAGTTAGAAGTAGGAGTAGTTGTTAGCTTATACCCTCCATCATTCTTTTATTTAACCACTGCATACACATCACCGCATACATCTAGTTACAAGTCCCTGAGTTCGACCTAGGATCACCCGAGAAACTTGCGTTAGCATTATACTTGGCGTGAGCGCAAGAAAACTTCTGACAGGAACGCATGGTCATCGCATACATTTGTTAACACATATTGTAAGTCTAACGCATGATAATCAACGCATACATTAAGAACATGCATCGCATATTTCGTTCACTTAATTTCAATCATCAAGTCTTTGACGGCTAATTTTTCGTCACCAATAGGCAGCATTACAATGCTCCCCCAGAGCGTTGCAATGCTACGTTGTTTAACGGATGTACAACTTCAATGTGCATGCAACACAGCGTCAGGCCAGCGCTGCAATGCTTGTCTGACGCTCGGCCATTATGTGTCGCATTGTTGCAATGCTCTTCCTAGCATTGTAACACTGCGACAATTTTATAAAAGAATAATTTCAGCCAATTAGATATACTGAGTACACCCAATCTTGAACATCGTTGCTCTATTCCAGCCTCATTTTAGCTCTCTTTTGTACCAGAATTCTGTAAAAAATCTTCCCCTTTGCCAATTGTATTGATTTCGAACATGTTCCGTGGCTAAATGGTAAGAACTTAGCTTGGATTTTTTAGTTTAGTATGGTTCCGATTCAATTCTTGAGACTTCTATTGTAATTCTGTGAGTTTTATTATGAATTTATGAGAATTTATCTTGAGCATATTCTTCAATTTTCATGTATAGGATAATCTGACAAATTGCCTATGCATGTTTAATTGATTGCTTTGATTGGCCCTAATTTGTAATCTTAGATAGTTGTCACCTAGAAGCATGAGTTGAGTTAGTTTGTTGTGTTAATTTGGGATTCTAATTAGCAAGCATTTACTTTTTAACTTAGATAAATCTCACTCAATTAATTAGTTAGACAATGAAAATCAATTAATTGGCTTAGTTTTGCCTTGAATCTTAATGCAGATGATGATTGGTTGAGGATTCTCGCTTTTCTGTTAATTAACTTGATTTTGTGGACTATCGGGTGGGATTCTAACCGAGTAGACTAAGTTTTAATTCGAATATTCTCACGCATCTTTTGATTAGTGTCACACCCCGCATCAGATTACCCTCCTAACCTGGATGGAATGGTGACTGCAGCAGTTACCAACCCTTTTGCTGGCACTTACTGTCTATCTTACCTGTTAAATTTTGCTCAAACCCTGAATACATACATATTAACTCAGAACTTAACACATTTATATTACAGGGTTTCACAGCGTTGTTTATACATGGATATTACAACCTAGTGAGCCCCATCATGAATACTAGTCACTAGACAGACACATATGTACTAACTAAAACAGGTCTTCAATTACGCTTCCTTCAATCTCTTTGAGTGGCAAAGAAGCAACAGAAAATTCTTTTGGGAACTGACCGCTATCTGAAAGGAAAACATTTGAAAACATGAGCTAGAAGCCCAATGAGTGACTTAATAAAACATAAATCTCATGCTTAAACTGAAAGCTCGAAAACATAATATTGGAACTAAAATATACCAAGCAAACGTGTACATAAAACCTTTAAAACCATTGTATCTGCAACCTGAATCTTAGCTGAGAATGAACATTCATCGCTCTAATTCCCAGTGCCAAGCCATGGCCAGATGAGACCTCTACTTCGATCTCTTCATACTGAACTATGGCTAAGAGAGATCCCTATGTCGATTTCTTTAAATATACCGATGGGCATCTCAAGCAACTTCCTCTAAACATTAACATTGATAACTACTCTTAAACATCATTAAACATCATTATTCCCTAGTTGAGAACGAGCATACATCGCTTTAGCTACCAATGTCTGTTATCAGCCACGAGACCCATGCTTCGGCCTCTCTTTGCTAGTTTATGGCCTAGGAGACCTATACTTCGGCTTCTCCTTCAGAACTACCTACGTGCACGTGGAGGTTTCTATGTACCGTCAACACCTTAGGTACATTTATTCAGATACCTTTCTTACCTTCAGTATCCGGTTCACTTAAGCTACCAAGTTCTCGAAGAGCATTAAAAGAATAGTTTTCAAATATAGTATAGAAAACTCTTTAGAATAGCTTCCCTACCTTCAGTATTCCTTTTCATTATGTTTAGGAATACCAATACATGTACTTTGGCAATCTTAGGTATTTAAACATAGTACATCAAGCTTCATTCAACCTTAGTTTTAACCCTAACGCATGCTTCATACTTTGTAAAATAAGTTGGCTTAAATCGTGTCGAACTAGCTTATAAAAACCATTAGCATGCGTTAGACATGGAAAACATACTTGGAACACTCATATATTAGTAACATCATGCATTGATCATGCTTTCAATCATAGAAATAAGTTGCTTGGAATCGCATAAAATTTAGCATGAGCATAACTTTGCTCAATCTCTTGACGTCGTATTACTTACGTGCACGTGGTTATAACTGAGTACCGTCATACCTTAGGTACTTAACTAGGATACTTTCTCATTGTCCTTCAGTATCCTTAGGATACCTTCTCATTGTCCTTCAGTATCCGTCATATAACTAGTCATAAACATTTAGTTGAACACTAAGGCTTAGTGCTCAAATCATCATACTAGTTCATCATGAAAATGGAGTTACTAAAACGTGCTGAAAGTATTTGGACAAAATAACATACTTAAATCATGTCAATTTCCATGGAAAATATGCTTTACTTAGCATGAGAAATAGCTTCAAACATATGTTTCTTGGCACTTCATATAAACACTTAGATGAGAAATAACTTCAAAGAAATCATGGTTTGTAAATCATTAAAGCATTAAATCATCACATAGTCACTCACAGCTCGTCGGGGCTCTTACCGGGTTATACGCCTCTCCTAGCTCTTCTTGGCCTGAAAGGACATAATTCCCAGTTAAATTCCTTAGAATTCTTAGCAAAATACCTCAAATAGTTCATTTACTAATAGAACTTTCTTCAACAAAACCATATTGCTAGCGAGACAACCATTATGAGTGAATTCATCCTCATGAGCGAGATCAAACATTTCTTTAACAAACTTCAACCTAGCGATACTCACCATACCAACGAGATTCAGCCCAAATTTCTAGCGAGATTTCCTTCTTGAGCGAGATCCTCATCACAAAATCAACGAGATTATCATCCTAAGCGAGATCCTCATCCTCTTCATCTCGCTCTCGCTCTTCACGGTGAACTGTTTGCTTATTCTTCCCAAGCAGCTGTCCGCTTCTGCACAAATTCTCTGTTTCAACTTCAAAAATTCATAACTCAAAATCTTGAACTTTTTTCAAGAAACTTTCTTCTACAAACTTGTTTAAAATTGAGTTAACATTCTTACCTCAAAATTTCAGCCAAAAATTCCTTATGGTTTGGCCTGGAGCTTCCAATATTCACCTCAGATCCTTATTAATCCGAGATACTGCCTCTTTTGCAAACTTCTCATTTTTTGTTCTTCTTCTCCTGCAATCTTTCTTTGGCAAGACAACCTCAAAAACTAGATTCTCCCAGCTTTGAAATGGCACTAATTTCACTAAATTTTCTCATGAGATTGCCGAAACCAAGCTTTCGAAATTCCTTTTCCTTTTAATCTTCCTGCCGGCTCCCGAGTTCAAGGATTAACCGCCACGTCACCTCATATTTAGTGCCTCCAGCCAAACCAATAAGTGAGCTTCCCTATTTAATATGTTTTTCTTTTTCTTTCTCCATAACTCCTATAAATAACATGGATTTTCACTTATTAGATATTTAATATATCATTCCTTTGGCTAAACATATTTGTCTAGGAAATTTAGAATTCGGGGTTTACAATTAGTCGGTGATAGAATTGATGAGAAATGAATTAAACTATAATTACCCAAGCTAAAGATTTTATTATATTGATTATTCACACATCTGTTTATGTTGCGCACTTTTTATTCTCTTGCAATTTATTTCACAACTCTTCACAAACCCCCCCCCCCTTTTGGTTACTTCCTACAAGTTCCAATCTTTAAGGAATCCATATTCGATTCTCTGTGGTTCAACCTCGGATTTGCTACTTGAACTACTAATTAGTATAAAGGGTTAATTTGGTGCATACAAATTTTATTTGCGTAGGCGCGGGTTCACGGGCGACGGTGAATCTAGCGGCCGACCAAATTGGCGTCAATGCTGGGGAGCCAACGAAGTCCTTGATTTTCGAAACTTGTAGTGTTTATCCTTGCTAATCGATTTTATCTTTTGGTGCATGACTGACACTCCCAAAGGTGTTAGACAATTGTATTTAACAGAGATTTCTGGGAAAGAGCAGAGAATCAGAAGAGAAAGGAGACAACAAGTTGAGCTTGACAGAGAGATTCGTGTTGAAGACACATCGGGAGAAGAAATCATTCCTGAAGATTTTCCATTGATGGCTGAACGAGAAAGGACCCTCAAGGAGCTTACAACACCTGACTTCACTCAACAACCTTGTGCATTACTTATCCTTAGACGACAAGTAACTTTGAGCTTAAATCTGGCTTAATTCACTTCCTGCATTTTCTGGTCTATAGGGCGAGGATCGGCACAAACACTTGAAGGAATTCTATGTGGTGTGTAATGGGATGAGACCTAATGGGTGACCCAAAAGCAGATAAACATGATAGCATTCCCCTTTTTCATGGAAGGGAGATGTCAAGGAATGGCTCTACATTCTTCCACTAGGGAGCATCACGTCCTAGGAAGAATTGCAGAGGTAGTTCTTGGAGAAGTTCTTTTCAGGATCCCGAGTTGCTAGTATTATAAAGGAAATTTACAACATCATGCAGTTCAATGAGGAGACCCTTCATGAATATTGGGAACGATTCAAAAAGACCTGTGCCAAGTTTCCCCATCATTAGATCTCAACCAGCTCTTGATCTAATACTTTTATGAGGGATTGATGCAGACCGACAAAAACAGCATAGATGCAGTTGTAGGAGAAGCCTTAGTCAATAAAACCTCGACTGAGGCAATGAACCTGATAGCTACTATGGCAACAAATTCTCAACAGTTTGGCACCAAAGCTGCAGTCAGTATCAAATCCGCTAATGAGGTAAGTGAACTTAAGAAAGAAATATTTGACTTAGTTTTTATTGTAAAGTAGTTTTCGAAAGTGGAGATTGGACAGCCCACTACTGTTTGCCAAATATGTCATAAGACTGGCCATTCAGCTGACATTTGCCCAAGTGCTCTGCAAGGAGCAATGCCTAAGGTAAATTTCGTTGGAGGCTATAATTTCAATCAGCAAAGCAGAAGGCGTGACCCATTCAGTCAGACTTACAATCCTGGGTGGAGAGACCATCCAAACTTCAAATGGATAGGATAGAAGGAACAGGCTCAGCCTAGTCATGGAGTTCCGTCTGGTTCGGGTATGTCCTTAGAAGATATGGTTAAAAGTATTGCCGATAATCATTTTAAAATTCAGAATGCCATTGATGCTTTAGGGACCTAAGTTTCTCAACTAGCCACCTCGATGAGTAAATTGGAGAGACAGTCTGGCAAACTCCCATCTCAACCAGAATCAAACCCTAGAGAAAATGTAAGTGCAATCACGTTGAGGAATGGCAAGGAGTTAGAGCTACCTGCTGAGTCAAAGGAGCCAGAATTGGAAAGCCCAGGAATTTCTTCTTCAAATTCAACTGTCTTACCACCACAAAACAAATAGGGAGTATCTTCTCACTCTTATCATCCTTTGGGTGCGTATGTGCCTAAAGCGTTTTTTCCTTCTAGGCTTGCAAGGCCAAAAGAACCGATGGTTAACAAGAACAAGGAGCTTTTAGAGATGTTTAGAAGGGTAGAGATAAATATTCCTCTCCTCGATGCAGTCAAGCAAATTCCTAAATATGCCAAATTCCTAAATGAGCTTTGCACGAGGAGGAGACAAGCCAAGGAAGAGGAGACAATAGTAGTAAGTCAATTTGTGTCTACGATCCTTCAGATTTG
Source organism: Benincasa hispida (assembly GCF_027475165.1). NCBI lineage: Eukaryota > Viridiplantae > Streptophyta > Magnoliopsida > Cucurbitales > Cucurbitaceae > Benincasa > Benincasa hispida. The sequence goes on along the minus strand of NC_143484.1, from coordinate 59,879,014 downwards.
TTAGAAAAATAAAAGTATCCAGGTATGTTTTCTCTTCCTTGCATCATAGGAAAATAGAAATTTGATATGATCATGCTAGATTTGGGTGTGTCAATAAATGTTATGCGTTATTCAATTTATCAAGAATTAAAGTTAAAAGACCTAACTGAGACTGAAGTTGTTATTCAATTAGCCAACAGGTCATTTATACACCCATTAGGAGTTATAGAGGATGTCCTAGTTCAGGTCAATGAATTGTTTTTTCCTACTAATTTCTATGTTCTCCACATCTATCTCATCTGCATCCATCTTGCTTGGCCAGCCTTTCATGAAGACAACCAAGACTAAGATTGATGTGGATGAGGGCACTTTTTCTATGGAGTTGGATGGTGAGTTGGTTAAGTTTAATATTTTTTATGCTATGAAATCTTCCGTCATAGGGCAAGTACATTCTTTGTGCCAGATTGATGTGTTTGACTCTCTTGAGTAGGAAGTTATATGGGACATCTACGACCATGATGAGGATGACTCATGATATTTGATCCCTCTTGAAGAGCTTGCCACCTTGTCTATGACAGAGCCAGTAGGTATGCCTTCATATCCCGATGATGAATCTTCTGACAAGATGTTTCCTTTTATTTTGCGGGCATCTAAATTGGAGTTGGGGGAGCTTCCAGGCCACCTAAAGTACGCCTATCTGGGGGAAGCTGAGACCTTGCATGTTATAATCTCAAAGAACCTGACTGAGGAACAAGAGAAGCAGTTGGTGGAGGTATTGCGAAAGTACAAGTTGGCCATTGGATGGACGTCGACCGACATAAAAGGTACTAGCCCTGCTGTGTGCATGCATTGAATTTCTTTAGAAGATGGAGCTAAGCCTTTTCGACAACCCCAACGACATCTATATCTTGTTTTGAAGAAGGTAGTAATGAAAGAGGACTTCAAACTCTTGGATGCAGATATTATCTATCCTATTTCTGATAGTGAGTGGGCTAGTCCTATTCATTTAGTGCCTAAGAAAACGGGTATTATTGTGATGAAAAATGATGAGGGTAGTCTAATTCCTGTTAGGGTTCAAAAGGGGTAGAGGATGTGTATATATTTTAGAAAATTAAATGATGTGACTAGAAATGACCACTTCCCCATTCCCGATCAAGTGCTCGAAAGGTTAGCAGGTAAGCCTTTCTTCTGTTTCCTTGATGGGTCTTCGGGTTTCTATTAGATCCCGATTAACCAGAAGGACCAACAGAAGACAACATTTACATATCCCTATGGCACCTTCGCCTTTAGAAGAATGCCATTTGGATTATGTAATTGATGGAACGAACACATGCGCAGTGGAAAAAAAACAGATCTAAGGTACTCTAATTAGATTAATTATAAAGATAAGCATGCAAGTAATCAAACAAGTAAAAGGGGAAAGGAATACAACCTTTGTAGTCTTTGAATCTTCTCCAAATCAGCTCCAACCTCCACACGAATGGTTTGTAGACCACCACGAGAGTCTTCCCGACTATTCTCCGTCCTTAGAACGAGATGGTGAATTCCGGTGAGTGACTAATTTGGAGAGGAAAAAACAAAAGCTTTGAGAGAAGAAGGGATGAGATTATCACATAATCTCATCTAAACCCACTATGGCCAAGAGGTCTTCAAAAGCATTAAACACTCCTTTTAAAGACCATTACATGCAAACATGCAATTTTGAGTTTGATGAAAATTTGACACTAAAAAATCAACTAACTCAAAAGGTGGGATTTAGTGGAACAAGTGTCTTCAAATGAAGACAACACTTAGTCATGCAAAAGTTGTCATTTTCCACTCACAAATGTCGGACCTTTCCACTTGGTCAATGTTTGACTCTCAAAGTCCAAAGTCAACAAATTTGACTTTTTGACTTTCAAAAATCAAAAATCAACAATTTGACTTCCATTGCATTTTTTACCTAGTCAACAAATTGACTTATAATGCAATTTTCACCAAATCCATTTAATTTCAAAATTAATTCTAATAGTCAATTTAAACATTAAATTAATATTAAATAATTAATTAAACACTTTAATTAATTTAATTTAATATTAAATTCAACAGTTATCCCAATTTGTATGAATCCCTATTCATAATCTTGATATTTAAATCTTATTTAAATATCTCTTATTTTCTCTCTCTTTATGCTTAATTCACAATTAAAATTAGGTTAAATATATCGAATATATTTATCGCTTTGCCCCAAAACCCAAATTTGAACATTTCAAATTCGTTCGTCACACTGTTCTAAGGTTTAGTTCGATATGAGTTAGTAGGGGGACCTCATGGATCTACAGATCATGGGCTCCAACAATCCGCGATTAATCGGCTAAACTCTTTAACCTAATTAACCACCATTCGTTAACTACCAAGTCGCTCCACTAAAGTCCAGTAGTTGCATATTATGTCCACTCGATATAACCATGATTAGTAAGTTAACCCTTCACAGGTTTTTCGTAATAACGGCTGGGTCAAAAGTTGTTTTACCCCTGAGATTACATCTTGCTCTTTAAATCTCACTAATCCTTTAATGAACAATTTGTTTGTGATCGAATAAAAAAACTGAGTCCCTCTCGGGACAATGAGAAGGTGGGGCCCCTTGTTCAAGATCTGGAATCAACACTTAAGGGAACAACCTCTCTACTATCTCTAAAAGTGGGTAGGAGTGAATTCCATCTTGCACCCTATGTCCCTAGCTATCTAACCGGTCTTACCCTTGAAATGGGAGGTTTATTGAGCTGGCACTGTTGAGCCAACCCTCACCTATGCAAATCTAAGGATAATCCCGAATAAACAAGAGTTCATAGTTAGCTCAGGATTAAGGTTAAGTTACCTAGGTCATCGCTTTGAAATAGTCAGTCTTAAACAGTAAACATCGTTATAAAGTAAGAGTGACTTAATTCTTGGTACGATCTTGTGCAAACTCATTGCATAGGATGCCCCCGTTTCTCATGTCAATACATGAACGAATCAGGATCACTTTGTTTGTAGCACTTTACAACAAATTGTAACAACTACAGAGTGGGTCGCATCCGATAGTGTTACCAGAATAAGGTATCCAACTTTATTCGTATATTATAGACCATTTGGCTATTTATTGAACTTGATCCACTCTTATGTCTCCACATAAAGTTCATGTATTCAAATAATAGCCATGGATCTTTAGTTTATTGGATTTAGACTTTACAAGTGCAATTCACATATTCAATAACAGTTTTATTGAATAAATGTCAATAACATCTTTATTGATAATAGAATACGTTTAACATTACAAACTATGAGTTTTAGGACATACAACCCAACAAACTCCCACTTGGACTAAAACTCCAGTGAATGATATATAAGGTTGAGTAATGAGAGAATAAATACAATAAATTAGGGCATCAGATACCAGTACTTCTCCCACTTGCCCTAGTTCTATCTATTTCGTAGTCCTAGTCCCACTAGGTGACCCTCGAACACTTTAGCAGAGAGGGTCTTTGTAAATGGATCAGCCAAGTTGTCTTCAGAGGCAAACTGCGTGAAAATCACGTCTCTTCGGTGTAAATACTCAGCTTCTACGGTGGAGTCAGCAATACAACTTTGCTTGATACTCCTCCATACTATAGCTCCTCCGTTCAGAGTGAATACTAACCCTGAAGTAGATTTTCCAGAATCTATATCGGTCTGAAAGTTAGAATCAGTGTATCAAGTAAGGATCAGATCCTTAGTACCATACATGAGCATATAGTCCCTCATTTTTCGAATATACGTGAGGATGTTTTTAACGGCAGTCCAATGATCATATCCCGGATTGGACTGATATATGTTGACAATTCCAACTGTATAGCATATGTCGGGATGAGTACACAACATGGCATACATTAAACTCCCTACTGCTCACGCATATAGAATTCGTTTTCATAACCTCAACCACTTGAGGTGTCTTAAGACACTATTTCTTAGACATATGAATTCCATGCCTGAAAAGCAACATACCTTTATTGGAATTTTGCATTTTATATCGAGACATCTTGTCTATATAAGATGCCTGAGACAAGGCTATCATTCTGTCTTTGCTGTTCCAAATGATTCGGATCCCAAGAATATAACGTGCTTCTCCCAAATCCTTCATTTGGAATTGCATGACTAGCCATGTCTTAAAACTTAAAACTTTAAGTTTGCTAGTCCAAACTTAAAACTTTGCTTTTCACCATGCATCTTGTCAAGAACATCTTGTCCTTTCAACATCTTGTCAGTTTTCCCCTTAATCTAGCTGAAGCGTCAATCATCAAGCATCACCACACTCAAGGAAGTAATCCATTAAGGTACCTTATTTCTGTTTTTTTTTTTTTTTTTAACAGCAAAAGGGCCCTAAACTTGCATCATTTTACCTAGGGGCACTACCTTTCACACATCCACTACAGGGAACCATACCTAGTCAATTCCTAGGTATCCTAACTGATCATAGCAAAGGCAGCTCTTTTTACCCCCATCCATGCATACACATTACAAGTTTACAATAAGAAAAATATATTTCTTTTAAGCATACAAGTATACTCTTCTTTTCATTTTTTGTTTCAATGGCAATAACAATAGTTTTTTCTTCACTCTTAGTCTAACATTACAAACCATCATGCAAGACACTCTCTAACAAGTAAGGCCTTTCGAGGTGATAACCAAATTGACTTAAATTAATGCTTTATTCAGTTAGGGGTTCTAAATTAAAGTGGTTCGTGCTTAATATAACAGAGGATACAAAGAGGAACTCAGAATAAAGAACACTCAAGCATGACTTACATCATGAGTGACTCATAAACCATCATAGTAAAAGAAAGCAACCAAAGAACAAAATTCAATCAGTCTCAATATTCTTCCTAACCAAAACCAACTCTTTTTCAAAATTTTCAATTTTTCCTCAAAATCAACAATAACATGCATAAAACAATCAACTCAAAACAACATGCATAAAAGCACAAGATTCAAGCATAAAGTATGTCCCCATATCCCAAACTTAAAAATATGCATTGTCCTCAATGCATAACATCTAAAACGATCACACAATAGATAAGTGATACAAGTTTGGGTAATGAGCAGGGATTCACGAATCTGGATGATGAGCGGGTGCTTGAAAACACTTGAGCATCCTCTCCAACCTAAGGATCAAAACAAAATAATAATGAGGTGGCTCTCTATCCTTAAAATAAATCAAATAACAAATAAAATCAAAACTGAATTAAAACTAGAACACTTGAGTTGCCTCCCAAGAAGCGCTTAGTTTAACGTTTTTAGTTTGACCAGGTCTCTAATTTAGACAACTTTCAAGGTGGCTTCATCATTCCATACACAGTAACACCTGAAATATATAATTTTCTCTCGCATTGACATTGACATAAAAAATAGTCGAAGAACAGTTATCAGAATAAGTATAATCTTCTCACCCTTCATCCACCAGCTTAATATCTCCCTTACGAATATATTCGAGAAAATTTACTGTACTTTCCTTTAGAGATTGTTCAAAACAACTTACCTTTTCCTTTCCCTTTCCTTTAACAAGAGATTGTTCAGAATGTCTACCATCTACTTTGTTGATCTCTTGGCACAAACTTAAAGGTTCATTGGGTTTTGAAGAACAAAAGATGTTGAATTTTACCTCTTCATCATTCACCCGAAATGTAAGCTTGCCATCATAAACATCAATCAAAGCTCTGCCCATGGCTAGGAATGGTCGTCTAATAATGATGAGAATTTCAACATCTTCTTCCATGTCTAGGACCACAAAATATGTTGGGAAGATGAAATCACTGACTTTAACCAGAACATCCACTACTACACCACGAGGGTAAGTGAGAGAACGATCTGCCAACTGTAATGAGATCATCGTCGACTGTACCTCTCCTATGTCCAGTTTCCTGAACAAAGATAAAGGCATTAGATTAGTTGAGGCTCCTAAATCACATAAGGCCTTATTTACCATCAGACTCCCTATAGTGCAAGGAATCATAAAACTCCCAAGATCCTTTAATTTTTGCGATAGCTTCTTTTGCAATATAGCACTGCATTCCTCATTTAAGCTAACCGTCTCATACTTTTTGAACTTCTTCTTTGAAGACAACATTTCCTTCATGAACTTCACATAGTTGGCCTTTGTTCCAACACATTTGTAAAAGTAATATTAATGTGAAGCTTCTTAAAAATATCCAAAAATTTAACAAATTTATCATTCAATTTCTTTTTGAGAAAGCGATTTTATTCAATACTACAGATGAAGGTTCAGAATTACTCCCTGATTTAGATGATATAGGAACATCATCCTTTTTCCCTTGATTCACATTACCAGTTGAAGGACTTAATTGTTGGGATTGGTGTCCTAATTCTCCCAGAGTCCTGTTGTTTGTAATGATACACATTAGTTAATGAATAAAATAAATGTTATTTCATTCTGGTATTTACTCATATCCAATAAACAAAGCTCCTTGGTTATCTTATGTGAACTTAAGCATGTATATGTGATATATAAATGGATCATGCCTTAAGTGATAACCTAAATAAGTATGTAGTATAAGAATTAAGATGGGATACCTGATCCTGGTGACACTACGGATACGGCCCGCTTCATAGAGGTTTGCAAGTGTTGTAAACTACTACAGATGGTAAATCCTGACTATTCATGTGGAGACATGCGAGCGAGGGTGTCCTATACAAAGAGTTTGTATAAGACCAGGACCACGAGATGACGAGACTCTGTATATAGCGTCGTTGATACTAGAGACTTACATCTCACCTAAACGACCAAAGGTGACACGACCTCAATCCTAAGTGTTTTAGGAACTCCTGCCTTTGAGGGCGGTCATTTGATTAGTATGGGTGGGAGTGGCCAGATTGCCAACTCAATATGCCTACTTTTTGGAGGACTTATCTGATCTGAGAGCTGGAAACTCAATCCATAAGATGGAATTCACTTCTTTCCCGAAGCAGGGATAATTAGAGAGATTGCTCCCTTAAGGGCTGATTTCGGGGCTTGAACATAGTGGCCACAGCTTCTCTTTGGAAGAGAGGATTCAGTCATAGTAGGACTATGACTAATGTTCATTAGAAGGATCAGTGGTACTTAAGGAGTTATATGTAACGACAGAGGCATAACGGTTATTGGCCCAGCTGTACTTACGAGCGATCTGTGAAGGGTTCTCGCACTGTTGATTGGTTAAGATGGACACATAATATATCTGTGGTAAGGAGAGTTTAGTTGTTGGTCTTTAGTGGAGTGTCTGGAAGTTTACGGATGGTGGATCTCGTGACTAAAGTGTTTAGTCAGTTATTCACATACCGTTGGAGCTTCGAGCTACAGGTCTATAAGGTTTGGTAGCTCAATGGATTCAGATGAGGATCAGTTCTTGGTGTTGATTTGAAATGTTCAAATTGACAAGAGGTAATTCGATTATATATGATATGATCGGTATGATGTATGAGATACATCTAATAGAGGATTAATGTAAATGAGATTTACATTAAATACCATGGAAAAGAAAAAGAACTATGGTTTATATGTTTCATGAGATGAAATATTAAAACTATAGGTTATAAATATAGTATGATAAGTTGGTTATCATTTATATTTATAATAATATTAATTATTGGATAATTAATTCTTTTTCTCTAATAATCAATTGAGTGAGAGGTTATTGGTGGTTCATGGTAACCATGAGATAAAAGGAAAAAAAATTTCCTAATTTTTGGAAGTTTTGACAAAAAAAATTTTGAGATTTTTCTCTCGGAAAAGAATCTCACAGAAGTTGTCAAGTAAATAAGATTTACTAATTGATAACTTGGAGCGAGCTAAACGATCATATAGTGTTTTGTAGGTGATAGACACGAAACTAAGCGATGAGCAAAACGATCGTTTAGCTTTTGCTAGACGATTGCTTAGCTTTTGCTAAACAATTGGGCATCAACCTATACGATAGGTTTCACCCATCTCCCACTTGCTCAATCGTTTACACGATTGTTGAATCATCCATCTTCTGCCTCAAACCAAGTCCACACAGAGCCCACCCATTGGATTCTCACATCGAGAATACCAAGGTAGCCTTCTTGTTGGTATCATACTCAACTTGACGTCGTCGAGGTTCTGTAGAGGCTGTTCGTGCTATTAGGGTGTTTGTGACCAAGGTGATCGCTGAGTTCAAGTTTGTGGTGTTCGTGCTGCATAGCGATCGTGTTGTTCGAGCGTTCAAGGTTGTTGTGTTCGAGCATTCGTGATCAAGGAGCATGGAGACAAGTCTACAAATGTGTGTAGAGATTTCTCCTTAATCATTTGTAGTTTCATGCTGTAATTTCTGTATTGATTTCATAACCGTGTGTTTCTATTTTTTACTCTAATTTGTAAAGTTCATATATGATAAATTTTGGAATGATCTTTCCGCTGCTCATGGAAATCCTCGTGATCGATTTCCTTCAGACTCGATACCACATGTTCCTCTATCTGGTCTATCACGGAATGCACAATATTTTTCCCACTTCTCAACGTTATTGATTTGCACTCTTCCCTTGGGTTTTTCTCCGTATGGCTAGGGAAAACTCTTTTGTTCATAGTATTCAATGTAGCAGCGATCTGGCTAACCTAAACCTAAGTTTCTGGATAGCTTTCCCATGACTCGTTACTGTGCTCTCCAAGAAATTGGTTCTACTCCTTAACTCCTTTATGAAATCCCCAAGCAAAGCCTCCACAAATGGTTTCTTTTTATAAAAATCTGGAGGTGCTTGCAAAACATTCTTATTGTTAGCATATGAAAAATTCTCATGATTGCACAAATCTGAGTGATAATGAGAGGGTTGGTTCATCGATAAGAATTTTGATGAGCTTTTTGAAATTAATTCACTTGGCGCACATAATTTGCCTACTTAAGGTTAGGTACTTCCCATGAAGTGAGTGCATTAAAAGCTGCCATCGATGCAATCGATGGTTGGGTACCTGTGGACAAAAGATTAATGGCATTAGTCAAAGTAGCCATTTACGCATTTAAGCATTTAACTCCTCGAGTTCATAAACTCCACCCACTCTAGATGAAGATCATTCTGAGGGCTAATTATAGCTCGTGGCAGCTATGTCCTCCGATAATGCTTGAGCAGCATCAATAGTTTTTGCAAAAATTGAGCCACCTAAAGCAGCATCCAAGATGGATTTTGTTGTACTGGTCAACCTATTGTAGAACAACTGGATTTGTAACCAGTCAGAGTATCCATGCTAGGGACACTTCTGCAATAACTCCTTATAGCGCTCCCATGCCTCGAATAACTGCTCGTCCTCTCTCTGCATGAATGTGTTAATTTTTGTTCTCAGCCTGCTTGTTTTCACAAGAATTTATTCAGAAAGGTTGAGCTAACTCATCCCATTTTGTTATGCTTCTCGTTGTAAGTGACTCCAGCCAATCTTTCGCCTTGTTCTGCATAGAAAAGGGAAATCATCTCAGTCTAATGAAATCAAAAGAGACTCCATTTATCTTTACCGTCCCGCTAATTTCAAAGAAAGAGCGGATATGCTTTTGTGGATCTTCATGTGGAGTTCCCCTGATTGCAAGGTCTCATGCCATCTGAATTAAACAAGGTTTTAACTCAAAATTATTGGCAATAATTGGGGTCTCATACTACTACAAAATCTACATTACTTGATACTTGTAGTTTTTAATTACTTGACGTTTCTGTGGAAAAATGTCAAGTAATATAATTTTGACGAAAAAATGTCAAATAAAAGGGTTAAAAAAGTAGAGATTGACGGAATATTTTGGACATTTTCACGCGAACTTTAACTTGACACGATTTTCGTGTCAAGTAATATAAGGTCTTACTTGACATTTTTTTAGTGTCAAGTAAAATATATATAAAAAATTACCTAATAATATTTTTTCTTACTTTATTGAAAAGCCTTAAATTTATAATTTCATTTTCTCTATTTCTCTCCTTCCCCAAACCCTTGGCCGTCCGCATTTCTCTTAGTCGCCACCGTCCGCATTTCTCTAGTCCGTCAGTGTTGTCGTCTGTGGTCGTTTGCTGCCGGTGGTGTCATCTGGTGGGTCGTCCGCTGCCCGTGGTGTCGTCTGCTGTCGAAGCTTCGGAGACTATGGAGAACTTTCATTAAACTAACAGGGAAAACTAGTTTAAGCGGATCGCCGCCACCTTCTGATGCAGAGAGCGCCAAGAGGATGTTTATTGACTACCTGAATAGGGAACTGGGGATTGCTTGAAACTAAGATTAACCTAAATGATAAGCTGTATACTTGTAGCATATGAACTACCAAATTTCCCAAAGCAAGAGGTAACATGGATGTCACTCTTCCTTTTTTTAACAGCTTTGGCATCAATTATTTAAGCTTTGTTGTCAATGTTTTACTCTTAATAGTAATAACATCACCAATCCCGCTATTACAAAACCGTAGTTGTATTTCTCAAGGGTCATAAATAAAGCTAAAGTGCACATCAGGGTTATTTACGGCTTATGCTTTGTGAAACTACACTTCTGATAATAGTTTTCCCCCAATTTCTTATGTTATGATTATGGCTGAAAGTTGGAATTATGATTTTCTTTCAAAATGAGTTTGAATATTGAATTAGCTGACCTTGTAACTCTTTATTATGCAACTGACTATTTTGTAGAATTTAGTTTGGTTTGAACCATTGAGAAAGGATCTTTGTTAGTTTATCTTTTTCCATCTTGAAATAAATATTAGAAATATATATACCAGTTTTTATCTTGAACCTTTTCAAGTCATTAAGAGAGGATCTCTGTTGATGAAAATGAAGCACTTCGTAAGCGCATTAAGGAGTTGGAAGAGCATGGTAGTTGCTCCAAGAATAAAATCCGAAAGATTAAGAAAGGGAAGAAGATGAAGGAGATGCATTAAGATTACAACTATTAGTTATGCTAATTTAACTTATTTAAATTGTACTGTTATATTTATATCGTAGGAGAAGGAAGTTGTTAATACATCAACCACACATAAGGAAGGGAAGAAGGTGAAGGAGATGGAAGCTATTACTGTACAACCGATCTTGAAGGTGAATTGTATTATGAGGTAAATTTACTATTAGTTACTTATAAAATTATAACTTGGTGGTTTTAGGAGAAAGTTTCAGAGAATACGAGAAAGGATGAGGAAGTGATTGCTATTAGTGTACCACCGATCTTGAAGGTGAATTGTACAAGTCCTATGTTCTTCTATCTTATTTAGGAATTAACATTTTACTCATGTTCTATCTTCATTGTGCTAGGAAAAAGCTTCAAATACGATGTTGAAAGAGAATGAAGTTACTAGTGCACCATCCAATTTATCAATATCCTTAAAGTCTATTCTTAGGTACACTGAAAAGGTAATGGTTGATGGGACTAGTATTTCCTTCCAACTACCTGTTGAGCTTTTTGGTTTTGGCCGAAAGAGTTATGTTCTACGAGAAGATGTGATCAAGTTTTGTAGCATGCAAAAAGTGAAGACTTTATCAACGGTGGCTTATATCGTGTAAGTAAATGTTATTTGTTTATGATATATTATCACTTTATTAATTAGTAGTAAGTTGATGTGTTCGATCTATTATTGTAGGTACTTACACTCGTTCATTGTTGATTCAAATAAAAGGTCGAAGTATATTTTTATAGATCCATCTCTTATATTTGCGGGTCAAAATACTCGAGAAGTTAGAGCTCGGAACCTTTGTAGTAGATTAATGGCTTCTGAACACGGTCAATTAGTTATCACTCCTTATAATCCTAGGTAAGTATAATTAGTTATACTCATGTTCTACCTTTTCCTGTTTTGTTCCAATATAAAATTGTGTTGGGATCATTGTACTTGAAAGCTTTTTGTACTCTGTTTTACATTAATGTAATGAGCTACCTTCATGTTCCATACTAATTAGTTGTGTATTTTATTTAGTGATCATTAGTCGTTAATTGTTATCAATGTGTATGATGATGTGGTGTACTATCTTGACTCATTGAGAGCAAGTTCACGAGAAGATATCAAATACATAATAAATATGTAAGCTAACTTTGCTTGAGTTTTTTTTTTCGGTGTAAAGTATTTCATTCAGAATATTATACTATACTCTTTGACGAATGTAGGGCAATGACCATTTTCCAGTCTAAAAAAAAATTCAAAGGACTCGAAAAATCACATTATGGAAAACAGTAAAGGAAAGTATAAGAGCATTGAAAAAATTAATAGAATGATGTTTATTTAATGCATCTATATGATATGTGTATTAATTATTAGCTTTGTATTGTAGTGTCCTTTACAAGTGGGAACCGTTGAATGTGGGTATTACATTTTGAAATATATGCGATCGTGACTAAAGAGAAGAATATTATAACAGATGCGGTATGTCTTTAAACTACTTATATATATTATAACATTATAGATAGTGTAAATAGTAAATAAATATGTATATCTCACTTTCTATGTTTTATAGATTGATACGAGAATCTCGTACTCGCAACTTGAATTGGATGAAGTACGCATGGAATGGGCTGAATATTTAGGTCGCTATATCTGATGGACTTCCTATAAATTGTGTATGTGGCTACATGGGAATGCCCAAAACTTTTTTTGTGTAAATGTTTTGTTCAGCCATTATAGGTTATATAATTCAAAGAAATGTGTGGTAGAGGATAAAATTTTAGTCTTGTGATTTTTGGAACATATAGCATATATAGATTGGTCTTACAATTATGGAATTATCATATATTGGAGTGGATTGATAGTGTAATGTAAATTTTTGGAATTATTGTACTGTTGTACGATTCGTCTTATAAATTTTGGAACCGTTCATGTAGACATGAGTAATAGAAGAATGGAATTGTTTATTTTAGTATTCTCAATTGTTACATTGGATGTATTGGGCTGATATGTAGACCTGAAATATATGTGCAATGATTTAGTTGATGGAATTTTTTTTTATTGGAACAAATGTAATGTGTTTAAAGTTGAGATCTACAAAATGGTCACATGAAATAAAGATGATGAGACTTCCTACAACTGGTTTGGTGTCAAATGCAATCATACTTCTAATGGTCACATCGTCATGAAGTTGCAATTCTTTCACATATTCACTTGCCAACAATAACTTTACTGGTAAAATCAACTTTGCTCTTTCTCACCTTGGAGGAAGTCTATTGTTGTATACATCCATAAGTTTCTAATGACCCCCATCGACTGCTTGTCATCTTCCCTAGACCATATGACCCCCATCGACTACTCGTCATCTTCCCTCGACCATATTTGGTGGTTTGTAGTATTCGTGTTGTTTTTGAAGTAGTGTATCTCTGCATTTTTATTTGTACTTAATTCTGTTGTTTTAGGGTAGTTTTGTCATTTACTAATTAGTATTTTTTATTATATATATTGGTTTTGCTATTTTTATAATTTTGAAATTTCTTTTGTCATTTTTCCAAATGAAACTTTAAAATTTGTTATTTCTCTTGTCAGCCCTAAATTAAAAATAAAATATCTAATGATCTTAAATACCCTACCAAAAATGTCTTAAAGTTCTAAATTTAAGATAATATACTAATTTAACAAACTAAAAAAATATTGCTTTGGAAAAAAATACTTGGTGATCATGATAATCTCAAAGGAAGTAAAGCATCCCACTTAAAACGGGACTACATAAATGCTTTGTAACAACTAAAATTTTATAGGTCGAGTCTTACAAATATAATAAAGATAAATTCAATCACTATACAAATGCTTTATAATAACAAATTAAATCTTTTGATAGAAATACTATATTCGAGAAAAGAATTTTCTATTGGATAACTTAGAGCAATGTTGAAAATAAATATTGGAATAATAAAAGGTAAATAAATATTATAAAGAGGACTTTAATTGATTTGAAAAAAAAAATACTGTAAATACCTAGTATTTGCACATTAAAAAAACCCTAAAATCTTAAAAAAAAAATAAAAAAATAAAAAAAAATAGTGCATGCAAATACTTGATATCTGAAACCCATCAAAATCTCGAAAGTTAGAATATCAAAAAGCAAGAGAATAGTATAAAGAAGAGTTTAATAAATTTGAAAAAAAATTGCAAATACCTAGTATTTACAATGTTTGATGAAAATCTCCTACCAAGAACACATTTTATTTATAGAGAGATAAAAACGATATTTCTTCCATCTTCAGTTCTTTTGACTAGGGTTTCAAATGTATTTACATATACTCGATGAGATTATAAGAGTTTTGAGGCCCTCAAATTTGTCCAACCCTTCAATTTGTCCACAATCAAGCATTTGACAAAAATACTCAACAATCGCAGTGTACTTTCTAACTTTTCCTTGACCCTAAAAGACCCAAACCATTCATTTAGCAAAATAGTATATTGTTGAACAAAGGTTAGAGTTAACTATGTTGACTATCCCATTAGACATTGTCCTATATCACTAGCTGCTAACGTTGTTTCCTTTTGATACATGTTGCATATATATTTTGGCTTTGAAGATTATAAACAAGGTTTGGACATCCTCAAGCATGTTGTTCATTGTCAATCTAACGCCAGTTTAATTATGTTTAAAATCAAATCCGCCCCCCCCCTAGTGGGTTTCTCTTAAATGAGAAAAAATATCCATGAACCGTGTATATGGGAGGCATGGGCAGAATTGGAGAATTACATCTGCAGATGGGTCCTACATATAGTTTTTTGCCATAAATCATACCATTCAAAAAATGGCAATATTTTCAATTGGATATTCTGTTTTGGTCATCCACAATTTCTCCAAAATCCATCAGTGATCGACCCAAATCGAACCTGTCTTCTTCAGCTTCCACTCCAAAACCCTACGTCTCAGAAATTATCGACAAACAAAACGTCTCCACCTTCCTCCATTGTTGATTTCTTCGTGGTTATTAGTCACACCTTTACTGATTATCCTCATGTCTTAGACCTCCATTCTCATCATTTTTTCCTTCATTGATTTAGCCCTAAATTATTCTTAGAGGTTCTCACAAACGAATTACAGTCTTCCTCCTTCCTTCATTGTCGATTACCCCTCTCTAACTTCATTGATTGTTTCACTGATTATTAATTGATTTCATTGCTACTGACTTGTTGATTTATAGGTGAAATATTGACTTGAAGATTTTTTGTCCATCTTCTTTAGGACTATCAATTTATTGATTTTGTTGCTAATGGTTGGTTCATCTTCAACACACATGATTGTATCAACGAAATCTACTAGTTGTTAGTTGGTACTCCTATTATTATTTTCTTTGTATAAGTTTTCTTTTTGTTGTTGTCTATTAATAAGCTATGATGTGAGTTAGCTATGAATTATTCTAATTAATTTGTTGATGCATGTCGTGTGTTTGCATCAAATTTGTACAGTTGATGCATATAGGTATAGAAGAATATTACTGATAGCTACAACTAGTACCAGTGATATCCTTCTATTACTATCAATATAGAAGGATATCATCAATAGTATCTTTACTTGAAACTTACTAGTTAGGGCTATTAGTGGATATTCCTTCTACTTCCTTCTACTTGTTCAGTATAAGTTTGCATCAAATTTGTGTTATTACCTCTAGTTTCAATATGAAGTATGTATACTTCTATAAATTATAATGATAGAAGGATTCACAAATTGCTAGTATCAACGATATCCTTATATATTACTAGTAATGTAGAAAGATATCATATCATTAGAATGATATCACTGTTAGACATCAGTAAGATTAAGGTAATCAGTAGGGTTTCAATATACTAATAGTGATAGTCTGACTGATATTGTTCTTGTTTGTTTTTAGTAGAAATAGACAAAGGAAAAAGAAAAATAGTGGAATGATTAACCTCTAGAAAAGAGCTCAAGAACAAGAAATTTAAGGTTTAAATCATTTCTATTTTATACTACCATAATTATATATTTGGTGTTCTTCTTTTCTTATATTCATGTCGTTATATAGACGTGAATGTGTATTAATCGTTCTTGAAAATGAATGGAGTGTCACATTGAAAGTAAACTTCTACCTAGAGACCTATTTAGATAAGCTATCAATCAAATTATTTAGGGAAGATTCTTTTCAACACTACATGAAGATGAAAAGAGTGCCCATCCAATCTTTGTCTCACTTCATTAGGTGGCAATGTACAATTAACAAAAAAAAAAAAAAAAAAACATCTTAACTTTTAACTTAGAAGGAAATGTTCTAGAATTTGGCATCAAAGATTTTTGTTTACTCTCAAGTTTGAATTGTAATAAGTATCCTATACAAAGTGAAGAAAAATCGAAGGACAATGCAAAATTCTTTATTAAGACCAACCAAAAAAATAATAATAAAAGGAACTTCAGCCTACATATAATGTTTTGAATTCTTATGCCACTATACCCAATAATATCAAGGTCAAATTTACAAACATATATTTTCTAGAGGTTTCCTAATTCCAAAATAAGGACTTAATAAACTAAACTATAAGCATTTATAAAGGTTGGATAATGATGAATAATTTAGATCATATCCATGGGAGAGGTTTCGTTTTGAGCAGTGTTATTGTAACCCGACCATCTTTATTTTTTCTACAAAGATTTTCAATTGTGTTCATATATTGGGCCTTTGAATTGATACCAATACCAAGCAACCCCAATATTGGGTTTGGAAAATGAATGAAAAGTGATGGACCAAAGATTATTCAATGGGAACAATAACAATCAGAGAATTGGCAACACATCAACAACAGCATTTTCAAGGCCATAAATGTAAGTTATTAATCTACTGAAAACTAGTTATATGAATTAGCATGTTATCAATGATAGTAGCATGATATCAGTGACATGTTATCAGTGATCTCATTAGATAGTATCATTGATAGCTTCATCTATCTAACATTATGCTTGGTTTTCTACTATTTCAGTGGTTTCAAATAAGCAAGAACTACTTTCAAAATATTATATTATTGGATCTACACCAGCATGCAGCGGAAGAAATCAGGATCCATTAGCATTCTAATTCATTATTTTTGGTTGAAAAGAAACATGCTAAAAACAGAGTATAAAGGGTTTCATGAACATATCTTGGCCGAACCAACGAAATCTCCATTTCCAGCTGCAAAATCCTCTGAATCTTTGTGTAGACCACCACAAGATCTTCCCTACTATCCTCTTGGTGCTCTAGATGGAGTTGTGGGACTCAAAATAAGCTGGAATCAAAGGGAATATGGAGAAAACTCACTAAACATAACCCATTGAAGAACACCTTCTTCATCCGAATTTTTCAGCAAAAATTCAATCGGTTCATGCCTTTCTTCACTCCAATCTCTTCAATATATTGCATACTATCATGCAAAGAGATGTGTTACATGGGATGCAGCTCATGCTTAGAGTAAAGCAAAGGAGAAGATGGGTTCTAAGTAAGCTAGTTGAAGATGAAAAACCCATTTTTTCAAGTTTGTGTAATTTTTCCATTTTCAAAAAATCCAAAATTGATTTTAAAATAATATTTTATTTCTAAAATCAAAATTTATTAATCTACAAATTAATTTCAAAAATTAATTTTCTAATAAAATTAATAAATAATTATTTAAACAATTTAAATAATTCTAATTAATTTAATATCTAATATTAAATTAATTTTTACACAAATTCATCTTCATATATTTAAATCATATTTAAATATATTTTCTCCAATTCTGTTTGATTCTAATTTGAACGTTTCAAATTAACTTATCACACTACTCTAGAGCTAATCCATTTCCGAGCTAGTAGGGGACCTCATGAACCTACAGATCATGGGCTCCAACGATCCGAGACTAATCGGTTAAACTCATTAGACCGATTTAATCCTCATTCTTTAACTAATGGGTCACTCCACTAAAGCTCATAGTTGAACTCCCAGATATATTATATGTCCATTCGATATAACCATGATTAGTAAGTTAACCCTTCATAGGCTATTCGCAATAACGGCTGGGTCAAATCTCTGTTTTACCCCCGAAATTACCTCTTGTTCCTTAAGTCCCCACTGATCCCTAATGAACAATTGTTTTGTGATCCAATCACAAAACGAGTCCCTCTTATGCCAAATGAGAGGGCGGGATCCCTTGTTCAAGCCCTAGAATCAGCACTTAAAGGAACAACCTCTCTACTATCCCTAAAGTGGGTAGGAGTGAATTCCCTCTTGCATCCTATGTCCCTAGTTATCTATCCAGTCTTACCCCTGAAATGGCAGTCAAATTGGGTCGGCGCTGTTGAGCCAACCCTCACTTATGCAAATCTAAAGGCAATCCCAGATAAACAGGAGTTCATAATTAGCTCAGGATTAATGTCAAGTTACCTAGGTCATCGCTTTGAAATAGTCAAGTCTTAAAAAGTAAACAACGTTATAAAGTAAGAGTGACTCATTTCGTGGTCCGATCTTGTACAAACTCTTTTGTACAAGGACACCCTCACTCCTCATGTCAATATGAACGAATTAGGATCACTTTGTTTGTAGCACTTTACAACTCCTTGTAACAACTACAGAGCAGGCCGTATCCAATAGTGTTACCAGAATAAGTACCCAACCTTATCCTTGTACTATAGATCATTTTGACTGTTTACACGAACTTGGTCCACCTTTATGTCTCCATAGAAAGTTTAAGTACTCATCTAATAGTCAAGAGACTTTTAGGTTTATTGGATTTCTATTCAAGTAATAGATCTATTCAATAACACCTTTATTGAATTTTCAGAATAAGCTCCATTGTTTACATACCACGAGTTTTAGGACATAAAACTCAACAAACTCCCACTTGGACTAAAAATCTAGTGGTAACTTATACATCTGATATATAAGACTGAGTTTCTGAGTTTTATAGAGAAATACAATAAACTAGGGCATCCTATACCCATCTTTTATCATTCGGTATCTCTATACCCGATATTTCTCCCACTTGCCCTAGGTTATCTGGTATTCCTAGTCCTATTAGATAATTCTCAAATACTTTAGCCGAGAGAATTATTGTAAACATTTTAATATACAATAGGCTTTAGATAAAACTATAAGGGAATTGCATCTTAATCTCAATAATGGTCAGGAAGCACTATATTGAGGTACTCTCAACTCTTTGAGCAAGATGCATCTGACCTGTCTCAACAACTCTTTGTTAACAGTCAGATCTAGAAATCTTTAAACTTTCTATACTTTGATCTAGCCATTTAGATATCTGAATATCTACAAATTAACAATTTGATTCTCAACAGAGGTTGCTAGAACAAACATAATTTTTGAAAATGAACATTTCATTTATCAAAAAAATATATACAATTTGTTCTATACAAGTTTTAACAATTAAAACCAAGTAGCAACTTCTCCCACTGGATGAGCTGAGCAAATGGTCCCAGGGTCAAGTTAGCCTGGTTACCTTTTCTCTGCTCTCTTCTCGACAAAATATTGAGGGCAGTGTCTCCTCCAGTACCCTTCATCATTGCAGTGGAAACATTTCCCTTTGTAGTGCTATCCTTGCCTTACAATCCAGTAGGTTTCTTCTTCTCTTTCCCTTTGTCTTTCTTCACAAGAATACTCTTACTCTTTGAAGAGGAAGCAACTTCAGGCTTGGAGAACATTCCTCACTTCTCGACAGTAGTAACATTTACTTCTGGCATCAGACCCTTTATTCTCAACATTTTCTGGTAAGCCTGTAGCTCATTGAGTAGACTAGTCAAATTTTATTCATTAATGCATTCAAAATTTGCAGAAAATTCTTCAGAGAAGATTCTAGAATAAAACCAACTTGACTTCTTTCGTTCATGATAGCACCGTTTACTTCTGCCATATTAAAGTGGACCATCATGTCTAAGACATGTTCACAAACATTGGTCCCCACTTTGATGTGACTATTGTAAACGTACTTAATGGCATCCCTCGCAGAGATTCCATAATCTCTTTGGCAGTATTCATATCCTCATGCTTCTTTTGTCAACACATCAGATAAGCTGGCGAGGATATAAGCACAGGCTATATCATTAGCCTTGACCCATCTGTCATATACATCCCGAACATTTCGGTTTTTTTTAGAGCTAGGAATGGGAGGACAATCCTCAGTTAAGACAAATCGCAAATTGTCTATCACAAGTATCGTGTTCAAATTTGATTTCTAATTCACATAATTGTTCCCAATGAATTTATCTATTTCCAACACTTGTATTTAATGAACTTGTCATTTTGAAATTTAATATCCAATCAAGTTTTATCAATTTTAATAATTTACCCAAGATTATTATTTTGCAACGATACTACATCAAGATATTCTTGACTAAATACTACCTCTAGAATAACTCATATTACGATAGTCATTTAGGTACCGTTTTTGGTCAGACACTATTAACACTTAATAATTCTGTAAGTGTAGACCGCCATTTTCAGACCTTATAGAACATATGAGTATCGCTCTAAAAATAGAAAACAATACCCAAGACGGAACTATAAAACCCTATTCATTTTACTGAAGCCTGGTTTTTTTTTAATCCTATGTTACAGCCCTCCATGGGGATAGCCATCGTTAAACGACTAGCAAAAGGCCGCTTAAAGCTAACCAACAGGTAGCAAAAGGCTGCTTAAAGCTAACCAACAGGTGCAACATAGGAATCTCATGGTTCAGACTAATGGAGGAGACCGTAGGATATATTAACACATTTTCTTCACCCACTTACTATGAACTATTTTTTCTATTCACCTTGGTATTGACGCATACATCCGCTCTCCGTAAGGAGGTAACTTTTAGGGTGACACAAAGCGTCATATGAATCTCACGGTGTGAACTATGTGGAGACGTGGCAGTTGAAATCATACACTTGATTTCTGTTCGAACAACTTCCCCTTATTCACCAAAGTCTAAATTTAAGCTAAAAAATACTCTCCGTAGGGAGGTCACTTTCAGGGTGACACGAATTACCGCTTAAATCTAGACTATGAACTCTTAGGGACGCGAGAGCTAAGAATAACATACCGCATATGTTATTAATCTCCCGTTGAAGTTTTCTAATAACTCTATCATATAGAAGTTATTCACTACCACTGAAGTGTTCTAACGTTTGGGTAACTATATACTTAGGTTCTTTTCTGGCTAATAAAACTAATCCTAAATCTATGTGGTTTATCCATGTATAACTCTTATAAATGGACTTAAACCTACGATGTCTAGGTGATAAACACTTTTATTACCTCACATCGCTCACGGATACTCATAAAACTGGTTACCAACGGTCAATTATTCGACCATAATCCTCATATAGGAGGTGTTCCGTAGACCGTCAACTTAAATACCCCAACCTTTGACAAGATTATATACCGGTTGATTTTGTAACCCTAGTTTTACAAGTTTAACGGCCTATTTTAACTAATTAAAACAAGTGGTTAACCTACGTGAGCATGCAGTTGTTCTTCATTATGGATTTTAAATGTCTAACCCAATTTTATAACGGCCTATTTTAACTAATTAAAACAAGTGGTTAACCTATGTAAGCATGCAGTTGTTCTTCATTATGGATTTTAAATGTCTAACCCAATTTTATAAGATCTTATAAAACTTTAGACATGTTAAACATCCACAACATCCAGGCATTCAATATTTAATATAATATTTATATTAATTACAAGAAACCCTAACATACTTTCAATGCATGTTGCATGCTTCCTATGGTGGGTTTTTAAATCTAAATGACATATTATATGCACATACAAGATTTATTTAATTATAACATACATCCAATGCATAAATAATTAAACACGTACTGATATGGTTTTAGTTTTGGCAAAAACAAGCAAGCAAAAGCCTAACTATTACAAAAACAACCTCAACACCGCTCGAACCGCTCCAAAATCGCTTGAACCGAACCCAAACCGTTTGAACCGGACCAACCACAAACCATTTGAAGCTGAACCGGACCAAACCTCAAGAAAACTGGTCGAACCAGCTTCTCTTGCTCTCGCCCAAAATCTCGTCAATTCAGATCGTTTAGCATTGACGACCATCGTCATACCTTTGGCTTGATCGTTTAGTGTTTTCTTGATCATTTAGCAACCAACGCCTATCGTTTAACAAAATTACACGATCGTATAATGTTCGCCTTCTATCGTATAGACCAAAACTCATAAAACCATATCATTACAGCAGTTTCATATTTTCATACAAAACACCCACCAAACCAGAATTAATCTGAAATGAATGCTTATAAGATGCTCTGATACCAATTGTTGGATCTACACCAGCACGCAGCGGAAGAAATCAGGATCCATAAGCATTCTAATTCATTAATTTTGGTTGAAAAGAAACATACTAAAAAAAACAGAGTATAATAGGTTTCATGAACATACCTTGGCCGAACCAATGATAAGAAAAAAAATGAAGGGAGACAATAAGAAAAAAAGACATAAAGAGATCTCCAATATAATGGGCAACATAATGAAAGCTGTCAATGATAGATTTCTGTCAAAAGAAGAAGTTAGCGAAAAATAATCTCAAGAATCACTTGAAAAGAACAAAGCTCCATCCTTCATTTTGAGACTTAGAGATGTTGGAGACAGAGAGTTAAAATTTTCCTTTTTTGTGTATAAAAAATTATAACGTATGCATGTAGGCTGAAGATGCTGAAAACATGAGGCTAAAGAAGATGTTGAATAATAGGATCAAGAAAAAGCACATCAAGACAAAAAGAAAGATAAGGAAGAAAAAATGATAAAGATAATCATGAAGAAGGCAAAAGTGTAGAAGAAGAGGGTGGATGAAGATGACGAGAAAGTAAACGAACATGATAAAACCAAGTAGGCGAATGATAGAAAAGGGTAATTATTGAATTATTGATAGCATGTTAATTCCTATTTCTTTAGTCAGTAAATAAATAAACATGATGCTATCAGTAGTTAAATAGTTAGTTTTTTTCTATCATTCGCTTGTTTGCTTATATTTTCTTCGTCCACTTTCTCGTGATCATCTTTTTCCCTTCATCCTCATCCCCTTTCTCTTTTCCTTTCTCTTCATCTTGGTGTACATTTTCTTAGTTTTGTTGGTCAGGATTTTCTTCATCCTTTTTATCTTCAGCAACCACATGCATATACAATTTATGTTATTATAATCAATCATGTTACCCAATATACTGATAATCTCTTGCTATTTTTCCTTAAATGTCTCTTTCATCTTTTCTCGTGCTCGTTTCAAATTTTCAATTCAAGTTATTGCGCTTGTTTCAATTTTTCAATACCTTCTTGTAATGAAGCTTTTCTCCTTCCAATTGATTTGTGTTTCTTCTTATTCTCTTTATTTTTCTTCACCAGCTCAATTTCCATTTCCATCTCCTTGATTGATAGCTTCGCAAAATATACATAATATTTTGATGACAGTTATCACTTAGTACGAATCAATGAAATAACATAAACCTAAACATGATGTTTCATAAAGGAAGTTGTCGATTATACTATCGGGGATAGATCCTATAACTGATAACATGATATTAGCAATAGCTTACATCACCGAGAAGATGCTAATTCATATCATTGATGTTCAGTAAATAAATAAACAAATAACTTCAACGATTAAAAAAATATACTTACATCAATAGCCTTAAGGATGTTGGTGTTGTGTTGTCAATCCTCTTATTCTTGTGATTCCTATTTAATAATCCTTGGTCCATCATTTTTCAACATTAAGTTGCTTAGTCTTGGTATCACCTCAATAAACTAGTACAATTGAAAATTCTTGTGGTTGGTTTATGACGACCTTCTTAAAATACTGTTCAAAACACAACCTCCTCCATGGATATAATCTAAATGTTTCATCATTACCTAACATTTTTAGAAGCTTCCAACTTACTTTATTGGTAAGTTTGACCTTGATATCGTATAGTGGCATAAGAATTCAAAAGATTAATGTAGGTTGAAGCCCCCTCCTTTTAGTGATATCCTTCTATATCTATATACATCAACAATACGAATTTGATACAAACTTATATAGAAGAATCCACAAACTTATACAAAATATCACTATATGCCTCGACAAGCTTATATTAAAAAAATAAAAAGAATATCAACTAGTAGCCTTAATTTATAGACTTCACTTTTAGATACTAAAATTGATATCCTCCATGTGTGTTGAAGGTCAGTAGTAATGAAATCAATAAATTAATATCCCTAAAGAAGATGAATGAAAAATCAACAAATTAATATTTCACTGATAACGAAATCTTTGCAATGAAATCAAAAGAAGATAAACCGACTAAGATGGGTTGAGATTCGACGATGAATCAACGAAACCTTCGTCCCAAAATTAACAATAAAATTAACAATAGAAGCTACGGTTAAGATGAACCAACCGACGTAAATCAACGACATATACTGATAGGCACAAATAGAAGATATCAACTATATTTTAGGGCTAAATTTAAACTATAGCATAACCTATATCAAAAGTACATTACATACCTACATTGATAACATAATAGATATCAACAATATAATCTACTAATTTAGGGCTAAATATTGCTAAATCTTTAAGTAAAAATAGAAGAAATTGGTTGAATATAAGTAATGATATACTTACTGAAAGGTCTAAAATTGATCATCAGTGACGTCTATGAGTGATAATTGACGATGAAGGAAGGAGGAATTCAATTCATTTGCGAGAAACTATATGAATAATTCAGGGCTAAGTCAGTGAAGGAAAAACGATGAAAATGAAAGTCTGAGACGTGAAGATAATTGGTGAAAGGGAGACTGATAACCACGCACAATGTGATCTATGATGTAGGAAGGTGGAGACATTTTATTTGCAGATATGTTCTTGAGATGTGGGGTTTTGGAGCGAAAGTTGAAGAAGATGGGTTTGATTTGTGACAACACTATTGATTGGTTTTGTTGAGATTTCGTTTGGACTTGTTATGGTTTGCGGGCTTTAACCTTTTTAGTTTAAAAATATATATCAAAACTAACTTTACTTCTTAAAAAAGAATATCGAAACAAAACTAGAGTTACAAAATCTAAAATCGATAATTAAAAATTATTGGTTGAAATAGAAAAGTTATACACCTTATATATACCAACAAGATCAACGTTAATCATAATTTAATTCTTAATTTAGGCACGAAATAAGTAAATACAATGAAGTCAACTTCTTACAAGCTCAATAAATACCTTTTATAATACCTTTTAATCATAAATAGTTGAAATTTTGAAATATGTTGCCATACATTTTTTCCATCTTCATGAGTATGAGTCATACAAATATCTTGTATAAGCTAGAATTTTCGTCTTTCTTTTTTTAACACACTTTCTTCTAAAAGTAATTTAAATCTCATACGAATTTAGTGTAATAGCTAAAACTTCATAAGTCTTGCAAATAAAAATGTTATGTACTAAAAACTGTCAACTGAATCACACAAATATTCTCCATACTAAAACTTAAAGGAAGTGTTTGGGGCAAGGATTATCCTAAGACTATAATAACCATGGTAAATATTATTTTGTAGTCCCCGATTAGCTATAATCAACATTATTTCAAAATCTTTATTTGCTACAATATTTAATATATGTAGTATTTATTATTTCATTCTCAAACGAAAATAGTTTACACATCAAACATATATTATTATAACTCAAACTATAATTATCTATATCCCAAACCCAAACTATTATAATCCAACTACAATAACCTAACTAGGACTATAATAAACAACTCCTTATTCCAAAGTCTTTGATTCCTACTATGCAACAACTTTCCTATAGGTATACAAATTCTTCAAATGTCTAATTTATCCTTCATTCTAATCACAATTATTCGAAAATCTCACAAAAAAAGCACTTTGAAACCTTAATTTAAAAAAACATGTTACACACCTATAGGATTGTTGCCTCCTCCTCTAAGGCAACCAAGGTTTTTGGTAATGGGGTCGAAAACTTGTGTCCAAGAAACGCCATCACAGTTTTGGCAAGATGTAGGTGTTGTATGAGCCATGTTTTGAAACTATTGTCGTTTGGCCACATTGCAAATACCACTCTTATTGAGGAACATGAAGTCGATAATGCCACTTATATTGGAAAATTTGATCGGCGTTAGAGATGGGAACGTAAACGATAAACATGATCAAGAGATAGAGATTTTCCAAAAAGAATCTATATATAATATTTTTGTTAGGAGATTAAAGATGAATAAAACCTTCTTTTAATTTAATTAAAAATATATAATTTTAAATTTCAAAACCTAAATCAGATCTACAATCAACATTATTTGTAAATGTTTTTTCAAAAATATCTAAGAAAAACGTATAATCAAATTCATCCTTCTTAGATATTTGTAGAGACAAATATAAAAGAATCTAATGAGTGGTGGATCTCTCCTAAAATACTAATGAACATATTTTAATACATTAAAAAATGGATATCTTTCAAAACTATACCCACATTTTCAAAAGTCTAGGTTTAATTCTGTGTTGTATCTACGATATTTTTTTTTCCTTGTGCTATGAATATTAATATTTAAACATGATTGTTATTCATACAATCTAAAAGGAAAAAATAAAAAAATAAAAGAAAGAAGTTTGTGCGCCAATGTACAAGGACAAACTTGGAAAATGAAAAGAATTATAAGGTTTGACCATTTAAAATTTACCATATATGTAATTATTTTAAGAAGATGCTATATCTATAAATATTATTCATAATTTTGGTTTCCATTATAATTTTCCAAAAAAATTATGACATCTAGAGTTGTAAATTATTGCATTTATTTAGATCATGAATTTCAAATTTTGCCGAATTAGACGGGTTAATTGGATAATTAAGGTTGTTTTTGGAAAAAAAAAAAAAGGAAAAGGGTAGTTTTGAAATAATTTAGGAAAATAGGGTTTTTTTTTATCTTCTACTAAAATGTGTATCTTGAAAAAACATTCACCTAAAAAATCTTACCACTAAGGATGTTCAAAAAACTCGGTGATCCAAAAAAATCAATTAACCACTGTTTGGGTTGGGTTATCAATTCAGTTGAGTTGAGTTCAAATAAATGAAAACTTTATGAGTTTGTTTGGTTTATGAGTTCATCTAAATAACCCAAACAAACTCGAACTTATCATTAACTTTAAAGTGTACATTTTTTTGTACTTATGGTATAATTATATATACATTTATTTTATAGTTTCATTTAATTCCTTTATGTTATGAATAATTTATTATCCAATAATTCTTAAAAATAGTTTTTTAGTACATTGAAAAGAAATTTTTCATTATATAAATTGAAATTAAGTTTTTAATTCTAGTTCAATATATGAAAATAATTAAATCAAATTTTTACATATTAACATTTTACTTTCTTTTAAAATAAAAATTTAAATAAATCATCCGAGTAATCGTAACCAACCCAACCCAACCCAAATATTTCATGGTTGAGTTCATTTTTTAATAAGGATTATTTGAGTTGAAGAAATTTATAATCTAAACAATTGGATTTGGTGTAAAAAGTCGTTAAACTCAACCCACAAACACCCCTACTAATCACAATTTAAATTGTGACGGAAGTTTGATGGGTTTAACGATATAGATCTTATTTTTATTTATATAAAAAGTGTAAATTTAATTTCAATAATTACACCTTGGAATGATGGCATTTTTCACTCCCCACTTGGGATCAAATCTAGCTACTTCTGTCAGAATTTAAGTTGTCTATCAATTTTGTTAACAATTTTATCAATCAAATCTCTCAAAATTCATAAGCGGTTTATATTAGACTCTTAAATAAGATTTGTTGATATTTGAATAAGTTACATATGTGTAAAAATTGAATACATTGTCTAAATATATTCGTTTATAAATGTTCCCACGAGGTTTCAAGAGAAATTCATTTCGTGGAACCTGAACTATGCATTTGTATTAATTTTGTGGAAAGTGAGAACAATCTCTAATACATAATACTTTGATGCTTTCAAAATAAACTATAGTATTTAAGCTTGTTGATCTTCTTGAATGATCGGCCTTTGGGCTTGTTGATCTTCTTGGATGATCGGCTTTCGGGTTGTTGATTTTCTTGGATGATCGGCCTTCGGACTTGTTGATCTTCTTAGATGATCGGCCTTCGGGCTTGTTGATCTTCTTGGATGATCGGCCTTTGGGCTTGTTCATCTTCTTGGATGATCGACCTTCGGGCTTGTTGATCTTCTTGGATGATCGACTTTTGGACTTGATGATCTTTTTGGACGATCGGCCTTCGGGCTTGTTGATCTTCTTGGATGATTGGCCTTCGGGCTTGTTGATCTTCTTAGATGATCAACCTTTGGGCTTGTTGATCTTCTTGAATGATCGGCCTTTGGCTTGTTGATCTTGTTAGATGATCGGCCTTTGGGCTTGTTGATCTTCTTGGATGATCGAATTTTGGGCTTGATAATCTTCTTGGACGATTGGCCTTTAGGCTTGTTGATATTCTTGGATGATCGGCCTTCGGGCTTATTGATCTTCTTGGAGGATTAGTGTTCGCACGAGGCTTCCGGAGAAACTTGTTTCGTGGAGTTGAACTTGAGTTGGTGTTGATGTTGAATTTGATTTGATGCGATGTGGTTCGATCTCTAATACTTGATTCTCTCCCAAGACTCCTGAAGCTGCACTCCTAGAAGACAGAAGACCCTTGAAGACACAAAGACTCTTCCAAGACTTCCACTTCAAGAACGCTCGATGCTTTTCTTCTTCAAATCAAGCATATTCACCCAACTGAGAGAGAATCAGAGGACTTCGGTCTTTAGAATGTTTGCATCTTCAAAGGACTTCGGTTTTCATAATGCTTGCTTCTTCAAAGGACTTCGGTCTTTAGAATGCTTGCATCTTCAAAGGACTTCAGTCTTCAGAATGCTTGTATCTTCGAATTGTAGAGAATTTTCTATAAGTTCTGAGGGAAGCTTCTCTATTTATAGAGTTCACAGGTGGGCTTGGGCTTGGTTGATCCATGAGCCTAGCCTTTGGGTCCAATTAGTTGGACTTGGGCTTGGTTGGTCAATTGGTCAGGCTTTTGGGCCCAATTAATCGGATTTAGGCCTGATTTGATATTTTTTTTTTTGGCTTAGTTGGACAAATTTGGCAAAATTAATCTTACCTGATTCAACGGTCATGATAAAACCACGTGACGTCATCGAAATTTGTCTTCAACAATTGAGATTTTTTTTCTTATATGCAATTTATTTTGATTGAAGATAAAAACTTAATAGATACTTGAACTTGGAATATGGCCAAATTTTAATTTGTTATTGAATTTTAGATCTTTCCCACAACTTGATTTGGAAATAGTGATAATAACCTAAATTTAGATAAATGCCCAAATTTTAATTTGAGATTTGATAAAAGTCGGGTGATTTAGTGATTTAGATTTGGGATAAAATTTGGAATATGTCCAAATTTTAATTTGAGATTTATCTTTAATAATTTAGCTTGATGATAAAAGTCTATGATTTGGATTGGGGATAAAATTTGGAATATGCCCAAATTTTAATTTGAGATTTTATTTACAATTTAATCTCATTGAACAATTTGATTTTGAATAAAATTTGGAATATGGCCAAATTTTAATTTGTGATTTTATCCACAATTTAAATTTGATTTTGAATAAAATTTGAAATATGTCCAAATCTTAGTTAAAGATAAATTTGAGTGCAAAATCTAATAAAATCAAATTAGATAAGGAATTTGTTTAACTATTTTATTTTAATTTGAAATTAGGATAGAATCAAATCAGGAAATCTAATAAAAAAAAAAACTAATATTTTAAAGCAAATCTTTTATTTGATTTGGATTTCCTAATTTGTTATAAAACCTAGAACCTCTATAAATAGGACCCAAACCCCTTCATTATCCACATCCCCTCCTCTTCTTCTAATCTTTCCTTTCTCTCTTTTTCCTCTTCTTCTTTCATTTTTTTAAAAGAAAATTTCGTATTTTTTTCTTTTCTTTTTTTTTCCCTTCTTTTCTTTCTATCTTTCTTTTCTTTTCTTTTTTTTACTTGCCCACTTACTATTTTTCTTTCTCTTTTTTTTTTTTTTTTTTTTTGCATAGGTTTACTAACTTGTCCCCTTACTTTTTTGTAGGAGCTAAAGCGCAACTCAAGAGAGTACAACCGCGTCTTTTGTAGGATGACCTTCGTCTGGTCTATCTACTGTATGCTTATTCATGCTTCCTGATCGTCATGGGAGGGGCCCTACAAGGCTTACAACTCTCTCATACTTTCACCCTAGGGAGGATCCCGATAAGGTCTACCTTATAGCACCGTTCGCATATCCTGATCGTCATGGGAGGGGCCCTACAAGGCTACAACTCTCTCATACTTTCACCCTAGGGAGGATCCCGATAAGGTCTACCTTATAGCACCGTTCGCATATCCTGATCGTCATGGGAGGGGCCCTACAAGGCTACAACTCTCTCATGCTTTCACCCTAGAGAGGATCCCAATAAGATCTACCTTGTAGCACCATTCGCATATCCTGAACGTCATGGGAGGGGCCTTACAAGGCTTACAACTCTCTCATGCTTTCACCCTATGGAGGATCCTGATAAGGTCTACCTTGTAACACCATTCGCATATCCTGATCGTCATGGGAGGGGCCCTGCAAGGCTTACAACTCTCCCATGCTTTCACCCTAGGGAGGATCCTGATAAGGTCTACCTTGTAGCACCGTTCGCATATCCTGATCGTCATGGGAGGGGCCCTGCAAGATCATCATGGGAGGGGCCCTGCAAGGCTTACAACTCTCCCATGCTTTCACCCTAGGGAGGATCCCAATAAGGTCTACCTTGTAGTACCGTTCGCATATCCTGAACGTTATGGAAGGAGCCCTGCAAGGCTTACAACTCTCTCATGCTTTCACCCTAGGGAGGATCCCGATAAGGTCTACCTTGTAGCACTGTTTGCATATCCTGATCGTCATGGGAGGGGCCCTGCAAGGCTGACAACTCTCCCATGCTTTCACCCTAGGGAGGATCCCGATAAAGTCTACCTTGTAGCACCGTTTGCATATCCTGAACGTCATGGGAGGGGCCCTGCAAGGCTTACAACTCTCCCATACTTTCACCCTAGGGAGGATCCCGATAAGGTCTACCTTGTAGCACCGTTCGCATATCCTGAACGTCATAGGAGGGGCCCTGCAAGGCTTACAACTCTCTCATGCTCCTCCCGATAAGGTCTACCTTGTAGCCCCATTCGCATATCCTGATGTAGAGGCCCTACAAGGCTTACAACTCTCCCATGCTTTCACCCTAGGGAGAATCCCGATAAGGTCTACCTTGTTATGTTACTTCTTGATCAAAATTTGAAGATAAGAGAAATATGCCATTGAGTATTGAAGATGAGGTGGATATGCCATCAAACTTTGAAGATGAGAAGAATATGCCATCAAGCTTTTGAGCGGAGTCAGGTTGGCTAGAGTCGATCTCGCATACAAGGCAGAGCCGGACGGACCAGAGTTGTCCTCGCATATGAGGTGGAGCTAGACGGACCAGAGTTGTCCTCGCATATGAGGTGGAGCCGGATGGACCAGAGTTATCCTCGCATATGAGGTAGAGCTTGATAAACCAAACTTGATCTCGCATATGAGGTGAAACCACACCCACATTTTTTAGAGGAAGCGAAGCTACACCAATTTTGGAGAAGGGTGAAGTTGTACCAATATTTTGGAGAGGAAACAAAACCGCACCACGACTTTGAAGATGGAGTGAAGCCGCGTTATCAATTTGAAGATGAACTGAAACCGTGCCATCAGTTCAGAGATGAAACGAAGCCACGCCATGACTTTGAAGATAAAGTGAAACTATGCCAATATTTTGGAAATGAAGTGAAGTCCCGCTATCAGTTTGAAGATGAAACAAAGCCATGCCATAACTTGAAGATGAAGTGAAGTCGCGTCATCAGTTTGGGGATAAAGCGAACCATGCCAGACTTTGGAGATGAAGTGAAGCTGCGTCATGATTTTGTAGACCAAGTCATTGAAGATGGAGCCGAGCCATGCACACCAACCTTAAACTTGAAGATGGAGAAACATCGACGGGACCTTCGCGTTTGAGTTTGACAAAGCATCGGCAAATCCTCTGCATTTAAGTTTGATGAAGCATCGATGAATCTTCACATTGAGCTCGACTTCGCGACTTTGAGCGTGAAGATGGCATCGCAATACCTCCAGACTTGAGCATGAAGATGAAGCATCAATGAAGTCTCTAAACTTGAAGATGGAGGAACATCGATGAAGCCTCTAAACTTGAAGATTGAAGAGCATCGAAGTTTGATTTTAAAGAGGAAGCGAAGCGCATTCCAAGTGTGTGCCTTTTATTTACTGTGTTGGCTCCTTACGAGGAATGAACATCTTCAATCCATTGTGTTGCCCCAATAGGGATGAGCATCTTCAATCTGGAGTGTCATTCTTTAACGGGGATGATCAACATCAATCTTGTAGTATCATACTTAGGTGGTTGTGGTACCTTTTCTGATGGACTAAACTTAAATTTCTTTAAGTTTCCTTCGTACCTTTAAAGAAAGGGATCAAATCATGATGTAGTTCAAGTTTTTTCCTTTTTTTTTTTTTTTAACTGGACTGAACTTGAAGTTTCTTTCAAGCTGCCTACATACCTTTCTTAATGATAGGGATCAAGTCATAATGTAGTTCAAAAAGATTTTTTTTTTTTTTTTTATGCGCGACTGAACTTAAATTTCTTTAAGTTGCCTACGTACCCTTTATAATGACAGGGATCAAGTCGTAATGTAGTTCGTACAAAGATTTTTTTTTGGGCCGTTCACATTTTAAGCTCATGCGGGCCAAGAGCATCATGCAGTTTAGGCTCTTGTAATGAGGAGCTTCTTCATTTAAACTTCAGAAGCTCTTATTTCATCATGGTTTTGATCATCATCTTCATTTGTAGGATTCGTCAATATGATGATTTTTGGCTTCACTATCAAGGAATCTTCTGTACTTATGTCAACAGAAAATTTCCTCTTCATACGTGAAGGGACACGACCGTGAATCTTTTCTTCATTGTTTTCTTCGTGGAATGACGTTGGCTTCAAGATTTTCATCCTTTCTTTACGTTGATCACTTGTTGTCTTGAGACGATCAAAAGTAGATGCTGAAGGTTGATCTTTCTTTGATATGGATATATTTAGCCTTTTGAAGGCTGAAGTTCGAGTAGAAGTAGTCGTTGGACATTGGTCTTCTTCTCCTACGTGGCCACGCTCAATCTTTGAAAGAATGAAGATTGAGCACTTGAAGGCTTAATACGATCGAAGACAGAAGTTCTTTGCTTCATTTCTTCTGAGTCGTTGACTTCTTCAACAGTCATATGATTGTTGTCGACCTCCACTATACCGACAGTGTGACATGCAATAACTTCTGATAATTTCTCTGGATGATTATTGAGAAAGCTTATTGAGAGAAATTCTGTCAAAGTTGCTGGCCGTCGGAATTGAGGGAAGTCATTGTCTTCTTTCTTAGCAGGTTTAGGCTTCTGTGTTATCCTTTTGCCTTTCTTTTTATGAGTCTTGTTCCTTCTTCTATAGCTTCAATAGGAACTCGACTCTTTTTGGGTGGAGTTTGACTGTCTTCTTTTTCGACGAGTCATAACTATCCACCCTTCGTTGTCATCTTCAACGAGCTCATCTTTCTTTTTGGAATTTGCTGTTTGAACCTCTTGCTGGAACCAAAAAACTATAGGCTCGAAGGCTTCGAACTGGATCAGACTTTGTCTTTGAGCATGAGACACAGACAATGTTGGAACACTTGAAGTCGCCACTACTGTAGTATGATTTGTCTGAGCTACTTCATCTAAATCTAGCTCAATCTTCTTTTCACGAGCCAACTTCAGAATTCGTTCCTTCAGCACGAAGCACCTTTCAACTGGGTGACTAATAACCCGATGATACTTGCAGTAGTTAGGATCATCTATTTTTCCTTCTTGTTTCTGGTTGCTTGCATTTCGGCAGCTGAATAAGTTGCTTCTCTAGTAGTTACTCCAACATATCTACCACATCAGAGTCAGGGAATGGATAAACCTTCTCTTGTCTTTCTTTAAGAGTTAGACGACGCTTCTTGCCCTCATTGTGCCTTCTTTCAAATTTTGTTTGAGGGAAATTTTAGCAGGGTCACATGAGCGACCATAGATTCTTTTGTGGCACTATCCACGATCTTTTCAGTGCCCTTGGCTTCATTCTTGTATTTTCTCCCTTCAGGGACTAGGAAATCTTTAGTTCCCTTGTTGGTGATGCTCAGCTCCATATCATGAGCGCGTGTTGCCAGCTCCTCAAACGTACGAGGTTTTATCCCTTGTAGGATGTACAGAAGCTCCCAATGCATTCCTTGAATGCACATCTCCAATGCAGATAATTCAGTGAGTCTATTTTTGCAATCTAGACTCAATGCTCTCCATCGGTTGATGTAATCAATGACTGCCCCTCTCTTCCACTGTTTGGTGTTCGTCAGCTCCATCATGCTAACAGTGCGCCTTGTACTGTAGAAGCAGTTCAAGAATTCCCTTTCTAGCTGTTCCCAACTGTCAATCACTTTTGGCTCCAAATCAGTATACCAATCGAAAGCATTTCTTTTCAAGGTACGGACGAACTGCTTGACTAGCTGGTCTCTTTTGGTTCTTGCATTTTCGCAAGTTTCAATGAAGTGTGCAACATGTTGTTTTGGATTGCCCTTTCCATCGAGCTGCTGGAACTTTAGAGGTTGATACCCAGCTGGCATTCTTAGGTTGTCGATTCTCTTGGTATACGGCTTGGAGTACATAAAGAAGGATTGTGATGGTCTTCCGTACTGAACCCGTATGGAGTTTGTAATCATATCCTGCAGCTGTTGAATTGACAGGGTGGCAACAGAGGTAGATTGTTGCGGCTGGTCTTCCTGCAAGACAGTCTTTCCTTTGTCATTGGTTTTTATAGTTAGAGATTGACTTGATTAAGCGGTTTTTCGAGCCTGTATTTGATCTCTTAAAGCAGCGGTTTCATGATCTCGCTCTTCAACAACTTTCGTTAGAAAATTTATCTTCCTCTCCATCTCTGCCATGGCTGACTCAGCCGTTACGTCAGTCACCATGACAGATACTTCATCAAAGTATGATTATTTATCTGATGATCAGTAGCAGAAACATAGCCGTCGAACAAGGGATTTTCTCTAATAAGGATCTCGCCTTTAGTAGATTCCATTAGTTTTTCCGTGATGATAGAGCTTATGTAAGTATCGCTTGCGACGGTAGCTTTGGATACAACTTTCTTTGGTGCCATTTGTAGGTTTATGGACTTGGATGATGAGAGAGAGATGAGAGGTAGAAAGGTCCCACCGGGCATGCCAATCTGTTCGCACGAGATTTCAAGAGAAATTCATTTCGTGGAACTTGAACTATGTATTTGTATTAATTTTGTGGAAAATGAGTACAATTTCTAATACATAATACTTTGATGCTTTCAAAATAAACTATAGTATTTAAGCTTGTTGATCTTCTTGAATGATCGGCTTTTGGGCTTGTTGATCTTTTTGTATGATCGGCCTTCAGGCTTGTTGATCTTCTTGGATGATCGGCCTTTGGGCTTATTGATCTTCTTGGATGATCGGCCTTTGGGCTTGTTGATCTTCTTGGACGATCGGCCTTTAGGCTTGATGATCTTCTTGGACGATCGGCCTTTAGGCTTGTTGATTTTCTTGAACCATCGGCCTTTAGGCTTGTTGATCTTTTTGGGTGATCGGCCTTTGGGCTTGTTGATCTTCTTGGATGATCGGCCTTCGGGCTTGTTAATCTTCTTGGAGGATTAGTGTTCACACAAGGCTTCTGGAGAAACTTGTTTCGTGGAGATGAACTTGAGTTGGTGTTGATGTTGAAGCGATGTGGTTCGATCTCTAATACTTGATCCTCTGATTCTCTCTTAGTTGGGTGAATATGCTTGACTTGAAGAAGAAAAGCACCGAGCGTTTTTGAAGTGGAAGTCTTGGAAGAGTCTTTATGCCTTCAAGGGTCTTTTGTCTTCTAGGAGTGCAGCTTCAGGAGTCTTGGGAGTCTTATGCTTGTTGATGAGTTCTCTCCGTGCTCTCTGAATATAGAAAATGCTTATCTTCAAAGGACTTCAGTCTTCAGAATGTTTGCATCTTCAAAGGACTTCAGTCTTCAAAATGCTTGCATCTTCAAAGGACTTCAGTCTTCAGAATGCTTGTATCTTCGAAGGATCTCAGTCTTCAAGTGTGGTCAGCTTCAGGAGTCAAGGAGTCTTCTGATTGTAGAGAATTTTCTATAAGTTCTCTGGATTATAGAATTGTCGACCCCTCCAAATGAGGGGAGCTTCTCTATTTATAGAGTTCACAGGTGGGCTTGGGTTTAGTTGATCTATGGGCCTAGCTTTTGGGTCCAATTAGTTGCACTTGGGCATGGTTGGTCAATGGGTCTAGCTTTTGGGCCCAATTAATCAGATTTAGGCCTGATTTGACATTTGGGTCAAATTCAGTTTTTTTTTTTTGGCTTAGTTGGACTTTGACCCAAATAATAATATCAAATTGGACCAAATTAATCTTACTGATTCAACGGTCATGGTAAAACCACGTGACGTCATCGAAATCTATCTTCAACTTCAATTCAAGACATATGTCAACTCCTAATTGAGTCCAAATTTAATGATTTAGAATTTCGACATTGATTTAATAAATGACGTGTCAACTTGTGATTGGTCCAAAATTTCTCATTCAACAATAACAATTTAGAAGTTTAATCAATATTTTTTTCATATAAATTTAGTTAAGGCAAAAATTAACTATCAAATAAATTTATTTGTAAATTAAAAGAGGTTTATTATTGTTAGTCTAAAAAATTGTGAATTTTACCTAGTAAATATGTTCTGCAATTTGTTGAACACAAAAAAAAAATGAAATGTTTGTTTGTAATGATATTTGGAATGATACTTATTAGAGGGTTAAAAGTTCAACACTTTTATTGAGTTGGAAGGTGCAACTTGATAAAATTGGAGCCTAAGATTCAAAATATAACTTGTACTATACAATTGGATAAGTCTAGACATAAAAATTGATTTTTTTTTCCTGATGAAATATTTATGATTCACTTATTTTTATTATAATTTTTTTAGGATTTTATTTTAGATTTTCCACACAGATCTTCGTTTTTCCAACAGAAGGACTAATTCAGTTGCGATTTTTCCACTATCATTTTCTTCGTACGTAATAAATGTTTGTTTTAAATACAATTTTGGTCTTATATTTTTTTTATATATTTTAATTCATTTTAGTCTCTATATTTTTAAAATATTTATTTTGGTTTTTATGTTTTTAATTTTTATTCATTTTAGTATATGTACTTTTAAAATATTCATTTTGTCATTTCATTTTCATTTTTACTTCATTTTAAAGGATCAAAAAATATTTTAAAAGTACATTGACCAATATAAACATTTTAAAAGTACAAGAACGAAAATAAACTAAAACCAAAAGTATAGGGACCAAAATAGTATTTAAATCTATATTTTTTTTAAGAAAACTTTTCAAACATAATCTTTAACTCGTCATTAAATGATATAGAAATAATATTAAATTCTTAGATAAATATCAATTTATACTCGAGCTCTTGACTTGTATCAATTTAAACCAAATGTAGTATATCAATTTACACTATATTCGAGATTCCGTATGACAAATATCACAAAAAACTTATGATTTAAGTTAATTAAGCTCCTAAATTTTCATTTTAGTTAAAGTAATTATAGCTCAACTAACATTCGATATGTGTACTGATCATAAGTCTATGGTTTAAACCTATCAACTTAGACATTTTATTATAATTATCTTTGAAAATCATTTATATAGTTCACAGTTTAAATTAATAAAAATCATAATTTTTCGAGGTATAAATTTCAAATTTATTATTTTTGACAATTAGAGTAGTAGAAAAATTTGGGCATTTGAGAAAGAAAGGAGGAAGGTTGATTTGTTGACCATTTCAAAGATGAAGATGGAAATAGATTTGGTCACAGAGAGGGACCAGACACAGCACGAATCCGTGTATGCATTTTTTTCAATGCTTTAAAAAGCTGCAGACAAGCTGTCCCAAGTGGAGAAAAAAGCACATATTTTGTAATTTTAACTAAAAGCTAAAGTTGATTAAAGCCACAGAATAATATTGAAACCCCCTTCCTCACTTTATCCTATATTTTAAAAAAATAATAAAATAATTACTTTAGTTTTCTGCATGGCTCTATGCCCATCTTCATCAAATCTTGTCAATCTAGTAGTGCACCATCAACATTATTGTCAATTTGTCACTTCCCCTTTATCTTTTCTTTCAAAAAGTTTATGCTTTTTCCATATTCTTCACAATTGCTTAAGGATTTGAATCCCTTGCCCCTCTCTATTTCAAATAAAAACAAATAAAGTCACATTTATCACTCCATAGTGAAAATAAGTGTAATCATAATGAGATTCTATCAATAGATCGATTGTAATGGACCATAATTACAAACATAATTGGATTGATTTTGATCATGTTTACTTGAGATTATAAATTTGTCACATTTATTGTTATCGTATTGTTTAAGGTCAAATAATAACGATAATAGTAAATATGTAGCGATATAGGCGTAATCTTTAAATGTTGAATTGAGCACCCTCTATTCGTCAATTTTAGTACGGATACAAAATACAAGTAAATAGTACGTGTTTAAATGGATTCACTTTTTGATTTATTACGTTTTTCATTAAAAAAAAAAAAAAAAAAACTTTAGTTTCAAATTTGTTTCTTTTCCCATAAAACATTTAGCCAGAGCTTGTTGTATTTCACTCTTCCCAAAAAAAAAAAAAAAAAAAACTTGCCC
Organism: Benincasa hispida; assembly: GCF_027475165.1. Taxonomy (NCBI): domain Eukaryota; kingdom Viridiplantae; phylum Streptophyta; class Magnoliopsida; order Cucurbitales; family Cucurbitaceae; genus Benincasa; species Benincasa hispida. The sequence continues at coordinate 59,840,216 of NC_143484.1, read as the reverse complement.
GTGAAAGGTTTTGGCTTGGAAAAAGACGATTCCAAAACCCAAAATCAACGCCAAGGAGGATATGATTGAACACAATGGACAAAGAAGAAGCACAAACCCATTAAAAGTTGGAGGACACCATGTGACTTTGAAAGTGAAGCTCAGCTTACTGTTGTCGTTATAACGATCACTGTTATGTATAACCAGTGATAAAAATCAGTGGGTTTCTTCATTCTCTTTGTTCTTCAAATGGGGTTTCCTCTTTTTTTGGTTTTGATTCTTCTTCTCGTCGTTTCTTCTGTCCATTGTCAGGTTAAAGGTATGTTCATTCTTCTCTCTCTGTTTGATGCTTTGAAATGCATACCCATTTTGTTTAAAAATGAACCCCACTAGATTGATTTCTGCAAAAAAAAAAAAAAAAAAACACAGAGTTCATCAGTATAGATTGTGGAGGGACGAAGAATTTCACCGACCCAGTTACAGGGCTAGCATGGATTTCCGACGCCGGAATTATGAACGCCGGTGGGTCATCACCGGTGGAAAACCCAAATGGAAACTTGATGCAGTACCAAACACGGCGGGACTTCCCAATCGATGACAAGAAGTACTGTTACACTTTGAAAACAGAGGAGAGAAGAAGGTATTTGGTTCGAGCAACTTTTCAATATGGGAGTTTGAAGGATGAAGAAACTTACCCTAAATTTCAGCTTTATTTGGATGCAACTAAGTGGTCAACTGTAACTATTTTTGATGCTTCGAGAGTTTATGTGAAGGAGATGATCATCAGGGCACCTTCAAATTCATTTGATGTTTGCATATGCTGTGCAACTACTGGTTCTCCATTCATTTCCACTCTTGAGCTTCGCCCTTTTAATCTTTCAATGTATGCAACGGATTTTGAAGATAATTTCTTCTTGGAAGTTGCTGCTAGAGTGAATTTTGGTGCTCTAACCAAGGAGGTGATAAGGTAAGTTACTTGAGATGGGGTTTCAAGGGTTCTATTAGAATGTCTTGAGACAGTTATCTGACCTCCAAAACCTAAGTTGTATCTGTATTTGTTATATTTACGTTATTTACAATAAACTATTCTTCTTCTGTTCGTGGATGTAGCTACTACACTGTTAGTGAACCATCTAAATCAATGGTTTCAGCCTTCATTTGAATGGTGAGGAAGCTACTTATTTTGTACTTAAATCTGTTTTTCTTAGGTACCCAGATGATCCATATGACAGAATTTGGGATTCAGACCTTGAGAAGAGGCAGAATTATCTTGTGGGGGTGGCTCCAGGGACAGAAAGAATCAGCACTTTGAACAATATTAATGCAATGACAAGAGAATATCCACCTGTTAAAGTGATGCAGACTGCAGTCCTTGGCACAAAAGGAGTACTCAGCTACAGGTTGAATTTGGATGATTTTCCTGCCAATGCTAGGGCTTATGCATATTTTGCTGAGATTGAAGATTTGGGTTGGAACGAGACTCGGAAGTTCAAATTGGAGGAACCTAACATTCCGGATTCGAGTAATGCAGTGGTGAATATTGCAGAGAATGCCAATGGGACCTATACTCTTTATGAACCGAGCTATATGAACGTGACACTGAGTTTCGTGCTTTCGTTCTCGTTTGTTAAGACTCGAGATTCAACTCGTGGACCACTTTTGAATGCATTGGAAATTAGCAGATATGTTGAGATTGCTGCCAAGACCGATATGCGAGATGGTAGGTTCTTGTTCATCACCACATCTTATTATGAAGCTTAGTGATATCCTCAAACTTTTTGACTGTGACAGATTATAAATTTTCTCTACTGAAGTTGATTGATTGGTGTTTTCTGTCTCGATGTGTAGAGTCTGTTGTGAATGTCCTCCATGACGTGTCAGCAGAGAATGTTAGGTCAAATGAAGGCGATCCTTGTGTTCCAACAAGCTGGGGATGGGTGACTTGTTCTGCCACACAACCACCGAGAATAACTAAAATGTAATTTTCTTCAACTCTTCAATGGCTTTGTTTTTAGCCTTTTTAGAGCTCAAAACAATGCATTTCTGGCATGTAGAATCAGAGGTGCTATTTGAGAAATCTTCTGCTTGAGATAGGCAATGCAAGATTCAAGCCTTTTGGTATCAATTAATAGAAAATTTAAGAAGTTGAATCTGCATTCAAGTAAATTAAGCATGGTATATCTATCCTTTCACCTATTATGCAGAGAGCTTTCCAGAAAGAATGTCAAGGGAGAAATTCCACCAGAGATCAATACTATGGATGGGTTAATGGAATTGTAAGTTCAACTTGCTTTAAGCAAAGCTCTGTTTTGTAATCTATCCCCATTGCAATTCATTGCCATATCCTCCTTTTCTTCAGGTGGTTGGATGGAAATTCCCTTGTAGGGCCACTGCCTGACATGAGTAATCTAATAAACTTGAAGATTTTGTAAGCTCTTGAGGTTATCTACAATTTTCCATTCTTCAAACAGGAGAGTATGTTTCATCAAGATTTAACGTTGTGATCTTTGAACGTGCAGACATCTAGAGAATAACAAATTGACAGGGACATTGCCTTCTTACCTGGGTAGTTTGCCCAACTTACAGGAACTGTATGTACCAATCTCTAACTCTGAGCATTTTATGTCAAATAGGTTGAATAGAAAATTTTGATTATCGTTTCTCTCGTAACAATTATAGAAAGCTTGTTTGTTACATTGATCAACTCAAGTGTAAATCATTTGTGGCAGATATATTCAAAACAACACTTTTTCGGGTGAAATACCTTCAGAATTATTGGCAAAGAAACTCACCTTTAAGTAAGTACCCCAACTGATACTTCACCATAAGGCTTAAACTGCCTTTGAGAATGTGGTTTTCTTTTTCTAGGCACAAAGCATCAAAATAAAATGAAAGTCATTTGTATCATAAAATGAGTTACGAACATTGTGAGCGAGTTTCGACCTTAAGAGTCAGGACTCATCTCGAGGGAGTCATGGCTTGATGCATGAGCGTGTTTTTCTTTGTAGAAATTAATCTGTTGATCCTTATTCCTTGCATGAAGTCTATGTAGATTGTACATAGTAAGACATGATAAAATAGTTCACGTATTTGAAGTTGCTATTTGAAATGTATCCGCTCAAAGAGGAGCAGTCTTAATAAGAACTACAGGCGTGGGACATGAAGAGGGGTATGTGTTTGTTTTACATCTTTGTGATCTTATCTTGCAGGTATGATGGTAATGTGGGGCTTCACAAAAGTGAACGATACAAGATGCATTCTAAGCTTATATTAGGAGTTTCATTGGGAGTGCTTGTGCTTCTGGTTATTCTACTTTTAGGAAGTTTGCTGTTACTCCGCAAGCTTCGAAGAAGAACGACACCTTACCAGAAAAAAGGTTCCCACTCGAGAAACCTGCTTAATATCTCTATTATAGCACCACTTTTTTTTTTTCAAATTATGTCATGTCTTGTGGACTTTAGGTGGTTCTCTGCAAATCAGTACAAAGCGCTCTTCTGGCTACTCGATCGGCAAGGGGGATGAAGGCATGGCCTACTATTTATCTCTCTCCGAGCTGGAAGAAGCGACGAATAACTTCTCAAAGAAAATTGGTAAAGGGAGCTTTGGATCAGTCTTTTATGGGAAGATGATTGACGGCAAAGAAGTGGCAGTTAAGATCATGGCTGAGTCATCTACACATGGGAATCAACAATTTACGACTGAGGTAGGTCGTTGGCCTATTATTGGATTGATCTCGTTGTGTTGACGTGACTTTGAATTTCTAGAAATGAATCAAATTGTTTTCTTGAATATGCAGATCAGATTAGTCCATTTAAGATCCCTGTGGTTTTTATGTTGCCAAGAGAGAACTATGTACTTTAACTAAACAACTTTAGAAAAGCAAATGAGGGAGAATGAATAAAGTTTACATGTGAAATTATACTCAATTTTACGGACTGTAAATATCGACAGGTTGCCCTCTTATCAAGAATTCATCACCGTAATTTGGTTCCTTTGATCGGTTACTGCGAAGAAGAACATCAACGGATGCTGGTTTATGAGTACATGCATAACGGGACGTTGCGAGATCATTTATATGGTTTGTTTTTCTGTCCAGGCTTAAGGAAGGTTCACTTTTCCAGTCTTTTTCCATTAATCATTTATTGGCAGGTTCTACGACTCAAAAGCACTTGGACTGGCTGGCTCGCCTGCACATTGCAGAGGATGCAGCTAAAGGTTCATCCTAGTGAAAAACTATGTTATTTTTTCTCTGAATTTCGGGAATCCATCTTCAAGCTTTTATTTTGGGAAATGAATTGATCACTTTTTCAGGGCTTGAGTACTTGCACACTGGATGCATCCCGAGTATCATTCATCGAGATGTAAAAACTAGCAACATACTCCTCGACATCAATATGAGGGCAAAAGTTTCCGACTTTGGACTCTCGAGGCAAGCTGAGGAAGATTTGACCCATGTATCAAGTGTTGCTCGAGGAACTGTAGGCTACTTGGATCCTGAGTATGCCAAATTTTATTGTTTTTCCATGACACATTTCACCCCCTCCCCCTACGCCTGCTCATAAGCATCACCATGAACATATGAAAATAACAGGTACTATGCTTGTCAACAACTTACCGAAAAGAGTGACGTCTATAGTTTTGGGGTCGTACTCCTCGAACTGATCTCTGGGAAGAAACCTGTCTCACCAGAAGACTATGGAAATGAATTGAACATTGTTCACTGGGTATGTAAGATAAGATCTTCACTTTCGACGCATTAGCACAGTTCTCGAGTCTTTACACGATTGATTTGTTTTTACAGGCGAGGTCCCTAGTCCATAAAGGGGACGTGACGAGCATCGTAGATCCATTTTTAAAAGGAAATGTGAAAATAGAATCGGTGTGGAGAATCGCTGAAGTTGCCATACAGTGTGTGCAGCAGCATGGAGTTTCCAGGCCAAGGATGCAGGAAGTCATCTTGGCCATACAAGATGCAATCAAGATTGAACAAGGTACTGAAGGAAACCAGAAGCTATCTTCAGGCAGTTTAAAAGCACAGTCATCTCGAAAAACTTTGCTGACGACCTTCCTTGAAATCGAGAGCCCTGATGGTTCTCTCCTTCCCTCTGCAAGATAAGGTCTCGACAACTCCGACATGACTTTCAGGTAATGTACGATAAAACGATAAGATACCGATACCGTGACTGAAATATTGTTTGATAGGAACACAACAGTAGGAACACTGACAACACATTTTTACCTTTCATCATTCTCTTTCTTGAATTAGTATTTAATATGGTTTTTTGGACAGATGAAACATAACTTTGGTTATAGTGAATATGGAACATACTTAAAATTGTTCATAGGGGAAGTGATTGATCTGTTATCAATGCCTATATTTTTTAAATCAAGTGCTGCTACTGCCGAAGCATCCATTTGGCTGGCTTAAGCAATTTTTTTTATCCCATACTTTTAATTGATAGCATTATAATTTTTAATGTTTTGAAACAGAATGGCAATATAATCTTGTGGAGAAAATTCAACCCCAATAAATTTCTCATAGATTTAAGACTATCATTAAAATAATATTACAACTTGATCTTAGAATCTAATGAATTTGATTTATTTATTTGCTTATTTTTTTCTCTCCCTGTCTAAAGATTCTCAAAAGATTGCCATTGCTTTACATATACATTTTAAATCAATCGCCATCAAATAGATAATGTTCATAAAAGTGACACAATCACAATTTTTTTGGGAGTGGGATTCCAAACAGACTTTTTATTTATTTGTTAAAATATATGTATATTAGTTGAACTATGCTCGTTTTTTTGCCACACGATTACAATTTGTTAACATAAAATTGTCTTTTTTTATTTTCTTCAAGACTTTTGTTACAGTAATAAAATTTTTATCTGTTTTATTAAATCTTCTTTTAAGAAAAGATTATTCTATGTTAATTGTTACAGAAGTGGTGATTACAAAGCTTTGGTAGCATGACAATTATATGACAATTATTTTCCAATAGCTATAGAAAATGATTAAATGTTCTTAGTAATAGTAGTGAGAGTGTAGAATAGTATTAGGTTAAGATATTTTAGTTCTTGTACTTTCAACAGTCTAATTTTAGTTCATGTAATCTTTAATACATCTAAAAATTAGTCCTTGTACTTTAAATACAAATAATAATAAAAGAAAAGTTCTACATAGATAATAGATACATTTTCATAAATTATAAAGGGGATGCATAGAGACTACATATTGTTGGAAAAAAATAATCAACGAGAAATTGATTGCATCGATCAATTTTAAGATTTATTAAAAATATATAATATACTTTATATTGTCTAAAATTAGATAATTCAAATTATAAAGATTAAAATGAAATAAAATCAAGATAGAGGGGCTTTTAACTTGCATATTATTGCTAATTAATGGTTATTAAAATGAAAAGTAGAATTAGGTGAAGATATGCCATTGATATAAAAGCAGAAAGCAGTGCTTTTGGCCGGGTATAGGTTGGATAACTCGAATAGGGTCTTTAACTCAATCTTTAAAATTCAGGTTGAATTGGGTTGTTGAATTATTTTTTTATTAAATTTTTTATTAACTTAAAATATTTAAATTCATGTACAACACATTCTAATAATTAAAATTTTATAAAACTCAAATGTTAAATATCAAAATTTAAGATATCTATTACAAACTTCATGCAAATATCACAAAAATATATATGAGTTATAATATATATATATATATATATATTTGGGTCCACCCAATTTTTAAAAGTACAATTCTCTTCCAACCCAACCTAAAAGAACATAAAAAAAAAAAAAAAAAAAAAAAATTCAACCTAATCCAACCAAAAATTAAAATAAATTAAAAAATTGGATAGTCTATATTATTCGGATTGTCGGGTCATTTGAACATCCTAAAGATAAAAAATAATTAAATGTTAATCTGAGAAGTTTGACTATATAGACGTAGAAAAACGAGAAGATTATGAAATCTAATTAATCAATTAGGTTGCAAAGTTATTTTATACTTACAAACATTAATAAGGATTCACATATCTATTGGGCTGCACATGAGAACACCATTAAGGATTGTGACCTCTTTTTTTAATTAATTAAAAGACCCAAAATCCAAAGCAAATGGGAATATAGTTATAAATATATAATAAAAAGATAAATAAAATTAATATTGTGAGTATGAGATTATATAAATTTATTGCCAAAATAAACATATAACTCAATTGTCATAAAAAAAAAAAAAAAAAACTTCAAAGTGAAGTTTGATTCTCCTTTTCTATATTGTTAATATATATATACTAAACAATGATGGAGACATTTGGTACCATAAAATTGACAATATAAAAATAATGTTAATTATGATTAGTTTTCTTAAGGTGATTATGATTAGTTAGTTAAAATAATTAATTATTATTGGATTACAAAAACTAAAATTATATATATAATGTTACTATTTATTTATTAATGTTAATTTTATTTAAAAAATTAGATGTACATTATTTTATGGATTCTTAAACATTAAAAACGAGTAAATTTTGACATATTTATGGGGTATTATTGCATCAAATTAAATAGGGATAACAAATTTAGTTCCAATGCTAATTTGAACATACCTTAATTGTTTGAGACATGTCATCTTACAAAAGGCTAGAAATTCCGACTTTTAACCATACAAGTTGAATTTGAAATAATAATAAAAAAAAGAAATGATTTTTTTCATTATATTAATTTTCTTAAGACAATTCTCTCGAAGCACAAACGTACTCGTCACCATCTAAAAAAATGTGGATAATTATTAAGAAAACATTTTTTCATATATAAGGAAAACTTTTTTTTTTCTTTTTAAAAATCTTCTTCCTTATGATCAAAGCATCTAAAAAGTTGAAACAATTTTATGAATTAATGAATGATTAGTAGGTGAAATCTAATTTATATCATCATAAAATTGATTAAAGTTGAATAATATTTTGTGCCAAACCCACCCTTTTTGATTTGGTAGATTAACCAATATTAGCCATGAACTTATGGCCTTAGGGCAGCACCACAATTCATCAATTAGCCTAACTAATCTAACTAATCTTAACTTTTAAATTAATTAAGTGGGTACATTTCATTTTGATTAAAAAATTAAAAAATGGAAATAATTTAAATAATAATTATACTTTTCAATAATGGAAGGCTGAAAAATATATAATATGAGTTAGGAAAAAAATTCTTCTTATTTATTTATTTTTTAAAAATTGAATATTGAAAGGCTAGGCAATCAGCTTCACAAGCAATAAAGGAATATGTTTTGGATGGATAAGAATGAAAAATCAAAGCTTTATCAAAAAGGAAAAAAGAAAAAGAAAAAAGAAATTGAAGCCATCCCCCCAACAAACCCATAATGGACATTGGACTCTGCCATTCATCTTCATCATCATATCTCAGCTGAAACTTGTTCTTCTTATAAGAAAGCTTCTTTTCCTGACCACAGAGGCTTAGTAAAGGTCATTTCACTGCCAACCCTCCATTGACTAAAGAACAAAGCTCCTTAAAAGCTCGAGAAGAAAAAGCTTCTTTTTGGGTTTCGAAAGTAGGTTTGGGGCTTACCTTCTCCATTTTCAGTTTCTTCTTTTGTTAAGGGATTTCGGGTCTTCAGGGTTTCTTCTTTCGCCATACCCACTAAAAAAATCAGCTTCACGCTCTGGTTTTCTTCTTTTCTCTCTTGTTTTTCATCGGTTTCTTGCAGAAGAGGGAAGGGAATCTTTCAGATTATGTATTATCAACTGGAGAAATTCTCTCATCAGGATTCTCTGGAAGTCTTGGAAGCGGATATTCAGTATGCAAATTCTCTGTGAGTTTCCCCTTTTGATTGTATTAAGTACTTTTCTTAATTTCCCCTTTTCAATCGTGATGATCGACATCTTAGTTTTGTTTCTGCCTGGAAGCGATTATAAGGGTAGTTTGGTTTTTCCCAAAATAGGTATAAACTGTTGTCTTTTGGGGTTTTGATGATGCTCTTCTTAGATGTTTGATTGTTTTTGGTTTGATTTTTGGTCTTTTAGGGCGGCTGCAATCCCCATGGCAAAAGGGGGTGTTTATCTTCAAATGAAGTTGGTTTATAATCACTTGGCTCCCATTGTTTTGTTTTTGCTACAATGGATGGATTGTTCTTGCACTTGCTTGCTTCCAAGATATTTAAACCTCTTCCACATACTTGTGTACAAGGTCTGTTGGCTTTTGTAGTTTTAGACTATTGATGATTATATGAAGTTTCTTTCGACTGCGTCGTGTGGGTATGATATATATCTTATTGTTGATATTGTTATCAATTCAGGTATATCCAGAGGGAAAACAAAAACGAAATATATCCAGGCATGGAAGGAAGGCAACTATTAGGGACTTCTATGGTACTGACTTGTTAAGTTTGTTAGCTGATGTTCTTTCCTTCTTAAGTAGTTTTGTGTATTCTGATGTTGTGCGTTTCCTCTTGTTTTGAATTCCAGCTATAATATTGCCTTCACTTCAGCGAATCCATGGTAGCTTGGATAAGTTGGACGATTGCAAGGAAGGGCATCACTGGATTGAGATGTCTAGCAAGAAGAGAGGTGATAAAGATGGTAGGCTTATGAACATCGATATGAAACGAGAAGATGAGTGTGGTATTTGCTTGGAGCCCTGTACAAAGATGGTTTTGCCGAATTGCTGTCATTCAATGTGCATCAAATGCTACCGAAATTGGTAAAAATAAATCTTATCAAGCATCTTCATTGTCTATGAAGCACTTTGAAGTGGCCTTTGTGCTCAATTGCTCTTTCTTTCTACATTACAGGAACACAAGGTCAGAGTCCTGTCCATTTTGTCGTGGCAGCTTAAAGAGAGTCAACTCAGAGGACTTATGGGTGCTCACCTGTAGCGATGATGTGGTTGATGCCGAAACTCTTTCCAAGGAGGACATGTTGCGCTTTCATCGCTATATAAACAGCCTTCCAAAAGACTATCCAGATGCCCTCTTTGTAGTATATTCGGAATATCTAATTTAGTTCAGACTTCAGAGTAAACTGTATAGAGGGAAATCCCAACACAAAATGTAAAGGTCAGAACATATCCTCTCTGCTTCATATAGAATAATTGATCACATGACATGCTTAGTTAGAACTAATAATGAATCAATGTAAGATGCCAATCATCTCCCCATCTCGGATTATGTATCTTATAAACTTGAAAGTGCCTTTTCTAATGCACTAATTGTCAATAAAGATGAATTTGGTTTCTGATGGATTATATCATATGTTCTGATCTTCAAAAACCTTGAATTCACTGGTGTAGTTTGTGGGGTCTTCCCTTGGAACTTCAACTCTCTGAGCTTATCGTGAGTTAGTCTGTTTATCGATCATGGTATATAAGTCATCCTGTTTTCTCGTGTGGGGGTTATAATTATGTCATCAACAAGATAGCCTATGATTAATAATCATGGTTGGCTGAAGTACAATAATTTGCGAGAAAGTAATCTGCTGTCCAAAGGAATTGAAAATGATTGAAAATCCACTTTGAAAGCAATGCTCATTGCAGAAAACAGACTGAGATAGAGAAAACCGTGGGGAGATATTTCTCTGCCAAAAGCATCATCTTAGACTGATTGAGATTCTGAAATCTAAGGTCTAAAACAAGGAGGAGGAATGGTTAACATATTGACTTGGATTGCAGGAGTTTGAATAGCCTTTTCATTTAGTACACATTTGAGTTTTTCCTGATGTTAGACTACACATTGAGAAATGAATGCTTGTAATATTTTTCTGCTCATAAGTTGTACCTCATATTGACTTATTGACTTTGAATGTCGAACATCCTCAAATAAGACATAGACTTAAGACATAGACTTATTGTCGAGCAGTTATAAATAGTTATTCGTCTAAGGAGAATAGAAAGAAACGATATAAGTGAAATGAGTATTATGGTCTCTTTTATAAGAGTTAAAAAGTATAGAGATTGTGTAGCTTCCACGAAGATTTTGGTAAGGATGCACACATATCCCAAATTTGTTAATAAATTCCATTTGGCTTTGGTTTTCATAGTTGTTTGATGCCCACGGGGCCATCTCCTTTCTTATTCAACAAACTTTAATTTCCAACCAAACGCCTAAAGTATTTGTGTCACTACCATTTTTTTAGTTCTATGCTCAGATTGAATTCTGTATCTACTATATTTCTTTTGATTATACATATTAATCAAAATTCGAATTAATATATTAATTTGATTGAACGAGGGAAGAAAGCAAGGACTTGAAGAAATGAGTTAAAATTTTATAGTAGTCTCTTATATAAGTATTAATTAGTTGAGGTATTCTTCCGCCTTAAGTGAGAACAACGTAATAAAGTTCTCTAAAATTTTGAGAGGAGATGGATCAAGTTGAAAATACCATAACAAACAATATTTCTCGAGAGAGAGAAATAGTTTTTTTAAAATTTATATTGTAGATTTTAGATATCAAGAGTGTACAATCAATCAATTTTGAACACGTCATGCTTTGTAATCTCATATAAGAATGGTCAAGAAACCAATTTTTCCAATTTTACAAATAATATCATGTCAAGTTATTTATTAAATTTTCAAAATTTCACTTAAATCGAGTAATTGAGGCAAATTTACACTAACTATATAGATTACAAATTTTTCCATAATTTTTTTAATAATGAAAAGTACTTGAAACATGTTGAACATTTGGTTGGCGATTAACACTAATTTGAATATAACTCAATTTATTATGACTTCGAGGTTAAAAGTTTTATTTTCTACCCACATGTTGAAAAAATAACATACGATTAGCTTTTTTTCAGAAATTTCCAACCAGCTTCAAAATTATAGAAATAAATGGATAAGTAAAAATGTTCCATTTTGTTCACCTAAAGAAATCCGCCAACATTTTTAATTTTAAATTATTGTTAAATAATTACGGCCAATAGGCCATAATCTTAAAGTGACTGTTAAGAAATAAAAATGAACGGTTAGGATTCGAAGAGACGTTCTCCTTCTTTAACCGATCGCCTTCAAACTAAATAACAGTAGTGAATAAGCGTCCACCTGAGCCCTGCGATTGAGACGAACGATGGCGCTAAATCAGATCAATTGTTTCGCGAAGTGAATCGCGTCAAACTCTGCAGATTCATGTGCAACAGTTTGTCGACCTGTTGATCCAGTAGCTGACGATTGTACGGAATCGCGACACCGATTTTGCTGGTTTCCATTTCCTTTACGCGCCATTTGGATTTATTTATTGTTTTTTGAATTTGTGATTCAACGAATTTAAGGGTTTGAATCGTAGTTTTTAAGGGTTTAATCGTTATTTGATTCAATTTAGGTTTCATTATTGAGCTTCTTGATTTGCCAGTATTGGTTTCGTTTTGTTTGAGATCTAGTTCTCGTTGAGAGGTTAGGGCGGTTGGGTTATGAGATATCGACATGTCCGAGAATCATGATCCAGAGCAGGCGCTGCAGAGTTCAGGAAGTGGAGCTGAAGATGGAGCTGAAAGGGTGGAAAATGCGGTCAATGTTAATGTTGGGGAGTTATCCTCCGAGACTGCCGCGGATACTGTTTCGGAGAATGACTCCGTTTTGCAGTCCTCTGAAGTGTCCACTGGATTTTCCCCTTCTGAATCCAACCAGGTTAGTGTTGTGTTATAGTATTTACTCACATGCAGAAGCTGCAGAATTTTCTTAATATGAGTTTTCCTTTTCAATTAGAGAAGAAAAGGAAGTTAAATGCTTTGAAGATAAAATTATTTTTAACATGGGCTTTAGGGATCAACGTTGTCGCCAGTGGTTCCTCTTACTGAACGTGCAGAGAACTCTGGACAAGATGGCCCTGATGGTGCTGTAGTAGTCGAAGATGCTGGAAAAGAAGATATGTTTGTGGACTGCCCGGACGAGTTAGTTGGCAATGTTGATAGCAGAGAAGTAGTAGCAGCTGGTGAAACTCAAGGTAGTTTGACAGAGGAAACGCCTTCTGATATGCAACAGGAATTACAGTATGAGCTAGAAAAGGTTTCTCTAATGCACGAGGTGGAAAACACGACGGCCACTCTGAATAAGACCATTTTTGAGAAAGAAAATGTCATACACGACTTTGAGGTTCATAACCACCCCCTCCCAGTTGTGGTTGCATGCTTTTGGAATGGCATTAAATTGTTTTTTTTTTTTTTTTTTGTGTTTGATTTGCAGGAAGAAAGAGAGGCTTTTGTGCAAGAACTTCTTATCATTTGTCGCCAACTCAAGACTGCTACTAATCAACCGTCATTGCTCAATATTACCAGCAGTCAGTTGAATGAGAGCCTTCATTTGCATGGAACTGAGCATGTGGAAGAAAACACTTCGGGTATTAATACCACATTGAAAGACCTGGTAAATGAATGCTCACAATTGGTTAAGAGGAATTTAGATGAACGATTGCAGTATGAAGCTACAATAGGAGAACTCCGTAATAACCTTTTAATGAAGGATCAAGAGATTGAATATCTTAATGCAAAGGTTATTGAATTTTCGGTGTCTGATGAAGTTGTTCGCTCTTATGCAAATTCGATCGAAGATTCTATTAAAGTTTCATCAGAAAAGGAGAGGGATATGGAAGCCACATTAGATAGAGTGTTAACTTCTCTCAACTCAGTATTGAATCAGCAGCATCTTCTTGACGATTCTATATCAGAAAAAACACTTCATGTTGAAAGAAGCACTTCTCTGTTAATTGATAATTATAACAAAATCCTTCTGGATATCAATCAACTCCAAAAATGTTTATCTGGGGCAGAGTCAGACATCATCTATACTGACGTTGGAACAATTTTGGCCTCTGCTCATGATGAGTTAATTCAGCTCAAAGCTAAAGAGGTAAGCAATGTTGAAAAAATATATCATCTGGAAGATGAAAATAGAAGATTGGCAGATGAGCTAGACAATTACAGGTTGACAGCTGAGACTGTTAATGGAGAACTTGAAAAGGCAAAGAGTGAGCTGGAGCAGGAAAGGATAAGGTGTCTTAATACCAAAGAAAAGTTAACAATGGCTGTGACAAAAGGCAAGGCATTAGTACAGAAACGTGATGCATTAAACCAGTCTCTAGCTGAAAAATGTCATGAACTTGAAAAATGTTCTGCTGAACTGCAAGAGAAATCAAATGCTTTGGAGGCTGCCGAACTAATTAAGATTGACTTGGCTAAAAATGAAACTTTAGTTGCATCACTTCAGGAAAATCTGTTGCAAAGGAACATGGTTCTCGAAAGTTTTGAGGATATTATATCTCAACTTGACGTTCCACTGGAACTTAAATCAATGGGCAGTATGGAAAGACTCAAGTGGCTTGTGGATGAGAAGAAAGTTTTGGAGGCTATTTTATTGGAGTTTTATAAATTAAAAGATACTGTGAACCTATCTGATTGGCCAGATTTGATTGCACCTTATGACCTGAAATCTTCTGTCAGTTGGCTTAAGGAAGCATTTTTTCAGGCTAAAGATGAAATAATGATCTTGCAGGATGAACTTGCTAAAACAAAAGAAGCAGCACAGGTAGAGATTGACCGCATAAGTGCATTAGTTTTAATCAAATTACAGGAAAGTGACTATCTCCAGGAGCAGTTGGATGATTTGTTAAACAAATACGAAGAAGTCAGGATAAAAGAGCATCAGACTTCGTTGGAGAAGACTCAAATGATAAAAATGTTGCAAGAAGAATCTGGAGTGACAACAAGTGATGGAGGGATCAGTGAAACTTCGTTGGATTTGAACTTGCTTGTTTACAGATGCTTTCAAAGGATAAAAGAGCAGGCTTGTGCTTCTGCCAAAATCTCTGATGAATATTTGGAATCTTTTGAAAAGGTTCGTGCTCTTTTGTATGTTAGTCATCAGGATATGATGCTCTATGATATAATTCTGGAAGAGGAGTCTTCTAATTTGAGTAATTGCTCAAATAGGTTAAGATCAATATCTGAAGAACATAGAGAAATTAAAGAGGAAAATGACTCTTTGCAGAGGGATCTTCAGAGATCAGAGGAGAAATATGCCATTCTAAGGGAAAAGTTGTCCTTGGCAGTTAAGAAAGGCAAAGGACTGGTTCAGGACAGGGAAAGTTTGAAGAGTCTCTTGGATGATAAGAACACAGAAATAGAGAAGTTGAAACAACAATTAGATAGTCTAGAATCAACAGTTGCTGATTGCAGAAATCAAATCAATTTGTTGTCTATTGATGCACAACGCATTCCGGAGTTGGAGTCTGAACTTGGTATTTTGAAGGACAAATGCAATCAATATGAGCAGTTCTTGTTGGAGAGCAATAATATGTTGCAGAAAGTAATTGAATCAATTGATGGAATAGTTCTTCCCATTAATATTGTTTTTGAAGAGCCTATAGCTAAGTTGAAGTGGATTGCAGAATACATTAGGGAATCTCATGATGCTAGGATACGTACTGAACAAGAATTGGAGAATGTTAAAGAGGAATCAAGTAATATGGAAAGTAAATTAGGAGATGCTTTAGCTGCTATGAAATCACTGGAAGATGCATTATCATCCGCTGAGAACAACGTTTTCCAACTTTCTGAGGAGAAAAGGGAAATAGAATCTAGTAAGAGACACATTGAACAGGAATTACAGAAAGCACTAGATGAAGCCTATTCCCAGTCCAGCATGATGTCTGCGGAGGCTTCTTTATCCATGAGCTCACTTCAAGAATCGTTATCACTAGCAGAAAATAAAATATCTGTGCTTGTCAAAGAGAAAGAAGAAGCTGAAGTCTGTAAGGTCACTGCAGAGATAGAGTCTAAGAAAGTAAAGGAGCAAGTGGCTGTTCAGACAGATAAATTGGCAGAGGCCCAGGGAACTGTAAACACATTAAAAAAGACATTGACCGAGCTTGAGACCAATGTTGCTTTACTGACGGAACAGAATGCTGAAGCACAAAGTGCTATAGAGAAGCTAGAGACTGAGCGAAAGATATTGCAAGAGGAAGTCAGCTCTCAAGCGAGCAAATTTATTGGGGCTGTGGAAGCAAGAAAATCCTTGGAAGATTCATTACTTAAGGCAGAGAGTAAAATTTCTATAATTGAAGGAGAGGGGAAAGTTTCTGAAAATGAGATATTTGCTCTAAATTCCAAATTAAATGCATGCATGGAAGAGTTAGCCAGGACAAATGGCAGCTCACAGAGCAGATCTGTAGAGTTTGCGGGCTACCTCAATGATCTTCATAAGTTTGTTGCAGACGAGACATTGTTGACTGTGGTGACAGGGTGCTTTGAGAAGAAGTTTGAGAGTCTAAAAGAGATGAATATCATTTTGAAGAACACCAGGGATTGTCTTGTTAACAGCGGCATAATAGATTCTCACAATCACCATGCTGTCAAGGTAATTTTCGATGCTTTTCTAGATATCAAAATTGGTAATATACTATTTTCTATTACTTTCAACAAGTGCACACAGTTTTTTCTGCATAGACAGTTTTTTCTGTATCCCAATCTGTCTATGCTGGTCTCTGTCTTTAATGTTTGTATATTTTGGTAGCTCATTTATTTGGCTTTGGTTCAGCCTGATTTCTTTTTGTGGCCTGTTTTTCTATAGTATTCTTATTCTTCTTTATAAATGCAGTTCTTTTATCGTAAAAGAATCTGACTATTATTATTATTGTTGTTATTTTATTTGGATTTTGCATTTTCTTTTCTGGATGCAGCCATTTGATGCGTTTTTTAATCTATTAACAGTGCAGTATTTTCCTCTCCCCCTGGGGCACATTGACGTGTCTGCTCTTGCAATTATAGAAATTTGTGAAGTATCTACTTAATTATTGTCAAATATTCCGGATTTGTTCTGATTACATTTTTTTTAAATTTAATCTAGGATCTGAATGTTATGGAAACCCTCTCTCATGGAAAGCTCCTTGATTTTGCTGTTGAAAGTGAAAGTCGTGAGGTGGTTGTTGAAGATGATGTTGGTAATATTTCATCATCTTTTAGAAAGATTCGGGAAGAAATCTGGTTAAAGAACAAAAAGTTCACCAATTATTTTGAAGGTTTCTCCTCTTCAATGGACGGGTTTATTGCTGGTCTGTTAAAAAATGTGGAAGAAACAAGGAAAGAAATAGTTTTTGTGTGTGAACATGTGGAGTCCTTGAAAGAGATGGTGAAGAATCTCGAAATGCATAAACAAGAACAAGAAATTACCAGAGAGATGCTGGAAAATGACGTTTCACTTCTACTGTCGGCTTGTGTTGACACAACAAAAGAACTTCAGGTCGAAGTGACCAACCATCTACTTCTACTCAACTCCATTCCTGAACTTGACAACTTGAAGGATACCATACCCATGGAAAGTAGTGAGACTAGTGGAGCTTCAGCTGCAGAGTCTCGAGCAAAATCATCTAGTAGCAAATCAGCTGCTGCTGCAGAAAAATTATTATCTGCTAGTAGAAAAGTTCGATCTATGTTTGAACAGTTTGAGAGCACCAGCAAGGTTGCAGCTGGTAGAATTCAAGATATGCAGCATATATTGGTAATAACCGAGGCAACTACTGAAAAAGTTAGAGAAGAAAAAGACTTGAACCAAAATATGGTAGTTAAGTTGGAGACTGATTTACAACTATTACAGAGTTCCTGTGGTGAACTTAGGCGTCAACTGGAGGCTTGTCAAGCAAATGAAGAAAAGTTAAAAGAAAGGGAGGCTGAAGTTTCATCATTGTATAGTAGTATGCTGGGGAAAGAACAAGGTAAACCAATCTTCTTCTTTCTTCAAGTAATTGTAGAAGTTTTCCACGATCTTTTAAAAATTTTCTGATTTATTTATACTTTTCTCAGAGGCAGAAAACTGCGTCTTGTCAACAATGCAAATGAAAGCCCTCTTAGAGAAAGTTAGAAGGATTGAGATCCCTTTGGAAGAATCAGAATCACTAGATCAGGAAAAATATGATTCACCTGATGTAAAGAAGCTCTTTTACCTAGCTGATTATGTTTCTGAGTTACAGAATCAGCTCAACTTATTATCTCATGACAAGCAAAAGCTGCAGTCTACAGTGACTACACAAGTACTTGCATTTGAACAGCTGAAAGAGGAGGTTGACAGAGCTTCGAGGAATCAACTTGATTCAGAGAAGATGAAGAAAGATCTATCGGACGTTTCTTTTTCTTTGGTACAAATGATTAGTTTGTTGGATAGTAACTACAGTGGAGATTCGAAGCCAGATGGCTTGAAGGGACTAGTTAGAACTTTAGGAAAGCAGATTCAGGATATGCTTTCAGAATCTGAACATTCAAAAACTAAATTTGAGGAACTGAGTAAGAAGTTAACAGGGAGCCAAAAAGTTGTGGATGAACTAACTACCAAGAATAAGCTACTTGAAGAGTCACTTCAAGGGCGGACATCTCAACCAGAGATCATCAAAGAAAGGAGCATCTCACCTTCCTTTCCTTCTGGATCAGAGATATCAGAAATTGAAGATGCGGTACATATTCATATACTAGGAAGATTGAATTTACTTGTGAGAAACGACAAAGAGAAATAATAATAAAGAAACTTGTTGATGTTTTTAAGATGTGGAATATAAGTTGCTTGCTTGGGTCAGTCGAGATTGGTAGTTACTGTATTATCCAGGAGTACAAGAGTAGGATGCTGTTTTGTGACCTTTTAGATGTGCATTCGATATAAATCTCTTGGCCCGAAATTTCGTGGATCACATCTTCTACTGTTTGGTATTTTGCAGGGACCAACTGGGAAAAGTGCGATGCCACCTGTTCCATCAGCCTCAGCTGCCCATGCACGAACTTTGCGAAAAGGTTCAACTGATCATCTTGCGATTGACATAGAGACAGAATCTGATCGTTTAATAGGAAAGGGCATGGAAAGTGAAGACAAAGGTTTGTTATTAGTTTTGCCTATTTGTTTGATCAGTTTCAAAACATGGAGAATTTACACGTCTTTCTTTCAGGTCATGTGTTCAAATCACTTAATACATCAGGTCTCATCCCAAGACAAGGAAAACTTATTGCGGATCGAATTGATGGAATTTGGTAAGTGCTATTTTTTACAAAAATACACGCTTCACCTAAACTCCTATCTAAATTATTATAGTATGGTTAGTTGACTATGGTCTCAACATGATTATATTTATTGAAACACATGGATTTCCTCCCCACCAATGTTTTAAAAAGCCCTCTCGGGCACGTGCCTAGGCCCAAGGTGCAGGTCTGACGCCTCACCATAGAAAAATGAGGCTCACAAAATAAGGCATGCCTTAGTCGCGCGCCTTTTGTGAAGCCCCAAGGATCAAAGCCCTGTGCCTTGGAGCTTTTCAATTATTTTTAAAAAATAGTAATAATTAAGGATTTTCCTTTTTTATTAACTAAAAGGATCAAGTTTACCAAACCTAAATTCAAAATTTCTTGTGTTTGGATCCATTTTTTTCCATATTTCTACTCCAATTATACTCTCTCTTTTTAATGTAATATTTTTATATATAGTGTGCCTCACAGAAAAAAAAAAAAAAAAAAGTCCACATCTTTTTTGTGCGCCTTGCGCCTAGGCTCCCGAGGGCCATTTCACCCTAAGGCACCTTGGGCATTTAAAAACACTGCTCCCCACCATATAGGGAAAATGATTAGAAGGCATTTGGAACTCTATTTGGTCATACTCAACTATCATTTTCATTAAACTGTCACATAACAAAGTACACTCAAAATTCTACCCTTTGGATAAGACACGACACACGAGCATTCCTGATGCTAATCCCTTTGCAGGGTTTCTGGTGGGCGAATTTTAATGAGTCGTCCAGGCGCAAGGCTCAGCCTCATAACCTACTGGTTCTTGTTACATATATGGTTACTGGGAACCATTTTGTGACCCAAATAGAAACCATCCACCACCCAAGAGATTTCCTTCACGTGTCGGTAATTTGTATCATGTATATTGCAACAATCCTCTTTATTTTTTTTCTTGGTTCATTTATTGACTTCATTAGATTATACCTGTTGTCACGCCTATATTTGGTTCTCGGGACTCAACTTTTAGGAGTTCAGAGAACTCATTTCTTTTCTGTACGTGTTAGATGATAGATCAAGTTATAGATGAATAATAGAATATAGGCCTTGATACTTTTCCTTTTCATTTCGTTCGTCAATCTACACTTTCATTGACCATTTTCTTCAGTTTACATGGTCAATTATGTAACTTTCTAACGCTACCAAGGTTCCAACTTATTTCTAGTAGCTGGCCGTTTAAAAGTCGATGTATAATTCTTTTTAGAAAAAGACAACGTGTAATGATAACTTCTTTTGGGAAATATTTTCCCCTTTTTTAGAACAAAAATATGTTTTGAATCACATTTTTTTAGTGACAATTATTCTTTCTCCAAAACCCTAAGTTGTAGATAGCTTGGTTCCTATATTTTTAGTTTGACCCGAGTTTAAATTCTACTTTGGTCTTGTACTTTTAGTTTTAGTTCATTTTGGTTCATGTACTTTCAGGATGTTCATTTTGGTTCATGTACTTTTAGAATGTTCATTTTGGTTCCTATATTTTCAAAATGTTCGTTTTGGTCCTTATGAGTTTATTTTTGATTCATGAACTTTTAAAAAGTGACCTTTTTTTATTATTTAGAAATGAAAGAAAAATAAAAATGAAGGGATCAAAATAGTTACTTTTTAAAAGTACAAGAACCAAAATATTCAAAAGTTGAAAGTACAAAGATCGAAATGAATATTTTGAAGTTACAAAGACTAGAATAAACAAAAGTTGAAAGTGTAGATACCAAAATGAACATTTTGAAGGTACAATAAGTAAAATGAACCAAAATTAAAAATATGAGAATCAAAGTAGTATTTAAAACAACTTTCAACTTCCCAAAATTTTTTAGTGACTTTTAACCTACACAATAATATAAACCTTTTCTAGTTATTTGAAAACAAAATGAAAAACGTTTTTTCAAATATTTGAAAAACAATATAATTTTCTTTAATTTTGTTAATGTTAGAAAGTAGGGATGTGTATCGGTTGGTGTCAGTTTTGTCCTTTTTTTTTGTGTAAGCAAAGCCAACATAAATGAAAATAAAAGATGAATCAATGAAGTGTTATTGTTAGGTCAACATAATTTGCAACTTTTTAAAATTTAAATCAATCATTTTTTTATGAAAAAATTTAAGGCAAAAATCAATTCATACTCAAACTATAATGGTTGTATCAATTTAAACTCTGAACTTTAGAGGTTGTATCAATCTAGACTTTGAACTTTAGGAGTTGTATTAATTTAAACTCCAAACTAATAATTGTATCAATTTAAACCTTAAATTTTCTTAAGTGTATCAATTTAAACGTTGAACTTTCATAAATAGATCAATTTAAACTTTAAATTTTTACAAGCATATTCAAATAAAACATCATGGAGGGTTTTGATACAATTATAAAAGTTCAGGATTTAAATGAATACATTTATGAAAACTTAAATTGATACAATTATTAGTTTGAGATTTAAATTTATACCGTCCAAAGTTCATGGTTTAAATTGATACAATATCCAAAGTTTAGGATTACAAATTGATATTTACCAAAAAAAAAATTAAATCAATCATGTAGTAGGCTTGAAATTTAGGCAACATAAAAAGAGAAATAATAAGTAAATACTAAAACAATAGGGTTGGGCTTGGGTTGATGGTAGTGGGTTTACTTTTCTAATTATTTTTTAGATTTTTTTTTTTAAAAAAAAACTGTATATATCGGTCGGTTTTTAATTTTCACCAACCTTGATCGATCGGCTTCAATTTGATCGAAATTTTCGATGCCTTTATATGTCCACTCCTATTGGAAAGTGCATCAATTTAAGGCAAAACGCGGTCATATATTTGGTCAAAGGCTATAAAATGAACTTTTACAAGTTTCAGTTTACCTTTTCCAATTTTGTCAATTCGCTGAAAATAATTCTTTTGACCTAGTTATCAAATAAAAATACAATCTATTACAGATTCAAATTATATTTTAAACTGTCTAGTGAATTGTGGTAGATAGGCATTCAACTTTTACTTTATTAGGAGAGAGAAAAAAAAAAAAAAAAAAAAACAAAGCAACCATATGCAGATATGATTAATTTAAAGTATAGTTGTTATAATATTTATGCTTAATAAATTGAATTCACATTCGGCCATCGTTATTGAGCCGCCAAATTTGAGCCCTTGAATTTTCCTCCTTTTCATCACAACAGTAAAACGCTGTTACGCGTTTAACCAAATCCTCTATAAGAAACCCCAAACTTCCTCTTCATCTTCAACCACACCTCTTCTTCTTCTTCTTCTTCTTCTTCTTCTTCAGCTCAAATACTCTTTAATTACCCATTTCTTCAAAACTGCAACCTTCACAAGGCTTCGAATATGGCATCAGTAAGATTCCACTTTGCCCATTTTGTTGTCGTGCTTGCTTTTGCTTGTTTGCTTTGTTTTCTTCATTGTTTTCCATTTCTGATTTGCTCTTTCTGCTTGTTCAGAAGGGTCCATTTCTGCCCAAATTTGGTGAGTGGGATGAAAAAAATCCTGCTGCTGCTGAAGGGTTTACAGTGATTTTCGACAGGGCTCGAGATAATAAGAAGAATGGTGGGGGAACTGGAACTCCTAATAATGTGATACCACAGCAAAACCAAAACCAATACCAAAATAAAAAACATGAAGCTGCTAAGAAGAATCACGAGCACGAGTATCCAAGAAAGCAGGTTTGTTATGTTCTCTTTTCTTTTGCACTTCTCTTCTGTTATGTTTTACTTGTTGGGAAAAACATTTGGTTACTACCGAACAAATAATAGAGAAATTAAATGAAAGTAATAGAAATATAAACACAAAAATTAACGTGGAAAAACTTCAAATCAGAGAAAAAATTATTACAATCACACAAAAATATCTCCTTGATCCAAATTATAATAGTCGGTGTTTTTAAAAGTTCAAGGCACAATAAAGCGTAATAGTCTTTTGATGCTTAGTACAATGTGTAAAAAAAAAAAAAAGCGCGGGTCTTTTTTTTTTTTTTGTGAAGTGCATTATATATATAAAAGTACTACATAGAAAAAAAAAAGCATAGTTGAAGTGAAAATATTAAAAAAAAATCGATCTCTAAACACCAGAAATTTTGCATTTAGGCTTAGTAAATTTGATTTTTTAGTTAATAAAGAAAGGAAAACCCTAATTATTACTATCTTTAAAAATAATGAGAAGACCCCAAGGTCGAGGACTTCAAGCTTTGGGGCTTCACAAAAAATGTGTGGTTGAGGTGTGCCTTATTTTGTGAGCCACGCCTTTTTAAGACGAGGCGCCAGACCTACGCCTTACGCCTAGGCAAACTTTTTTAAAATACCGACGATAATACTCTCTCAAAACATTATATTATTCACATAACTGAGCTAGTATAACAGGCTTAAAGTGCTTTAAATTGGAATGATCGGAAACCAAAGGCATAAGCTTCTTTATAATAATTGGAGTTCATTATTTTTTCCAACATTTTACATTATATCACTTTCATCAAATTGCAGTTGTCAAAACCCAACATCACTTTTACAATATACAATTTTGTTTTCCCTAACCATCTGGTTTTCTTTGTTGCAGAAAGGATGGCATTGCTGCTTTTGGTAGACTTTATGTGACACTGAAAGAACAAAATTCTTCTGTTTGTGATGGATTTTTTAGTACAAAGATTGATGGATGCTGTGGATTCAATTTATTGTGTGTATAAAGTTTTGGGAAACTTTTAAGATGGGGTTTTCTTTCTGTTCATTACATTAGGCTTCTTGGGTTGATTTGCTTCCTCCTGTATTAAAAACATTGTTTATAGAAAGATAAAAGTTTGGTATTTCACTTCAGTAAAAAATTAACAATCATAAAATTACCAAAATAATTCTATAATTAAGAGAAGGGAAAAAAGAATGACACTGAAAATTATATTGGTTCGTCTCGAACTCAAGAATGCGTCCAGTCTTCTGCAATTGCATGTTCTATTATGATGAAAATTGTAAAGTTTTAAAACTCACGCTACAAAACTCTCCTAAATAGCCCAACACGAATTATTTGATTCCCCATATCATAATTTGGTATCTTGAAATTAACCATAAAAGAGAAATACCAAGACTGAAGGAAAAATACACATTGTTTTTTCCCTTCTCACTGCCGCACACACGAGACTGCTCAAAAGGTGTGCTTCTGCCGTTCAAAAAAGATGCCGTCCTGGACTTTTCACCTTGCGGCACTCCTCCCTCCTTCAGCTAACGAAAACAGATACACACGATAACTCAAAGCCCCATAATGGGCTTTGGCCCAAAACACAAAAAAACTTATATATTCATCCTCTTTTAATTTTGATACAATTGCTGAAAACCTAAGTAAATGGGTCAAACCCAAATTTGAGACTCACACCACAATTTCAAGGCTTTTCTTGAAAATTGATTGTGTGTGTAACTATATTGTCCATTAGTGTGCTTCTATGGAATTTTTGTCTCTACAATACTATCATTCTCCTACTTGGAGACAAAACGACAATCTTGTCTTTCACTGCAACGAAACTCATCATCTTGACAAATTCCAAGACTCAATTCTCATTATAACTGTTATCTCTGATCATCTTGACAAACACCAAGGTTCAACATAAAACTTGTAAAATCAAACAAGTAACAAAACAGAAAACCATCAGAAAAATAATTGTAGCTCATCTGTGTTTGTCCTGAGGTATAGGCAAGCTATGTGGAACTATCCCTCAGACATAAAGGATAGCCACGTACTCCCTAAGGTGTTCATGGGTTGGGTTGAAAGACTTTTTAGACCCAACCCAATTTTAGATCCAACCCAATTGTTCGGGTTGTAAATTTTTTCAACAAAAATGACCCTTATTAAAAAAATGAACCCAACCCAACCCAATCATGAAATATTTGGATTAGGTTGGTTCGGGTTAATCGGGGCATTTATTTAAAATTTTATTCTAAAAAGAAGCAAAATGTAAATATGTAAAAATCTAATTTAATTATTTTCATATATTGAATTAAGATTAACAACTCAATTTCAATTTATATAGTGAAAATTTTCTTTCTAAAGTGCAAAGAAACTACTCTTAAAAGGTTTACAAATAAATTATTCAAAAAATATTGAAATTAAATAAAATTAAATCAATATATGTAGAAATAATTGTGTTATAAGTAATAAAAAATATATATTTTAAAGTTAATAATAAATTCGAGTTGGTTCAAGTTGGTTTGGGTTATATTAGGTGAACCCATGAACCAACTCAACCCATAAAATTTTCATTTATTTGAATCCAACCCAACCCAAATGAGCCGATAACCCAACCCAAACTGCACGAGTTGGGTTGGGTTGATCGAGTTTTTCGGGTCATCGGATTTTTTGAACACCCCTAGTTCTCCCACTTCAGCTAATTGGTATCAGTTGACATCTTCTTCAATCCTAAACACCTTCCTAAAGAAGACACATTCTGCACATGGTTTGACTCATTCCTTCATACCTGTTGCCAAGCTGGAGATTTTATCCTTGACCTCAATAACTTCTCTGGTCTTCCATTTTGATGCCCTTATTTGTTTCTGCGACTTCATCAATTCATTCAGCTATTTGACAATTGAGGGTTGGTGATAGCCATCAACTTCTTATCTCGAACTTTCAATTGCTTTTGGACCGATGGACCTTTATCTAACTGATCAACACTGGCTATCATTGCTGTTAGCTCAACTGTACCTCTACACCTCCCATCTACAACTTTAACTGCATTCACTGTCTCTTTGATCCTTTGACAACACTAAACTGACATCTATATAGTGTAGAATTTTTATGGCCAACTGCCACTACCTAGGATCCCAACATGAATTTACATTGGCGACTGCCAAACTCACACTTGTAACCCTCATCATCCAATTTTCCAATAAAGATGAGATGTGTTTTCATCCTAGGCACAAACCTGACATCTCATAGTACTAACTTTTCTCCAAACTCAGTCTTTAGATTAATGTTCCCAGTCCCGACGTGAAGGATCTCTTACAAAGAGTTCTATGAGCGCGTTCGGATTGCTCCGATCTCACCGTGACCGAAATACACAATATACATTCAAACGTACAGTTATGCAAACAAACAATAATTATCGGCATGCTATGAACAAGATATAACAAGGGAGAGAGTGTCATACCAGTTGAAGACAGTCTTCAAACTTCGGAACTCATTGCAGCGGAACCCTCCACCCGATTAACCAACACCCAGCAGCAACATCGACTACAACAGCACGAACAACTGCACAAACACGAACGCCGCGAGGACGACACCACCAGAAAAGAGCCCCAGGTATTCTCGGAGTGAGAACCCAAAGTATGATCTTTGGTGAATTTGGTACAGGAAGGAGGAAGCACGGATCGTGTAGGCAATAAGCAAGTGGGAAGAAAAAAGGCGCTATCGCATAACACGATGCTTATCGTTTAGGAGAAACTACACGATCGTGTAGGTTTTACTGAACGATCATCTAGGAAATGGTATATGATCGTTTAGCAAACTCGGCACATACTACGATCGTTTAGAGAAGCTATGCGATCATGTAAGAACAAGTGTGCGATCGTTTAGACGCGAGGTGTACGATCGTTTAGGCGGAGAGTGACTATCGTATAGGCTTTCGAAATTCTTAAGCGATCGATTAGCTTTCACCAACACACTTTCTCTAATTTCTATTCGGACGGGCAATCAAAATGAAAATTATTTTCATTTTAATTCATCGGTTACAATAACCGACTTTGCCCCACTAACCCACATCCAAACATGATTTTTGGATTAATTATCATATAATTAACCAACTAAAATATTAAAAAATATAATCAAATTATATTTTTACCCTATAGTTTGATATCACATATCTACTATAGTATTTTCTCCTCTACTTGATATAAATCATATTTATATTTAATTTCCTCCAAAATAATGTATCTCATACATTTAGCCAACTATATCATATATAATTAACTAGTCGATTTATATCATATATAATCGAACTTCCTCTTGTCAATTTGAACATTTCAAATTAACCCAAACACTGGTTCTCAACTTTATCCAAGCTACCCAGGGGACCTAATGGACCTGTGGCTCGAAGCTCCAACGGTCTGTGAATAACTGACTTAATTCTTTAGCCACAAGATCCACCATCCGTTAACTGTCAGACATTCCACTAAAGACCAACAACTAAACTCTTCTTACCACAAATATATTTCTGTATTCATCGGATATAACCAATCATGAGTACGATGACCCTTCACAGATGCTCGTAAGTACAGTTGAGCCAAATTACCATTTTTCCCCTGTAGTTACATCTCACTCCTTAAGTACCATTGATTCCTCTAATGAACAATGCAACATAGTCCAACTATGTGTGAACACCTCTCGGGCCAAGAGAAGGTGTGTGACGCCACATCATTCAAGCCACGAAATTAGCCTTTAAGGGAGCTATCTATCTACTTACCCCTACCTCGGGGAAGAAGTGAATTCCATCTTGTGTAGTTGAGTTTCCAGCTCCCAAATCAGACGAATCCCCAAAATGGTAGGTTTAATCGGCGACCTGGCCACCGACACCCATACAAATCAAAGGACCGCTCTCAATGGCAGGAGTTCCCAACTCATTCAGGATTGAGGTCATGTTACCTATGGTAATCCTAGTGAAGTGAAGTCTCTGTCATGAACGGTGTTATATAACGAGATGGTTAACACTTCGTGGTCAGGTCTTATACAAACTCTTTGTATAGGACGCCCCCACTCGCATGTTTCCAACACGAATGATCAAGATCAGACCATCTGTGACAAGTCACAACACTTGTGACCATTCCACAAAGCGGGCCGCATCCGTAGCATTACAGGATGAGGTTTCCCTCCTATATCCATATACTACAGACCATTTTGGTTATCACTCAAAACATGATCCACTTGTATGTCACCACATACATGCTTGAGTCACATACAGTTAACCAGGGATTTTATGTTTATTGATTTGTGGTAAAACAAATAAAACAAGTAACTGAGCAAAAATACAAGATGTGAAGTAAATATCATATATTAACAACACAAGCGTTCGTACAAACTGTTTACAAACTACAGGACACAAGACTTTAGGGCATTAACCCCAACAATCTTTCACTTGTCCTAAAGCAAAGTGGGGTATACAATAAACTAGTACAAAACAATAAACTATGGCATAGAAGCTCAGTACAAGAAAATCTCCCACTTGCCCTAGTCCAGCCACGGGCTATCCTGTAGACCGATGCTCCATAGGTGACCCTCAAACACTGTAGCTGTGGGAGCCTTCGTAAATGGGTCAGCAACATTAAAATGGCCTAGGTTAGACTGTCTCATCTTCTTGTAACACGGGTTTTAAGATGATATACAAAGATGTACACAAGATATAAGTTCATGCAATACTACTTCTAGATATGCGTTAATGATGACTATTCTTGTAGTACGCTGTGCGTTGTCACAAGTTTCCTTACGTTGGAACTAAGTATAATTCCACCGCAAGTTTCTCGGTGTGATCCGAGGTCGAACACAGGGACTATTTGAGGTTATTGCGTTATGTCTGTGTTACATGCGACCATGGGTTTTTTTTCAATTTATAAAAGAGTTTTGTGTACAAGTAATTAAACATGGGAGAAAGTAAAGTAAAGTGGTAAAGATGCGGTAATAAAATAAATTGCGATAAAGTAAACCTAAGCTAAGATGATACAAGATACAGGTTTCATGATACAAAATACCGAGGTCAAGGTTGGCTGTGAAGATTATACAAAGATCGTGTAATGCGGTGGCAAGTCTTATGTGCGAAGCAGAAATAGGAAAGATAGTTAATATAAACAGCGCAAGTCCTTAATTGTGTTAAAGCTATAAGTACGGTTCCATTTTTCCCTTAGCGTACACCTCTCGGTGATCGACCGTGTTCCCACATCTCTGTGGTAAAATAGGGATGAACGTAATGAATGCAAGGTTGCTTCCATTTCTGGAAGTACTTCTCGCTTTAGATACCGCATTCTTCTAACATTCTCTCAACATATTAGAATGACATCTTCACTTCTGCTCTCATAGGTGAAAATGTAGTCTAGCATGCCTTAGCCAAACACATTTATCTCTTTAACACAGATTAAGTTACTCGTTTAATCCATATTAATTACCAGGGGATAGAGAAAACTTCATGGAGAAAATGATTAATGGAGGAACGGAAGTAGACAGAGAAGTGGAAATGGAAATGATCAAGACATTCAATAATACTATTTAGCGTCTGATACATGATTTGTGAATGAAAAGATTAAGAAGATGAAATACGGTTGATGAATAGAGTTAGAAATGAATACAAATAAGCGCCAACGTCTTGGCGTCGATCTAGATGGAGATTTGCTTCCCTCTCAGGCTTGCTCAACCGGTAGCAGGGATCTAAGCCCAGAGCTTTATGACGGGGATTTAGCAGAATAGCACTGAGACTCACCTCTCGTTCTTGTCTCTTTTCTTCCCGGATTTCTTCCGATTAGTACTCAGCTCTACCTCTCTCTCAGTAATTTAACATCAATTCGCTCTCGTATCAAGTATATCTTCTCTGAATTATATGGGGGTATTTATAGGTGAAAAGCTTTGACTCTTGGCTTGTGGACCCCACTTATTGTTATGGAAATTCCAAAGATGGAGGAATAAATATTTCTTTTGTTATGCAATTAGATCGACAAATCTACACAACGGTTAGTTGTACACGTGTCGCAATCCTCCGCGTTTGCATTGCTTAGCTACATTTTTCAATCGGGTGCTCGCATACAGAGTTATTTTTATTACCGCATGCGGTTGAAATTCAGCTCGTGATCGACTATCGCATTGTGCCGTCATTGCATTGATCGTCTCTTCATTGTGGTTTGACGGGCGCAATGTGACAGAGATGCGTTATTTAGATTCTCGTTGAGCCTTGATCACAAGTAGTGTCTTGGTTTCCTGCAAAACAGAATAGAAATGTCCTCTTTTATCATCTTGATGATGTTAGTGGGTGTAATTGCGATACTTTATAATTATTGTATTTCTGAGCTAATTTTCATACAATCGACGCATATTCCTTCTCTTTTGGCCACAATATCTAGATAAAGCAGCATAAATAACTTGTATTTCTACAAGTTATCACTTCTCCACCTCTTGAGGTGTCTTAGAACACATGTCCTTAGACAAAGTGACTCCATGCCTGAACGACAATAGGCCTCTCTTGGAGTCCTTCATCGAGTACTTGAGCAACATCTTGTGAATGTACGAGGTCTAAGACAGTGCTAGCACTTTGTTCTTACGATCTCGAAAGATTTGTATACCTAGAACAAACTGAGCCTCTCCCAAATCTTTCATTTGGAATTGGGTCACTAACCAGTTCTTAATTGCAGTCGATAGACCTACATCATTCCCAATGAGTAGAATATCGTCTACATACAACACTAAGAAGACTACTGGAGTGTTGATGATCTTCTTATAGACACAAGATTCATCAACGTTTTGGTAAAAGCCATACGACTTGATCGCAGTATCAAAACGTCCAAGATCGAGACGCCTATTTCAATCCATAAATGGCCGATTCAGTTTGCAAACCTTTTTCTCTTGACCTTAGGCTATGAATCCCTCGAGTTGCACCATATAAATGGTCTCCTCAATATTGCCATTCA
This sequence comes from Benincasa hispida, assembly GCF_027475165.1. Taxonomy (NCBI): domain Eukaryota; kingdom Viridiplantae; phylum Streptophyta; class Magnoliopsida; order Cucurbitales; family Cucurbitaceae; genus Benincasa; species Benincasa hispida. The sequence goes on along the minus strand of NC_143484.1, from coordinate 59,809,562 downwards.
GAAAGGCCGTCTTGACGTCCATTTGTCAGATCTCATAATTATAATAAGCTGCAATGGACAGGAGGATGCGGATCGACTTTAACTTGGTAACAGGCGAGAAAGTCTCCTCATAGTCGACTCCCTCTACCTGGGTATAACCCTTTGCCACGAGTCGAGCCTTGAAGGTCTTCACCACAAACCAATAAACATAAAATCGTTGGTTATCTGTATGTAACACAAGCATGTATGTGGTGACATACAAGTGGATCATGTCTTGAGTGATAACCAAAATGGTCTGTAGTATATGGATATAGGAGGGAAACCTTATCTTGGTAATGCTACGGATGCGACCCGCTTTGTGGAATGGTCACAAGTGTTGTGACTTGTCACATATGGTCTGATCTTGATCATTCATGTTGGGGGCATGCGAGCGGGGGTGTTCTATACAAAGAGTTTGTATAAGACTTGACCATAAAGTGTTAACGTCTTGTTATATAACACCGTTCATGACAGAAACTTCACTTCACTAGGATGACCATAGGTAACATGACCTCAATCCTGAGTGAGCTGGGAACTACTGCCATTGAGGGCAGTCCTTAGATTTGTATGGGTGCGAGTGGCCAGGTCACCGATTTAAACCTACCATTTTAGGGATTCGTCTGATTTGGGAGCTGAGAACTCAGCTACACAAGATAGAATTCACTCCTTCCCCGAGGTAGGGGTAAGTAGATAGATAGCTCCTTTAAGGGTTGATTCTGGGGCTTGAACGATGTGGCGCTACACACCTTCTCTTGGCCCAAGAGGTGTTCACACATAGTTGGACTATGTTGTATTGTTCATTAGAGGAATCGGTGGTACTTAAGGAGTGAGATGTAACTATAGGGGTATAAAGGTAATTTGGCCCAACTGTACTTACAAGCATCTGTGAAGGGTCATCGTACTCATGATTGGTTATATTTGATGAACACAGAAATATATCTGTGGTAAGAAGAGTTTAGCTGTTGGTCTTTAGTGGAATGCCTGACAGTTAACGGATGGTGGATCTTGTGGTTAAAGAGTTTAGTAAGCTATTCATGGATCGTTGGAGCTTCGAGCCATAGGTCCATTAGGTCTCCTGGGTAGCTTGGATAAAGTTGAGAACCAGTGTTTGGGTTAATTTGAAATGTTCAAATTGACAAGAGGAAGTTCGATTATATATGATATAATTAAACGGGTCAATTATATATGATATAGTTGACATGATGTATGAGATACATTATTATGGAGAAAATTAGATATAAATATAATTGGACTAGTTAATTATATATGATATAATTGGCTAAATGTATGAGATACATTATTATGAAGAAAATTAGATATAAATATGATTTACATCAAGTAGAGAAGAAAATACTATAGTAGATATGTGATATCAAACTATAGGATAAAAACATAATATGATTATATTTATTAATTAATCAGTTGGTTAATTATATGATAATTAATCCAAAATTCACGTTCGGACATGGGTTACTGGGCAACGTTGGTTAGTGTAACTGATGAGTTAAAATGAAAAGAGTTTTCATTTTTGAACCCCTTGTCGATTGCCAAAAGAATTCAAGAAAGCGCGCGTTGGTAAAAAGCAAAACAATCGCTTAAGTGTTTTCGAGAGCCTATACGATAGCACTCTTCGCCTAAACAATCGTCTTTCTCATGCCTAAAAGATCGCACACTATCGCCTACACGATCGCATAGTTTCTCTAAACGATCGTATAGTGTGCCGGTTTTACTAAATGATTGTATACCTTTTCCTAAACGATCGTTCAGTAAATCCTACATAATTGTGTAGCTCCTCCTAAACGATAAGCATTTCTACTATGCGATAGTGTTTTTTTCCCTCCCACTTGCTTATTGCCTACACGATTCGTGTTTCCTCCTTCCTCTACCAAATTCACCAAAGACCACCCTCTGGGTTTTCACTCTGAGAATACCCGGGGCTCTTTTGTGGTGGTGTCGTCCCCATGATGTTCGTATTCTCGGTTGTTCATGCTGCTGCAGTCGACGTTTTTCGCTGGGCGTTAGTAGATCGCGTGGAGGTTTTCCGCTGCTGTGAGAGCCAAAGATTGAAGATTGTCTTCAATTGGTATGGTACTCTTTCCTTTGTTATTTATCTTGTTATAAGCATGCCATTAATTAAGTTTTGTTTGCATAACTGTATGAGTTGAATGTATATTTATGTATTTCTCTCACTGTGAGATCGGAGCGATCCGAACACGCTTATGGAACTCTTAGATATGAGATCTTTCAATTGGTCTCAGAGCATGAGATCATGGAGTCCCTGCGGGGGATGTTTGGACAATCGTCTGAACAGCTTATGCATGAGGCTCTTAAATACATATTGAACTCCAAAATTGAAGAAGGCACCTCTGTTCGTGAACATGTGTTTAAAATGATGGTCCACTTTAATGTGGCGGAGTTGAATGGGTCTACCATCGATGAGGGCAGCTAGGATTGCATAATTCTACATTCTTTGTCGGAGAGCTTCCTGCACTTTGTTAGCAATGTGATTCTTAACAAAGTGAAATATAACCTTACAACTCTTCTCAACGAGTTGCAAACATACCAATCTTTATTGAAAAGTAAGGAGAGGCAAAAGGGTGAGGCAAATGTTGCTTCATCCTCCAGAACGTTCCATAGAAGTTCGACCTCAGGAACGAAGTCTACACCTTCTACTTCTAACTTTGCAAAGGGGAAGAAGAAGAAGGGAGGTAAGGGAAAAGGAAAGGCACCTGCTAACCCACCGCCTGTCACCCTAAGTAGGCGTCAATAAGTTGCTAAGGGAAAGTATTTCCATTGCAACCAAGATGAACACTGGAAGAGGAACTGTCCTCGGTATCTGAAAGAGAAGAAAGCAACCAAGGCCAAGGCCAAGGCGGATAAAGGTAAATGTGATTTACTTGTGCTTGAAACTTGTTTAGTGGAGAATGATGATTCTGCCTGGATAATTGATTCAGGTGCCACTAACCATATTTGTTCTTCTTTTTAGGGGATTAGAACTTGGCGACAGTTGGAGGCCTATGAGATGACGATGCGAGTAGGCACTAGACATGTCGTTTCAACTGTGGCAGTGGGAGGACTCCGGTTGGCTTTACAAAATAGGTTTCTTATTTTACATGATGTATATATTGTTCCTGAACTAAAGAGGAACTTTATTTTTGTAAAGTGTATATTGGAAAGTAAATATACTATCTCTTTTATTGTGAATAACGGTTTATTCATAAAGATGGTGTTTTTATTTGCACAGCAAATCTGGAATCAAATTTATATGTGCTAAGGCCGTTAGCCATTAATTCTCTCCATAATACTGAATTGTTTATAACTGCCGTAACTCAATCAAAATGTCGACGAATTTCTCCAAAAGAAAATGCCGAACTTTGGCATTTTCGTTTAGGGCACATCAATCTCAATAGGATTGAGAGATTGGTGAAGAATGCACTTCTAAGTGAGTTAGAAGAGAATTCTTTACCTGTGTGCAAATCTTGCCTCGAGGGTAAGATGACTAAACGACCTTTTATTGGAAAAGGTTATAGAGCCAAGGAGCCTTTTAAGTTAGTACATTCTGACCTTTGTGGTCCTATGAATATGCGAGCCCGAGGTGGCTATGAGTATTTTATCAGTTTTATTGATGATTACTCCAGGTATGGGTATGTTTATCTTATGCAACGGAAGTCTGAATCCTTTGAAAAGTTCAAAGAGTTCAAGGCTGAAGTTGAAAACACATTGGATAGATGGATTAAAACACTTCGATCAGATCGGGATAGAGAGTTTTTGGACTCGGCATTCCAAGACTATTTGATAGAACATAGAATCGTTTCCCAACTTTCAGTGCCAGGTACACCTCAGCAAAATGGTGTAGCGAAGAGGAGAAATAGGACTTGTTAGACATGGTTCGCTCGATGATGAGTTACGCTTCCTCATCGGACTCATTTTGGGGTTTCGTAGTGGAGACTGCGGTAAACATACTCAACTGTGTTCCCTTCAAGAGTGTTACAAGAACACCTCTGGAGTTGTGGAACGGGCGTAAAGTTAGTTTACGTTTACGTCACTTCCGCATTTGGGGTTCCCTTGCACATGTGCTTGAGGCTAATCCCAAGAAGTTGGAACCACAGTCAAGGTTATGCCTCTCTGTAGGCTACCCCAAAGTTACACGAGGGGGTTATTTTTATGATCCAATGAAAAATAGGGTGTTTGTTTCAACAAATGCTACTTTCCTGGAGGAGGATCATATAAGGGAGCACAGTCCATGAAGCAAAGTCGTGTTGCGTGAGCTTTCCAATGAAACTACTGAAACTTCAACAAGAGTTGTTGAAGAGCCTGCTACATCAGCAAGGGTTGTTGATGGGAGTTCATCCAGTAGGTCAGTTCCACCTCAAGTGTTGAGGAAACCTTGACGTAGTGGGAGGGTTGTGAACCCACCCATTCGCTATCTGGGTTTCACGGAAATCCTTGCTATGGTAGCAGATGGCGGCGTTGAGGATCCATTGTCTTATAAGAAGGCAATGGAAGATGTTGACTGGGATGGTGGCATTGATGAACCTTGTGCTATAGAAAGATCATCAACGCTAGTTTTCTTAGTGTTGTACATAGACAATATCCTACTCATTAGGAATGATGTAGGTCTACTGACTGCAGTTAAGACCTGGCTAGCTACCCAATTCCAAATGAACGATTTGAGAGAGGATCAGTTTGTTCTAGGTATACAGATCTTTCGGGATCGTAAGAACAAAGTCCTAGCACTGTCTCAGGCATCGTACATTGACAAGATGTTGCTCAAGTACTCGATGCAGGACTCCAGGAGTGGCCTACTACCGTTTAGGCATGGTGTCACTTTGTCTAAGGAAATGTGTCCTAAGACGCCTCAATATGTTGAGGAGATGAGAAGGATCAGTCTAACTTAGGCCATTTTGATGCTGCTGACCTGTTTACGAAGGCTCTCACAGCTACAGTATTTGAGAGTCACCTATGGAGCATGGGTCTACAGGATAGCCCGCGGTTGGACTAGGGCAAGTGGGAGATTTTCTTGTACTGGGCTTTTATGCCTTAGTTTATTGTTTTGTACTAAGTTTTTTGTACACCCCACTTCGCTTTAGGACAAGTGGGAGATTGTTGGGGTTGATGCCCTAAAGTCTCGTGTCCTATAGTTTGTAAACAGTTTGTATGAACGCTTGTGTTGTTAATATATGATATTTACTTCACATCTTGTATTTTTGCTCCTTTACTTGTTTTATTTTCTTCACCACAAATCAATAAACATAAAATCCCTGGTTATCTGTATGTGACACAAGCATGTATGTGGTGACATAAAAGTGGATCATGTCTTGAGTGTTGACCAAAATGGTTTATAGTATATGGATATAGGAGGGATACCTTATCCTGGTAATGCTACAAATGTGGCCTGCTTTGTGAAATGATCACAAGTGTTGTGACTTGTCATAGATGATCTGATCCTGATCATTCGTGTTGGGGACATGCGAGCGGGGGCGTCCTATAAAAAGAGTTTGTATAAGACCTGACCACGAAGTATTCACGTCTCGTTATATAACACCGTTCATGACAGAGACTTCACTTCATTAGGATGACAATAGGTAACATGACCTCAATCCTGAGTGAGTTGGGAACTCTTGCCATTAAGGGCGGTCCTTTGATTTGTATGGGTGCAAGTGGCCAGGTCGCCGATTCAAACCTACCATTTTTGGGATTCGTCTGATTTGAGAGCTGGGAACTCAGCTACACAAGATGGAATTCACTCCTTCCCCGAGGTAGGGGTAAGTAGATAGATAGCTCCCTTACGGGCTGATTCTAGGGCTTGAACAATGTGGCGCTACACACCTTCTCTTAGCCCAAGAGGTGTACACACATAGTTGGACTATGTTGTATTGTTCATTAGAGGAATCAGTGGTACTTAAGGAGTGAGATGTAACTATAGGGGCATAATGGTAATTTGACCCCAACTGTACTTACAAGCATCTGTGAAGGGTTATTGTACTCATGATTGGTTATATTTAATGGACACATAAATATATCTGTGGTAAGAAGAGTTCAACTGTTGGTCTTTAGTGGAATGCCTGACAGTTAACGGATGGTGGATCTTGTGGCTAAAGAGTTTAGTCAGCTATTCACGGACCGTTGGAGCTTCGAGCCACAGGTTCATTAGGTCCCCTGAGTATCTTGGATAAAGTCGAGAACCAGTGTTTGGGTCAATTTGAAATACTCAAATTGACAAGAGGAAGTTCGATTATATATGATATAATTGGACTGGTTAATTATATATGATATAGTTGGCTAAATGTATGAGATACATTATTATGGAGGAGATTAGATATAAATATGATTTATATCAAGTAGAGGAGAAAATACTATAGTAGATATGTGATATCAAACTATAGGATAAAAATATAATATGATTATATTTATTAATTAATTAGTTGGTTAATTATATGATAATTAATCCAAAATTCACGTTCGGACGTGGGTTAGTGGGCAACGTCGGTTAGGTAACTGATGAGTTAAAATGAAAAGAATTTTCATTTTTTAACCCCTCTTCGATCGTCAAAAGAATTCAAGAAAGCGCGCGTTGGTAAAAAGCAAAACAATCGCTTAAGTGTTTTCGAGAGCCTATACGATAGCACTCTCCGCCTAAACAATCATCTTCCTCGTGCCTAAATGATGGGTTATTTTATTAAATGCGGAAAATGGATGATATGCATTGATGGAATTACATTGTGCACTTAAGTTTCCCCAGCGGAATCCAAGTGTAAATTCCTCTGAGTTTCCTGGTAAGTCCAGGGTCGATCACAGAGACTTGTGAAAATAGTTTGCGTTGATAATTTTCTTATGACAACTTTCGATAATCGGTAAAATAAATAAGGTGGTTGGTTTGTTGTTGCGTTAATGAAAATAATAATAAATGCGACAGAGTTCGAAAAGAGTTGGCAATGGGAAATACAATGAATATGCGGTGAACGAGTTGAGAAAGGTTTTGGCTAACACTCCCTAGGTTGCGTTCATGCCTTGTGATCATGCAACATGCATACAATAGTAAACCACCTCTCGACGTGAATGCCATGACTTTTAAGGCTAGAACGCATGCGATAAATATGCGATAAGTCTACAGGATTTACACATAAACCTTTATTTCTATTTATGCAATGACAACATGACATTCACACAAATATGCGACCCATAATATCATTCCTATTCCTAGGATGCATGTGATGCAAGTTGACAAACAGAGCTTATCTCTAAGTCCCTATTTCTTGTTTATGCAGGCCTAATCTTTCTCTTTCAAGTCAGATTCTAACATCGCTCTCTCGACAAATTAGGTTCTTTCTTTAGATTCTCTCTCGAGCAACTCTAAAGGGATGTTTCACACAGCATAAAATAAGACAATCCCGAGCAATGAACTTTCTAGATCATGTTAGCTTAGTTCCTATCAACCCATTCAACTAGTTTAGTTACTGATGCATATTAAGAGAGTGAGCAGATGTAGAAATATAACTTCCATTGAATAGATAAAAGATGAAATACAGAATAACAATGCAAGTATAGTAAAGATCCTGGAGCAATTTCTTGCCACCAGATGTTACACTGTTCTACTCGTGCTCTAATGATTTTCTCGCTTTCGTGAGAGTCAACTCCCTCTCTGCTCTTACACCCCAAGGTTCTCTCTCGAGCTGCCTTGGACGATCTCCATTGTCACCACTCTTCTCTAGCTCTACCGTGAAATGGAAAAGAAAATTATGAACAGAGGTGTGAACTTGTAAAGTGATGAAGTAATTGACTACTTAACCCCTTCTCTGAAGAATGCACTTGGTATTTATAGGACATCAAAAGGTGAAAGGCGGCTTCTCTTTCCTAGTTATACAGATGGGACAACTTTAATTCCTGATTGATGCGCCGAATAATTGTCACTGATAAAGCTGGATGTACTTTGTGACCGTTATCGGCTAACAACTTAATTTGGATCCGACTACTGTCATCTTTCTGTCCCATCGATCTTAATTGTCCTTTTGTCTGGATGCGCGCACCATGTTGCGGTGATTCTTCTTGGGTGAGTATTTGCGAGCGCGATCCACATAAAGTCTTGTGGTGAAGTTGCGCTCGACTGATGAATTCCTATGATCGCAATCTCTGTAATTTGTTAACACATATTCTGCACAAAAAATAAAAAATAAAAAATCAATAGTTCCAATGCACTGACGCACGCGACTGCAATATTATAGATTTTATGCTTAATGGACGTAATTTATCATTTTTCTTCAACGCAATCCAATATTGTTTAATAACTTAGCACTATGATAACGTGCATTTCTGCCCGTTATCACACCCCCAAATTTAAACAATGCTTGTCCTCAAGCATAAGCTAAAGATTCCTTTAGCAAGTCCACTGCAAAGTTCTTTTCCTAGATTTCTCAAGGACATTTCATTCAAATCCTATATACTAGAATTTTCTTAAGTCTTATTTTAGTCTACTCTTAAAATATTTCTAAGACCTAGGACCTGCAAGTTTAACTTTCAAAAGGAATTTACTAAATTCTTGGAACATCACACGATTTATTTCATAAAGAAAATTTTCTACCGGGGTGACAAAAGATTTATCCTTGTACAAAAATTTTCTTTATTGCTATTTTTTTCTGACCTTGCGCTGATCCGAGTGTCTTGCCTTCGTTTTGACTTGCCTCCACAAGTGTCATGTGGACATCCAACTACGAGTAATGCACTCTTTCTCAGACTAAATTCATACCGATTTGGCATTAGAGTTGCGGTCATCAATTTATGCGTTGATCCCGGTAACTTACTTTCGTTTTGGCTTGCCCCCACGTATGTCATGCGGACATCCAACTACGGGTAAGTGCCTTTCACAATTTAACTCTTATCAACATGTGTTTCCCCTTTACGTTGACAATGGAGTTGTTATTCTCAGAAATATTTTTTTTTTGTAGAATCGAAAATAGCAAGGTCAAAAAATAAAATAAATACCTCACTCCCAAATTTAAAATGAGGCAATGTCCCCATTTCCAAAAGATTAAAATAAATTATGCGATGTTATGTTCTAGAATACGTTGTAAAGAGAGTTTGAAAGAAAGCTAGCAAACCCCTAACTTCTAGAAATATTTTATGAGGTGACGATCTTAATATTTAGTCGACTTTAATATATACGAAAGAAATAAAAGCATATTTTTCATCATTGAAATCATACTTGGCAAAGAAACAGAATGCGGTAAATTACTAAATTTATCTATTTGTTAAATGATTAAGGTAATTAAGAAGGATGTGGTGATAAAACTTCGAAAAGCGAAATGCAATGTGATAGCACAAAATTTTCAATAAAGATAAGGAAGAGTACACCCCCAAATTTTGCGCTGTTGCTTGCATTGTGTTGACGCATCCATCCTTGCAGCGATATTTCTTCTGTGGATTGCGGTGATGGAATAAGATGAATGCTTCTTCGCGTAACATCACCGCAATCCAGCCTCTCGATTGTTGTAAGAAAAACAAAGAGAGGGTCAAATTATTTTAAACAAAAGAAAAATCGTAAACGCAAATTATTTTTTATTTTTTATTTTTTTTGAAATAGAACTAAAAAATGAAAGGATAGCTGAAAGATAATGAAGATTCTGAGTAATGGAGAAAAGAGTTGAAGGCTTGAAATTTTTCAAAACTTGCGTCCCTGAGAAATTGCCATCATGTGACAACGCAGGGACCACCTACTTCCTTCTTTATTCAAAGTTTCTTAGTTCCATGGAGTTGACTTGGCGATGCTAGTCTTCTCCATGGTATACTTTTACTCGCTGCCCATTGACTTTGAATATGTTGGTACCGTCGTCATTTGATAATTCCACTACGCCATGTAGAAGTACTTGTCGAATTATGAACGGTTCGGACAAACGAGACTTTAGCTTTCCCAGGAAGAGTCGCAAACGTGAATTTAAAAGCAAGACTTTCTGTCCGACTTGGAGGTTCTTGCTGCATATGCGTTGATCATGCTAGCGCTTGGTGTGCTCCTTATAAATTTTCGCATTTTCATATGTGTTGTTCTTCCATTCTTCTAGCTCGACCAATTGCATTTTCCGCGCTTCCCTTGCTTCCTTTAAATTGAAGTTCAGTTTCTTGACCGCCCACAATGCTTTATATTCCAGCTCCAAGGGCAAGTGACACGCTTTTCCGAATACCAACGCATAGAGGGACATGCCTATAGATGTTTTAAATGTGGTCCAATATGCCCATAATGCATCATCAAGCTTCATTGCTCAATCTTTTTGCGAAGGTTTGACTACCTTCTCAAGTATTGATTTAATTTCCCTATTGGACACTTCAGCTTGACCATTTGTTTGCGGATGGTATGTGGTGGCCACTTTGTGGAAGATGTTGTACTTGCGCAGTAGCTCCTTAATACTGTGGTTGACAAAGTGTGATCCTTCATCATTTATGATGGCACGGGGAGTGCCAAAATGCGTGAAAATATTTTTCTACAGGAACTGGGAGACTACTGCCGCATCACTTGCGGCGCATGCATTTGCCTCTACCCACTTGAAGACATAGTCAATGGCTAATAAAATATAGTGTTTACCATTTGAAGGAGAGAATGGTCCCATGAAATCAATCCCTCATACGTCGAATAATTTCAGCTCCAGGATAGTATTCATCGGCATTTCGTTCTTCCATGAATGTTTCCAGTGCATTGACACCGATCACATATCATTGCGTAATCAGCAACATCCTTGAATAATGAAGGCCAAAAGAATCCACTTTGCAAAACTTTGGTTGCAGTATGTTGTCCTCCAAAGTGCTCTCCATAAGGTGAATCGTGGCACTGTGACAATATGCGTTGTTGAGCGGCATCTGGTACGCATAATCGAATGATTTGGTCTGCACCTCTTTTAACAAATTTGGCTCATCCCAATAATAGTGTCTGCATTCATTCTTGAGCTTCTTCCATTGATGGTAGGTGTAATCTTCAGGGAATTGTTCATAGACCAAATAATTAACGATGTCCGCATACCATGGCAGTTCTTCTATGCGAAATAGCTGCTTGTCTGGGAACACGACACTCACTTCAGATTCATTGCGGTCAACTTCAGGATTCTCCAGTATGACAAGTGATCTGCAACTTGATTCTCTGTCCTTTTTCGATCAATTATCTCGATAACAAATTCTTGAAGGAAGAGAACCCGTCTGATCAATCTCGGCTTTGCATCCTTCTTTGTCATCAAATATTTTATTGTTGAGTGATCAGTATGAATGAGTACCTTGGTTCCCAACAAGTATGCCCAAAATTTTTCCAACGCAAAAATCACAGCCAGGAGCTCTTTTTCAGTGGTGGTGTAATTAAGTTGGGCAGGGTTCAGGGTTTTACTCGCATATGCGATGGGGTGAAAAATTATTTTCTTCTTTTGCCCTAACGCAGCTCCCATCACATACCTGCTTGCGTCGCACATGATTTCGAATGACAGTGTTCAATCCAACGCAATTAAGATGGGTGCGGTAATCAGCACATCCTTTAGAATTCGAAATGTGTTGAGGCAATTGTTATCAAATTCAAACTTTCTGTCTGCCTCTAATAACGCACTCAATGGTCTTGCTATCTTAGAAAAGTCTTTAACGAATCGTCTGTAGAACCCGGCATGCCCCAGGAAGCTTCGTATTGCCTTCACGTTGGTTGGAGGTGGAAGCTTTTCAATTGCATCAATATTTTCTTTGTCCACCTTCAACCCCTCTCGAGAGACCTTATGCCCCAACACTATACCCTCTGTCACCATGAAGTGACATTTTTCCCAGTTAAGCACCAGGTTCGTCTCTTCAATCTTTTTAGAATTTTCTCCAAATTGGCCAGGCAGACTTCATAAGTGTTCCCATAAATGGAGAAGTCATCCATAAATATTTCTACTGAGTCCTCGAGAAAATCTGAAAAGATTGCCATCATGCACCTCTGGAATGTGCTTGGCGTATTGCAGAGGCTGAATGGCATGCGACGGAAAGAGAATATCTTATATGGGCAGGTGAATGTGGTCTTATCTTGGTCTTCAGAAGCTATCATGATTTGGTTGTACCCAGTGTATCCATCCACAAAAAAGTAAAAATCATTCCCTGCCAATCTATCCAACATTTGATCGATGAATGGCAGAAGGAAGTGATCCTTCTTTGTGGCTGCATTCAATTTGTGGTAGTCCATACAAATGCATCATTCAGTGATGGTCCTCTGTGATATTAATTCATTGTTCTCATTGGGGACTACCATCATTCTGCCCTTCTTCGGCACACATTGCACGGGGCTGACCCACGTGCTATCTGCAATGGGATAGATAATGCTCGCATCCAGCCACTTGATGATCTCTTTTTTGACGACTTCTTTCATCGCAAGATTAAGTCTGCGTTGATTCTCAATGGTTGCTTTGTGGTCGTTCTCAAGACGAATGTGGAGCATGCAGTACGTGGGGCTAATTCCTCTGATATCAGCGAGCGTCCAGCGATTGCTCGCACATACTTTTTGAGAATGCTCGTCAATGCATTCTCTTGATCTGCATTAAGTGTGGAGGAAATTATCACTGGCAGCTTTTTATTCTACCCCAAGAATGCGTACTTCGTATGTGTTGGTAGGGCTTTTAGTTCAAGGGTTGGTGGCTCGACGAGAGAAGGTTGCGTTATTTTTCTTTCTTCCTTCGGCTCTACTTATTACGTTGCGATCGATCCTTCTTCATTGTTTGTCTTTGCTATGATCGCATTGCAGGCAGCTACGGATGCATCGGCATCCTCTTCTTCATACTCTTCATCAGACTTTTCTTCTTCAATCAAATTTATGTCATCTTCCGAATCTGGCCGGTCTTCCTCATCAGGAAATTTCATGGCACGAATGATATTAAATTAGAGCTTCTGTCCGTTTATGCTCAAAGTGATCTCGTCCTTGTGCATATCAATTTGAGCACGAACTGTTGATAGGAAAGGTCGCCCCAAAATGATGGGCATATCTTTATCGGCCTCATAATCCAGGATGATGAAGTCAGCTGGCAAAATAAATTTATCAATCGTGATCAGCAAGTCCTTCACCTTACCCTCTGGATGAACCAGAGATTTGTTGGCCAGTTGGAGAGTCACGGATGTGGGCACAAGTTGCCCCACATTTAATTGTCTAAAAATTGACAGTGGCATCAAATTTATGCTAGCCCCCAAGTCATACAGGGCTTGCCCAATATAGAGTCCTCCTATGGAGCAAGGAATAGTGAAGCTTCTAGGATCGCTCATCTTTGGTGGGATAATAGATTTGGAACTTTGCGTTAATGCCACCGTGGCAAATTTTCTAGCGCCTCTTTTTTTGGTTACCATGTCCTTCAGAAACTTGGCATAGGCAGACATTTTCTCAATCGCTTCACTGAAAGGAATGTTAACATGTAATTGCTTTAACATAGATAGGAAGCGTTGGTACTGTACCTCTTCGTTTTTCTTCTTCTTTAACCTCGAGGTACCGTAATTGCTTTAACATAGATAGGAATCCACAACAAAACTTGTATGACTTTTCACCTGGGATTTTGAGGCCTACTGTTGAGGAGAACGCAAGGTTCGAAATTAATCCGGTCATGCTTCAAATGATCCAAAATGCAGGGAAATTTGGGGGTCTGCAAGGTGAAGACCCACATGCTCACCTAACCAACTTTGTCGAAATGTGCAGTAACTTTTTTCTACCTGGCGTAACCCCAGAGAGCATAAGACTGTATTTGTTCCCTTACACCTTGAAGAATGAGGCCAAGAAATGGGCTCACTCATTGGAGCCAAATGAAATTATATCATGGGACCAACTGGTGGAGCGATTTATGAAGAAGTTCTTCCCACCGGCTGTCAATGCAAGGTAGCGAAAGGATGTGCTAAACTTCGAGCAGAAGGAGAATGAGACCCTGAGCACCGCCTGGGTGCGATTTAGAAGATTGGTGAAAAACTGCCCGCATATCGGGATCCCCGACTGCGTCTTGATGGACACTTTTTACAACGGCTTGAACAGATCAACACAGGCTATTGCTGATGCCTCCGTGGCAGGAGGTTTTATGGATAAAACATACACAGAGGTGAAGGTCATCCTTGACCGCATATCGCAGAACATGGATGATATGATAGACGATGGATATGGAAGCCGAGGCACCGATAGACGAAAAAGTGAAAATGCCATTGTCCCTGCGGAGACAATGACCACGTTGGCTGCACAGATGGCGTGGTGGCCTCCATCCTCCAATTGATGGCAATTAATCAAGGAGCCATCTCTCAACAATCAGTGCAACCTTCTGTGCCGGCTTAAGTGGCCGTATTAAGTTGCGTCAATTGTGGAAGGGCTCGTGGAGCTGAAGTGTGCCCATCGAACATCCAGCAAGTATGCGCCATCCAGAACCACTTCAACAACACCTATAATCCTGGCTGGAAGAGCCATCCTAACTTCGGTTGGGGAGGTAATACCAACCAAGGGGGGCCAATCAACCATCAAGGTGGCGGACGAGGGAATCCTCCTTTTCACCAAAATTCAAATCAAGGGCAGCTGAGACAATCGCATCACCAGTAACCCTCATCTTCTAACACTTCTAGAAGCTCTTTGAAGACCCTGCTGAAGTAATATATGGATAAAAATGACGTAGTGATGCAAGTGCAGGCGTCTTCAATAAGAAATTTAGAGATTCAGGTGGGCCAGCTGGCATCTGAGCTGAGAACCAGAGCACCAGGAACGTTGCCCAACAATTCAGAGGCCTCGGAATCTACAGGAAAGGAGCAATTCTCTAGGACATTGGGAAGGCAAGTAGGATCACCTGCGGAGATGTGGATTATGCTCATTCAAGAAACGAATCTGTCGGTCCATATCTCACCACTATGTTTAATGCTTTCTTAAATTCCTGTCTCTTTGAATTCTTGAATTTTGTCTTCACTTGCTTATTTAATTCGTTATTGACTTTATGAATTAGTAGTAGTAGTAATAATAATAATAATAAAAAAAAAAGAAGCAAACAATTAACAACAAGTATGCAAGGCAACAATCCTTTGCCTGTCCTTAGCTAAATGCACTATTTTGAGGTATCCTCCAAAAATGTGTTTGGTTAAAGGGTGTGTTGTGGGGATGTATGCGTAGTTGCCCGTCCTCTGCGAAGAGGCATTTGGGTTGGTGAGCACATTACGTTAATCTTTATCTTGCATCCATTCGAGTAAAATATTAATGAAAATTATTTTTGTAATTTGAGGGAGTCCAATCGTTTCGTATCCTAAAGTAATGATGATTCGGCAGACGAAAGGACAATTTTTTTGAAATTCCTAAATGAGAGAAGTCAAACGACGCGCCTTTTGAGTGTCTCGAGGCCTATCGCCGCAAAAATCACGTTGGGCCCACTACGGCCCAACCTATAAATAGGACCCTTCCCTCATTTTGACATTTTTACCTCGTTGTTGCAATCAGAAACCCTAGCACCTTAGCATACAAACTTCCTTCTCCCTCAGCATCCCAACAATTTACCAGTCCTTCCAAGCTCTTATCCATGACTGACCAAGCTTCCAACCAATCTGCTTCACCATCCACCCTTTCCTCTAACCAAGTTGCGATGCGAGAGCCAGCATTCCTCGCTGCCAGCCGTAGGCTTGTCGCCCAAGCTCATACTGTCCCCAGACTCATCGGGAAAGCCCAGAGAAACCCCTTGGCTGTTAGACATCCTCTGTTCAAAAGAGGGGGAAGCACTGAGAGCACACCTGTTCCAACCCCAACCGTCTCAACGGAGAGTGAGAAGAAGAGGCATGATGACAAGGAAGTGTTTGGCAACATTTTGAATCATTTGAAGTAAGAATGTGGATTACCCGAGGCAGGGGTTGTAAATCAATCATTGTTTACGGAGGAGGAGATGATGGTGGTGATGGAAGGAGTGGTGGTGGCGGAGGCAGTGGTGATTGAAGAAGAAATTGGGATAGGCATTCTGGCCCCAGAGATTCCTGAGGTGACTGCCAACGCAGAAACCTATGACAAACCCTCCAAAATTGCAGAGGAAGAGGTTGTGATGGAGGAGAGTAAGGAGGCTGAAGTTACGATGGAGACCCCTTAAGTTGCATTGGATGTGGCTGCAGTAGAGATGCAGCCAAAAGTAGCTGAAGGGAAAAAGAAGAAGAAGAAGAACAAAGGAAAGAAGGCTAGAGAGGCTGAATCTTCCCATCATCGCAAGGAGAGAAAGAACAAAGAGAAAAAGGATGATGATGAAGATGAAGAGGCCAAGAAGGAAAGAAAGAAGAAGGAGAAGGAAGAAAAGAAAATGCGCCGACGTGAGAAGAGGCGCCTAAAAAGAGCAGAATAAGAGAAGCAGAGAGCTGCAAGCCTGGAGAAAGATAGAGAATCAACCTCTGTGAGGGAAGATATGGGGAATTAGCGCAGTTGATGGAGCCGACGCAACCTGCAACAACGCAAAACAGTTGCGATCGATGAAAAAGAAGAAGCAGAAGGAACCCCCCTGATGCGGCGTCGCAGGCAGAATGTGCTGTAAGGGTCGATTGACCCACAAAGATTAATTATCGCAATGGAAGAAAAAGAAAGAAAAAGAAAAGAAGAGGAGGAGAAGCAAGAAAAGAAGGAGAGGTAAGGCTCATTATCGTAGAAGGAAATAGAAGAAGAAGATTGGAATACGAAGAAATGCGTAGCAATAATGAGCTTGCAAGACTTGAAGGGATACGGAGGCACGAGGAGGAAAAACGTCTATAGCTGGCCTCCAAGCAGTTTGTAGAAGAGTTCGAGAGAGAAGAAAGAGAAGAGGAAGAGAAAGAGAAAAATAAGAGGGAGGAAGAGGAGAGGATATTGTTGGAAGAGAAGGATAAGAAGTGCGAAGCTAATTTGCAACGTTTATATAAGAAGAAGGGAAAAGAACTCACAAAGCACGAGAAGAAGGAGCAACACAAGGAGCGGGAGAAGAGACAAAGCCACCTTGCGTTGGCCAAAGAAAAAGGCAAGGTAATCGCTAAAAGTAGTGAGCCCGCACCGACCAGGAAGCGTTCATCAAAGAGAAAGGAGAATGATGACATGCTGATTGAGATGGGCTTCTTTCCTGCACCGATGCCACTACCTGACCTCATCAGAAGCGTGATTGTGGAACATGGTGGGACACATTCTACCAGTGCCCATTCATCATTGTGCCTCAGGTAGTACGGGACTTCTATCGCGGGCGTCTACATGGGACAGGGATGCGGTGAACTTCAAAGGAGAAACAGTATCCTTCAGCGCAAGGGACATCAACAAAATATATCAGATGAAGGACAACCTGCACCAGGGAATAAAATTATTGAGCATCACACAGAACAACAGATGGAAGACGAGCTGAGGATATTAACGTAACTGGGGACGAAGTGGTCGGTTTCACTCAAGGGCATCCGCAACATGGAGTCCAAGTCCTTGCTTTCAGAGGGAAGACTCTGGGTTTACCTGGTCAAGAAGCGGCTGATCCCAACAACGCATGACAGGACTGTATCAAGGGATTGGGTCATGGCCGTATACTGCATCGCTCGTGGCATTCCTATCGACGTAAGGCAGTTGATCGCAAGGCAAATCAGATCATTGGTGAGGCATATCCGAGGGCAGTACTTCGTCCCGTGGATCGTTTCAAGTCTATGCCTGTCTATGGACGTAGGCGTTGATGAGGAGCCCATGCCAGAAGTCCATGACCTCATCAACATCAAAATTTTGAGGATGCTCCTCAAAGACTCCCCACACTACCCCGAGCTTCTAGTAAAGAGGCCCACGATCGATTTGAATGTGTCGAAAGAACCCAGGCCCAAAAGACAGCGTAGAGAAGACAAGGGAAAAGAAATGGTTTAAGAGTCACCAACGCAAATTTTAGAAACTATGGACCCTCTTTCCTTAGAAATTCGACCTTCAAGCCCTCCAAGCTCACCCATACAACCTTCTTCTCCACTCCATGAGCATTTCACCAACCTTCTTCTAACTCCAAACTCTCCCACCACATTCCCACCAGTCTACTCACCAGCAGCATCATCACCGCAACCACCCATTCGACCGCCGTAAGTTGATGGCCAACACTATTTGGGTGAAGGCACTTCTGCCCAACCCAAAACAATGCTGGTGAGACATCGCAGGCACAACCCTCCATCACCTCCATGGCTGCTGAGTTAGCAGAAATGAGATCCCTCTTCTCTCAGCAACAACAACTTTTCTCTCAACAACAACACTTCTTCAACCAAAGATTTGAAGTGGTAATGGAGCAGATTGATGATATTCAGCGTAGTGCTGCCACATCAAGAGAGGCACTGATCAACATACAGTGTAGCATTTATAAAGTCCATATGCACCAGAGACTAATTGTAGAGCGTAATCAAGAGTACCTTAACTTTCTCACCGCATATCTTCATGGTCTGATGGTGCCCCCACATCTTTGACAGCACTTAACTTTTGAAGAAGCTCCTCCTGCACCACCTCAAAATCCTCCTCCAGACCTTCCAACCCCTCATCAATGATCCTCCCATATTTTTTTCTTCTATGCGACCATTATGTATTCTTTTCAATTCATTTATTCTTTTATAAGTTAATCAAATTCTTTGATTCTTGTACAGGCAAAAAAAATTTTGGATTGCGTTCATTCGTAATATGTATACTTTGTTAATATTCAATATAATAAGTACATATTCACTCCACTTTTTGCCTGTGCCTTTTTCTTTATCATCCTTTGTCAATACTTGCGATATTCTTAATCTTTTACTTTTGTGTTCTTCATTGCGTTGCTATGATGTATTATATGTCTATACTTAGAAACATTTCCCATATTTTGTAAATTCTGACTAACACTTAATTAATTCTTAGTTTAGCAGCACTTTCTTAAAAGCATGCATGAGTAGAAAAGACAGTATAAAAGCCTTGGGAAGCAAGAGATTGCTACTAGGCTCTTTATTCTCATTTCACATTGTTATTTTGTATTTCAACTCTATATCTACAAAATGGAACTTGCTTATCTACATCTGTTCACTCTCTTAAAAGCATGCATGAGTAGCTAAATTTATCGAATGGGTTGAGAAGAACTAAGCTAACATGACCTAGGATCTTCATTACATGCGATTATCTTGTCTTATGTTGTGCCCAACATCCCTTTAGAGCTACTCGAGAGAGAGTCTAAAGAAAGAACCTAAGACTTGAGAGAGCTAGGTTAGAATCTATACTTTTTACATCTTTGACCATTTCCATTATTTCCGAGCTTCCGAATATGAACGTATTTATATTCTTGATATTTAAATTACATTTAAATATTAAAGTTGTATCTCTAAACTGAAAAGCCGACCACTATATCACATATACTTGTCGGTTTCTCTCTCTCTTCACCTAATTCGAACAATTCAAATTATTCTATCATATTGTTCTAAGTTTATTCCATATGAGCTAGTAGGGGAACCTAATGGACCTATAGATCATGGGCTTTAACGATCCGAGATTAGCTGGCTAAAACTCTTTTAGACGGAGCTAATCAATATTCGTTAACTAACGGGTCATTCCACTATAGTCCCGTAGTTGCACTCCCCTCACTATAGATATATTTGTGTCCATTTGATATAACCATGATTAGTAAGCTAATCCTTCACAGGTTGTTTGTAATCTCAGCTGGGTCATAAAAACCGTTTTACCCCCAAGACTACATCTTGTTTCTTAAGTTCCACCGATCCTTTAATGAACAATTGGTTTAAGGTCCAACCTATAAACTGAACCCCTCTCGGGCCAAAGAGAGGGTGGGGCCCCTTATTCAAGACCTGTATTCAGTACTAAAGGGAACAACCTATCTACTATCCCTATAACGGGTAGGAGTGAATTCCGTCTTGCACCTTATGTTCCCAGCTATCCACCTGATCTTACCCTTGAAATGGGAGGCTTATTGGGCCAGGGATAATGAGTTGCCCTCACCTATGCAGATCTAAGGATAATTCCGAGTGAACACGAGTTCATAGTTAGCTTAGGATTAAGACTAAGTTACGTAGGTCATCAATTAACGAAATAGTCAGTTTTATACATTAAACGACATTTAGAACGTAAAAAGTGACTATTTCATAGTTCAGTTTTATGTAAACTCTTTACATAGGATGCCCCCATTTTCATATCTCCACATGAACGATTTAGGATCACATCGTTTGTACTAACTACAAAATAGGCCGCATCCATAGTGTCCCCAAAATAAGGCACCCAATCTTATCCCTATACTATAGACCATTTTTAGGCTATATACTCGAACTTGATCCATGTTTTATGCCATCACATAAAGTTCAAGTCTACATTTAAATAGCCTCAGGATCTTAGTTTATTGGATTCAAGATTACAATTTCAATAACAATTTTATCGAAAAATAAAACAGAATATGTTTATTAATTTACAAACTACGAGTTTTAGGACATAAAATCCAACAAACTCCCACTTGGACTAAAAATCCTAGTGGAGTATCACAATGTCGAATTTAGGTGAGAAACATAGGAGTACAATAAACATATGAATACAATAAACTAGGGCATATACCAAAAAACCACAAACAATAACCCAAAACAACTATTTGATTTATTGGTTACCGCAAAGTCTTCTTTAAAATTATCACCGCATACCATTTTCCCTAGTCCATGAGTTTGACCCTGGACTTACCAGGAAACTCAGTGGAATTTATACTTGGATTCTGCTAAGAAAACTTGTTGCTCAACGCATTCCCATCACCACAATTCATTCCATTATTTCATCACATAAAATAACACATCATGTTTTTGGCGCCGTTGCTGGGGACTTCGGCAAAACGGTGTGCTAACAGTAATTTTTGTGATTTATTTGCAGCTCTCAATCTTTGGAAAATTACGACCCGGAGATTGAGAGGACGTTTCGATGAAGATAGAGATAGCCGCCAGCAAAAACAACCAGATAAAGACGATATGGCGGAGCAGCCTGGAAATGGAGCACCAAACGAAAATAATATCATGGCGAATCCAATCCTACTGGCAAATGATCGTAATAGGACCATTCGAGACTATGCATCGCCAAACCTTTACAATTTCTCTCCAGGAATCATGAGGCCTGCCCTTGATGGATCTCGATTCGAAATGAAATCGGTGATGCTGCAGATGATCAGTTCAGAGGACTATTGGACAGTTCAGAGGAAGGCGTGGCGAGGACCCGCACGCCTACCTCTGAAGCTTTATATAAATCTGCAACACTTTTGTGTTCCCGAATATTTCTACCGAAGAAGTTCGACTAACTTTGTTTCCATTTTCTCTATGTGATCAGGCACGAAAATGGGTATACTCTCTCAAACCGGGGGAGATCACTTCCTGGGAACAAGTAGTAGAGAAGTTTATGAAGAAATATTTCCCATCAACTGAGAACGCCAGGAGAAGGAAATTAATAACCAATTTTGAATAGGACATGGACGAATCGCTCAGCGATGCTTGGGCGAGGTTTAAGAGGCTGGTAAGGGATTGTCCACACAACGAATTACTAGATTGCTTGCAAATGAAGATCTTTTATCACAGATTAAATCCCGCTTCGCGGACTGCTGCCAATGTGGTAGCCGCTGGTGGTCTGCTAGAAAAAACGTATGATGAGGCTAAGAACATCCTGGATCGCATCTCTAAAAATCACGAGGACTGAAGAGAAAGCGATCAGAGATTGAGAATAAAGGATAATGATGCAAATAATGGTGCTATCACTTCACTTCAGAGTCAGATGACTACGATGATGAACTTAATACAGGGAATCGCAATCAACAGCCCAACACGGCATAGTGGGCAAGTGAACGCAATCAATCAGACTGCCACAAGGTGTGCGACTTGCGGTGAAGGACACGCAATGGAAGAATGCCTACATAACCCACAGTTTATTTATTTTGTGAAAAATGATCCATTCTCTAACACCTACAACCCCAGGTGGAGAAACCACCCAAACTTTGCGTGGAAAAATCAGCAGCAAAACTTCCAATCTGTGGTGTAAAAAGAAGGGCCACCCAAATTTTTCCCGCGAAATACCAGTCAGACGGGTAGTCAAGGCAGCAGTTCGCAACCGCCACAATCTTCCTCCTTGGAAAGTTTGTTGAAGCAGTATATCGAGAAGAACGAAATTGTGCTTCAAAACCAGGCGACATCCATCTTCATCCTGGAATTACGGATGGGCCAGATTGCAAGCAAACTCAAGAATAGACCGCAAGGGGTCCTACCGAGTTCAACAGAACTCCCACACAACCTAGGGGGTACGGGTAAAGAGCAATGTCAAGCAGTGACATTGCGGAGTGGAAAGACTGTGGTAAGGGAGAAGAAGAAGCCTAGCCGGACTGCTTCTATTGCGCTGGAACCTGAGATTGCGGTGAATTGAGAAGAAGAAGGAGAAAAAGAAGTGAAAGAGCCAGAGATTGCGTCCACCTCAGAGCCAAGAGAGCAGGGGATCGTTAGAGTACAGTTGCCACCTTTCCCATAGAGACTTAGAAAGAAGAAGATTGACGAGGTACAGTACCAACGCTTCATGACTATGTTAAAACAATTACATATTAATATTCCATTCACTGAAGCGATTGAGAAGATGCCAACATATGCGAAGTTTCTTAAGGATATGGTGACTAAGAAGAGAGGTACTGGTAAGTTTTCCACGATGGCTTTGACGTAGAGCTCGAAATCCATAATCCCACCAAAGATGCGCGATCCTGAGAGCTTTACTATACCTTGCTACATTGGAGGATTGTAAAACGGGCAAACATTATGTGACCTTGAAGCCAGCATCAACTTGATGCCTCTGTCAATTTTTAAGCAGTTGAATGTAGGGCAACTTGTGCCCACGACTGTGACTCTCCAACTAGCAGATAGATCTCTAGTGCATCCAGAAGGGAAGGTGAAGGATGTGCTGGTTACAATCGATAAATTTATATTACTAGTCGACTTCATCATCTTAGATTACGAAGCCGACAAGGATGTGCCCATCATCCTGGGGCAACCATTTTTATCAACAGGTCGTGCCCAGATTGATGTGCACAAAGGAGAGATCACCTTGAGCGTGAATGGACAGAAGCTCAAGTTCGACATCATCCGTGCCATGAAGTTTTCTGACAAAGAAGATCAGAATGAATCTGACGATGACAAAAGTTTTAATGAAGAAGAAAAGCCTGATGATGAAAACGAAGATGGGGATGTGATCGCACCCATTGTTGCATGCAATGCGATCATAGAAAAAACAAACAAGGAAGAGAAATGATCGCAACCCAAGAAGAAGAGCCAACAGTAAATGAAGAAAGGAAAACAACGCAACCATCCTTAAAACAACCACCAATAATAGAACTGAAGACCCTGCCTAATCACCTAAAGTATGCATTTCCAGGGTAGAATGAAAAGCTGCCAGTAATTATTTCCTCTGAACTTAATGAAGATCAAGAGAATGTGTTGCTGAGCATTCTGAGAAAATATGTGAGAGCGATTGGTTGGATGCTCGCAGACATTCGAGGAATTAGCCCCGCATACTATATGCATCGAATTCGTCTTGAAGAAAACCACAAGGGATCGATCGAACATCAGTGCAGACTCAACTCTGTGATGAAAGAGGTCGTTAAGAAGGAGATAATCAAGTGGTTAGATGCGGGCATAATCTATCCGATAGCAGACAGCACGTGGGTCAACCCCGTGTAGTGCCTGCCGAAAAAAGGTGGGATGACGGTAGTCCCTAACACAAATAACGAGCTGATACTGCAAAAGACCATCACCGGGTGGCATATTTGCAGCGACTACCGCAAGCTGAATGCGGCAACGAAGAAAGATCATTTTCCTTTATCGTTCATTGACCAAATGCTGGATCGTCTAGTCGAAAATGACTTCTACTGCTTTTTGGATGGGTATGCCGATTATAATTAGATTATGATTGCTCCCGAAGATCAGGACAAGACCATATTCACCTGCTCGTATGGAACTTTCGCTTTTCGCCGCATGTCGTTGGCCTCTGCAATGCACCAAGCGCTTTCCAAAGGTGCATGATGGCTATCTTTTCAGAATATCTCGAAGACTCCGTGGAAATATTCATGGACGACTTCTCTGTATATGGGCATACATACGAAGTTTGTCTTGCCAACTTGGAGAAGATATTGAAAAGATGAGAGGAGATGAAGCTTGTACTTAACTGAGAAAATGTCATTTTATGGTGAAGGAGTTGTGCTGGGACATAAGGTGTCCAGGGATGGGTTGGAGGTGGACAAGGCAACAATTGAAGCAATTGAAAAACTCCCACCTCCAACAAGTGTAAAAGCTGTAAGAAGTTTCTTGGGGCATGCCGGATTTTACAGACGTTTTGTTAAGGACTTCTAAAAAATAGCACGACCGCTGAGTGCGTTGATGGAGGCTGATAGAAAATTTGACTTTGACGACAATTGCCTCAATGCATTCAGGATTTTGAAGAATGCATTGATGATTGCGCCCATATTGATCGCACCAGATTGGAAACTTCCGTTTGAATTAATGTGCGATGTGAGCGGGTATGCGATGGGAGCAGTTCTGGCACAGAAGAGAAAAACAATATTACATCCCATCACGTATGCGGATAAGACATTGAATCCTACTGAAACTAACTATACCACCACAGAAAAGGAGCTGCTTGCGGTAATTTTTGCGTTGGAGAAATTTAGAGAATATTTGCTAGGGACAAAAGTACTCATCCACACTGACCACTTAGCGATAAAATATTTGATGACAAAGAAGGACGCAAAGCCGAGGTTGATTAGATGGGTTCTCCTCCTTCAGGAATTCGACATAGAAATAATTGATCGCAAGGGGACGGAGAACCAAGTTGCGGATCACTTATCCAGATTGGAAAATCCATAGGTTGACCGCAATCAGTCAGAAGTGAGTGCGGTGTTCCTAGGCGAGCAGCTATTTCATATTGAAGAATTGCCATGGTATGCAGACATGGTAAATTATCTGGTTTGTGAGCAATTCCTTGAAGATTATACCAACCACCAAAAGAGGAGGCTCAGGCATGAATGCAAATCATATTTTTGGGATAAGCTAAATCTGTATAAGTAGGGGGCAGACTAGATTCTGCAACTATGTGTACCGAATACTGCTCAGCAATGCATATTATCGTAATGTCATGATTCACCATATGGTGGGCACTTTGGAGGACGACACACCACAGCTAAAGTATTACAAAGTAGATTCTATTGGCCAACACTGTTTAAGGATGCAAATGACTACGTGATGAAGTGTGACCGATGCCAGTGCACAGGTAACATTTCATGGAAATATGCGATGCCTATGAACACCATTTTGGAATTAGAGTTGTTCGACGTCTGGGGCATTGATTTCATGGGACCATTCCCACCATCGAATGGTCAAAATTATATTTTATTAGTTGTCGACTACGTGTCCAAGTGGGTAGAGGCAGTGGCATGAGCCGTAAGCGATGCGGCGGTGGTCTCTAAATTCCTGAAGAAAAACATTTTCACTCGTTTTGGCATGCCACGTGCCATAATAAGTGATTGAAGGGTCCCACTTTTTCAATCACACTGTCAAAGAATTTCTGCGAAAATATAATATCCTCCACAAAGTGGCTACCGCATACCATCCGCAGATGAATGGTCAAGCCGAAGTGTCCAACCGAGAGATCAAGCTGATACTAGAGAAGGTGGTAAAGCCTTCGCGAAAGGATTGGGCAACAAAGCTGGACGATGCGTTGTGGGCATACCAGACTGGCTATAAGACACCCATAGATATGTTGCTATATGCATTGGTATTTGGTAAAGCATGTCATTTACCACTGAAGCTGGAACACAAAGTATTGTTGGTGGTGAAGAAGCTAAACTTTGACTTAAAGTTAGCAAAAGAAGCGAGAAAACTTCAATTGGTCGAACTGAAGGAATGGAGAATTAACGCATATGAGAACGCAAAGATCTACAAGGAGCGCACAAAGCGCTGACACGACAGACAAATATGTGGCAAAAACTTCCAAGTCGGGCAGAAGGTCTTACTATTTAACTCCCGACTACGACTCTTCCTTGGGAAATTAAGGTCACATTAGTCCGGACCCTTCATAGTCAGAAAGGTATTCCTGGATGGCGCGGTCGAGTTATCTAATGATGAAAGAACCAACATATTCAAAGTTAATGGGCAACGAGTGAAGGTGTATCGCGGAAAAGGCTGGCATCGCCAAGTCAACTCCATAGACCTGAAAATCTCTGAATGAGAAAGAAGTGGGTCGTCCCTGCACTATCAGGTGATTTAAATTCATCAGAGATGCAAGTTTTGTGAAGTATCTATTAGAATCCTGAAATCTTTAATTTCTCTCTACTTCTTAGTATTTTCATTTCACTATCGTTTTGCTTAAGAAAAAAAATTTGTGATCGTGCTGAACGATTGCGGTAAGCGATTTTGTTAACTTTGTTTTTTAGTATTATTTAAACCTCTTAATGTTTTTCTTGCAACCACTTTATTCCGTCACTGCAATCCAAAGAAAATAGATCGCCGCAAAGCAGGATATATCAACAAATAATGCGGGCGATAGCGC
Organism: Benincasa hispida; assembly: GCF_027475165.1. Lineage (NCBI taxonomy): Eukaryota > Viridiplantae > Streptophyta > Magnoliopsida > Cucurbitales > Cucurbitaceae > Benincasa > Benincasa hispida. Next base: position 59,783,059 of record NC_143484.1, on the reverse strand, counting down.
AAATTTGGGGGTTGCATCTTTCCTTGACTTTATTCCAAATTTTGCACTATCGCATCGCATTTTAATTTTGAAAGTTTTATCACCGTATCCTTTTTGGTTACCGCAATCATTTAACATTGATAAATTTAGTAAGTCACTGCATGATTTCTTTTTTCCAATTATGATTTCAGTGATGAAACATATACATTAGAGTCAACTTAATTTTAGGACAACCACCTCATGAAATATTTCTAAAAGTTAGTGGTCTACTAGTTTTCTTTCAAACTGACCCTTTACCAAACTTCCTATGAACATCGCATGACTTCTTTCAATCTATTGGAAATGAGGACATTGCCACATTATAAATTTGGGGATGCGGTTTTCATTTTTCGACCTTTCTATTTTTAGCCTTACAAAAAAAAAGAAAAGAGAATAATAATGTTGCGATCGATCCTACTCATAGTTGGATGTCCGCATGACACACGTGGGGGCAAGCCAAAACAAAGGTAGGAATCGTGATCAACGAATAGAAAATGACTGCAACTCCACTGCCAAATAGGCATGAATTTAGTCTGAGAAAGAGCGCCCTGCTCGTAGTTGGATGTCCACATGACACACGTAGGGGCAAGCCAAAACGAAGGCAAGGCACTTGGATCAGCGCAAGGTCAAAGAGAAAAAAAATAATAATGTCTAAGATAAGCAAGGATAAAAATCATTTAACACTCCAGTGAAAAAAAAAATTTTGAAAAAAATCATGCGATGTCCTGGAATCTAGTAAAGTGTTTTTGAAGGTTAAACTTGTGGTCCCTAAATTTTAGAAATATTTTAAGAAGAGACTTGAATAAAAATTAAGGAAAATTTGGTGTATAGGATTTGAATGAGGCATCCTTGAGAGATCTAGGAAAAAAGATTGCGGCCGACTTTCTAAAGGAAATCCTTAGCTTATGCTTGAGGACAAGCATTGTTTAAATTTGGGGGTGTGATAATGGGAAGAAATGCACGTTATTACAGTGCTAAGTTATTAAACAATGCAGGTTTGCGTTGATAAAATATATAAGTTTGTGCCCAAAAAGCATTAAGTTCATAGCATTGCGGTTGCATGCGCTCATCACATGAAAATAGTTAACTTTTGTATTTTTTGTGCAGAATATGCGTTGACGTAAGGCGTAAAATGCGATCACAAGAAAGCAACAGTTGAACACAGCGTTACCGCAAGGCTTTACGGTGATTTATGCTCGTAAATATCTGCTCAAGAAGGATTGCCGTATAGAGCCGCCGCAACTTGGTGGGTGCATTTGGGTGAAAAGCATAATAAATCACGATGGGACAGAAAGCTGATGACGGTTGTGTCCGAATTAAGTTGACAAGCCCCTAACGAGCTACTGTAGCAAGTACACTCAACTTTTCAGTGACAAATATTCGGTGCATCAGACAGAGAATTAATGTCATCCCATCAGTACAATCATAAGAGAGAAGACGCCTTTCACACCGAAGTTCTATAAATACTGAAGGTAATCTTCAGTAAAGGAGTTCGGAGAGTTAGAGAATTTTTTTCCTTAGAAAGAAACAACCTTGTTTATAGTTTTCCTTTTCACTTCGAAGGCGGAGCGGTAGAATGGAAGAGACGCCGGAAGATCGCTCTGGTCAGATCGAGAGAGAACCCAGAGGTGTGGAAAAGCAGAGAGAGGGTCGACTCTCGCGAGAGCGAGACTATCTTTTGAACAGAGTAGAAAAGATAGTGTAAAAGCCTTGGGAAGCAAGAGATTGCTACCAGGCTCTTTATTCTCATTTCGCATTGTTATTTTGTATTTCAACTCTATATCTACAAAATGGAACTTGTTTAACTACATCTATTCACTCTCTTAAAAGCACGCATAAGTAGCTAAATTTATCGAATGAGTTGAGAAGAACTAAGCTAACATGACCTAGGATCTTCATTGCATACGATTATCTTGTCTTATGTTGTGCCCAACATCCCTTTAGAGCTACTCGAGAGAGAGTCTAAAGAAAGAACCTAAGACTTGAGAGAGCTAGGTTAGAATCTAGACTCGAGAGAGCAAGATTATATCCGCATAAGCGAAAGATAGGGGACTTAGAGATAAGCTCTATTTGCCAACATGCATCACATGCATCCTAGAGATAGATTATGATATTATGTGGTCGCCTTATTTGTGTGTGTGTCATCATTTTTCATTGCATAAATAAGAATAGAGGCTTATGTGTAGAACCTATAGACTTTATCGCATATATCGCATGCATTCTAGAACTAGAGGCCGTAGAATTTACGCTAAGAGATGATTTGCTATTGTATGTGTGTTGCATGATCGCATAACATGAACGCATCCTAGGAAGTGTTAGCTGAACCCCTTCTCAACCTGTTCCTCACATATTCATCGCATCTTCCGTATTATCAACTCTTTTCATAACTCTGCTACATATATTTACTTTATACCACAAACAACAACCCAAAACAACAATTTGATTTAGTTACCGCAAAGTCTTCTTGAAAATTATCACCGCATACCATTTTCCCTAGTCCCTGAGTTCGACCCTAGACTTACCAGGAAACTCAGTGGAATTTATACTTAGATTGTACTGAGAAAACTTGTTACTCAACCCATTCCTATCACCGCAATTCATTCCATTATTTCATCACATAAAATAACGCATCATATACTTTCACTCGTTACCCATTAACTTTGAATATGTTGGTCTCGTCGTCATTGGATAACTCTACCGCGCCATGCGGGAATACCTCTCTGACTATGAAGGGTCAGGACCAATGTGACTTTAATTTCCCAGGGAAGAGTTGTAGCCGTGAATTAAATAATAAGACCTTTTGCCCAACTTGGATGTTCTTTCCACATAATTATTTGTTGTGCCAGCGCTTTGCGCGCTCTTTGTAGATCTTTGCGTTCTCGTATGCGTGAATTCTCCATTCCTCTAGCTCGACCAATTAGAGTTTTCTTACTTCCCCTGCTGCTTTTAAGTCAAAGTCTAGCTTTTTCACCGCTAACAACGCTTTGTGCTCTAGCTCCAGTGGTAAATGACATGCTTTACCAAATACCAACGCATACAGAGACATGCCTATAAGTGTCTTATAGGTGGTCCTGTATGCCCACAACGTATCATCCAACTTTGTTGCCCAATCTTTTCGCAAAGGTTTTACCATCTTCTCCAGTATCAGCTTGATCTCTCGGTTGGACACTTCAGCCTGACCATTTGTTTGTGGATGGTATGCGGTAGCCACTTTATGGAGGATATTATATTTGCACAGCAATTCTTAGACAGTGTGATTGACAAAGTAGGAACCTTCAATCACTTATTATGGCACGTGGAGTGCCAAAACGAGTGAAAATATGTTTCTTCAGGAATTTGGAGACTACCGCCACATCGCTTGCGGTGCATGCTACTGCTTCTATCCACTTGGACACATGGTCCCATGGAATCAATGCCCCAGACATCGAACAACTCCGGTTCTAAAATGGTGTTCATGGGCATCGCATGTTTCCATGAAATATTACCTTTGCGTTGGCACTGGTCACACTTCATCGCATATTCTCCGGCGTCCTCGAATAGTGTTGGCCAATAATACCCACTTTTTAATACTTTCATTGCTGTGCGCTGGCCTCCAAAGTGCCTGCCATATGGTGAATCATGACATTGTGATAATATGCGTTGATGAGCAACATCCGGTACACGCAGGCATAGAATCTGGTCTTATCCCCTTTTATAAAGATTTGGCTCATCCCAATAATATGATCCGCATTCATGTCTGAGCCGCCTCTTTTGGTGGTCGGTATAATCTTTGGGAAATTGCTCGCAAACCAGATAATTTACGTACCATTGGCAATTCTTCAATCTGAAATAGCTGCTCATCTGGGAACATTGTGCTCACCTCTGACTGATTGCGATCAACTTCTGGATTCTCTAATCTGGATAAATGATCCGCAACTTGATTCTCCATCCCCTTGCGATCAATTATCTCCATATCGAATTCCTGGAGGAGGAGAACCCATCTAATCAACCTCAGCTTCGCATCCTTCTTTGTCATCAAATATTTTATCGCCGAGTGGTCAGTGTGGATGAGTACTTTTGTTCCAGTAGATATGCTTTGAATTTCTCCAATGTAAATATTACTGCAAGCAATTTTTTTCTGTGGTGGTGTAGTTGGTTTGAGCAGGATTCAAAGTTTTACTCGCATATGCGATGGGATGTAGTATTTTTTTTCTCTTCTATGCCAACACTGCTCCTATCGTATACCCGCTCGTGTCGCACATTAATTCTATTGGATTTTATGTCCTAAAACTCATAGTTTGTAAATTAATAAACATATTCTGTTTTGTTTTTCGATAAAGTTGTTATTGAAATTATAATCTTGAATCCAATAAACTAAGATCCTGAGGCTATTTAATGTAGTTTGAACTTTATGTAGTGACATAAATGTGATCAAGTTCAAATATATAGCCAAAATGGTCTATAGTATATGAATAAGGTTGGGCGCCTTATTCTGGGGACACTATGGATGAGGCCCACTTTGTAGTTAGTACAAACGATCTGATCCTGAATTGTTCATATAGAGATATGTAAGTGGGGGCATCCTATGCAATGAGTTTGCATAAGAATGAACCATGAAATAGTCACTTTGTACGTTCTAAATGTCGTTTTATGTATAAAACTGACTATTTCGTTAATTGATGACCTAGGTAACTTAATCTTACTCCTGAGCTAACTATGAACTCCTGTTCACTCGGAATTATTCTTAGATCTGCATAGATGAGGGAAGCTCATCATCGCTGGCCCAATAAGCCTCCCATTTTAGGGGTAAGATGGGGTGGATAGCTGGGAACATAGGGTGCAAGATGGAATTCACTCCTACCTGTTATAGGGATAGTAGATAGGTTGTTCCCTTTAGTACTGAATGCAGGTCTTGAACAAGGGGCCCCACCCTCTCCTTGGCTCGAGAGGTATTCGGTTTATAGGTTGGACCTTAAACCAATTGTTCATTAGAGGATCAGTGGAACTTAAGGAACAAGATGTAGTCTTGGGGGTAAAACGGTTTTTATGACCCAGCCGAGATTACGAACAACCTATGAAGGATTAGCTTACTAATCATGGTTATATCAAATGGACATAAATATATCTATAGTGAGGGGAGTGCAACTACGAGACTATAGTGGAATGACCCGTTAGTTAACGAATATTGATTAGCTTCGTCTAAAAGAGTTTTAGCTAGCTAATCTCGGATCGTTGGAGCCCATGATCTATAGGTCTATTAGATTCCTCTACTAGCTCATATGGAATAAACTTAGAACAGTATGATAGAATAATTTGAATTGTTCGAATTAGGTGAAGAGAGAGAAACCGACAAGTATATGTGATATAGTGGTCGACTTTTCAGTTTAGAGATACAACTTTAATATTTAAATGTGATTTAAATATCAAGCATATGGTGACGGTTCTATGTGGTATTAGCTCATTATTTGCACTAGGGACTACCATCATCCCTCCTTTCTTCGGCACGCATTGCATGGGGCTGACCCACGTGCTGTCTGCTATTGGATAGATGATGCCTGCGTCTAACCACTTGATTATCTCCTTCTTTAGGACCTCTTCATCGCAGGGTTGAGTCTGCGTTGATGTTCGATCGATCCTTTGTGATTCTCTTCAAGACGAATTCTATGCATACAGTATGTGGGGCTAATTCCTCTAATGTTTGCGAGCGTCCAGCTAATTGCTTTTACATATTTTCTCAGAATGCTCAGCAACGCATTTTCTTGGTTTTCATTAAGTGCAGAGGAAATGATTACCAGTAGCATTTCATTTTGCCCCAGAAATGCATACTTTAGGTGGTTAGGAAGGGTCTTCAGCTCTATTGTTGGTGGTTGTTCAAAGGATGGTTTTGTTGTTTTTCTTTCTTCATTCAATGTCAGAATAACTTCTTGGGATGCGATCACCTCATCTTGCTTGTTTTTTTTTTGTTTTTTTTTTCTGTGATCGCATTGCATGCTATAATGGATGTGATCGTATTCTCATCTTCGTTTTCATCTTCAGGCTTGTCTTCTTCATTCAAACTCTGTTTATCGTTGGATTCATTAAGGTCTTCTTCATTAGGATATGTCAAGCCACAGATGATGTCAAATCTGAGCTTCTGTCCATTCACGCTCAAGGTGATCTCTCTTTTGTGCACATCAATCTGGGCACGATCGGTTGATAAAAATGGTCGCCCCAGGATGATGGGCACATCTTTGTCTGCTTCGTAGTCCAAGGTTATGATGTCTGCTGGCAATGTAAATTTGTCAATTGTAACCAGCACGTCCTTCACCTTCCCCTCTGGATGCACCAGAGTTCTATCCGCTAATTGGAGAGTCACTATCGTGGGCACATAGCGCTTGCCTGATGTACAATCCTCCAATGGAGTAAGCTATAGTGAAACTCCCAGGGTTACGCATTTTCAGTGGGATTATAGATTTTGAGCTCTGGGTCAAAGCCACCGTGGCAAATTTACTAGTGCCTCTCTTCTTTGTCACCATATCCTTTAGAAACTTTACATATGCGGGTATCTCCTCAATTTTTTCAGTGAACGGAATATTAATATGCAATTGTTTTAACATATTCATGAAGTGTTGGTACTATACCTCATCATTTTTCTTCTTTCTGAGTCTCTGTGGGAAAGCTGGCAGCTATATTCTTACGGTCCCCTGTTCTTTTGGCTCCGTGGTGGACGCAATCTCAGGTTCTATTGCTTCTTTTTCTTCTGTTTCTTCTCGAGTTACCGCAAGCTCTGGTTCCAATGCAATTGGAGCAGTCCGACTAGGCCCCTTGTGGTCTGTTCTTGAGTTCGCCCGCAATTTGGCCTATCTGAATTTCCAGGTTGTGGATAGACGTCGCTTGGTTCTGAAGCACTGTTTCGTTATTTTCAATATATTTCTTCAATAAACTTTTCAAAGAGGAAGAATGCGGCGCCTGCAAATTGCTGACTTGATTACTCGTCTGACCGTTATTTCGCGGGAAAAATCCAGGTGGCCCTTCTTTTTGCGCCACTGATTGAAAATTCTGCTGCTTATTTTTCCATGCAAAATTAGGGATGGTTTCTTCACCCAGAATTGTACGTGTTAGAGAATAGATTATTCTTCACAAAATAGATTGACTGTGGGTTTTGCGGGCATTCCTCCATTGTGTGTCCTTCACCACAAGTAGCACACCTTGCGTAGTCTGGTTGATTGCGTTCACTTGACCACTATGCATTGTTGGGCTGTTGATTGCGATTCCCTGTATCAAGTTCATCATCGCAGTCATTTGATTATGAAGAGATGCGATAGCACCATTGTTCGCGTCACTATCCTTTATTCTCAATCTTTAATCACTTTCTCTCCAGTCCTCGTGATTTTTAGAAATGCGATCAAGGATGTTCTTGGCCTCATCATAAGTTTTATCTAGCAGACCTCCAGCGGTTGTCGCATTGGCAGTGGTCTGCGAAGCAGGGTTTAATCCGTGATTAAAAATATCCATCTGTAAGTAGTTTGGTAAGCCGCTATGCGAGCAATCTATTACTAGCCTCTTGAACCTCGCCCAAGCATCGCTGAGTTATTTGTCATTATCCTGTTCGAAATTGGTGATCAATTTTCTCCTTCTGGCATCCTCTGTTGGAGGAAAATATTTCTTCATAAACTTCTCTACTACTTGCTCCCATGAGGTAATCTCCCCCGATTCAAGAGAGTACGCCCATTTTCGTGCCTGCTCACACAACGAAAACAGGAACAAAGTTAGTTGAACTTCCTTGGTGGAGATATTCGAGAACACGTAAGTGTTGCAGATCTCTATGAAGCTTCGAAGGTAGGCATGCAGGTCCTCGCCACGCCTCCCACCAAACTGTCCAGCAGTCTGGATCATCTGCAGCATCATCGATTTCATTTCGAATCGCGATCCATCAAGAGCGGGCCTCATGATTCTTGGGGAGAAAACGTAGAGGTTGGGCGACGCATAGTCCCAAATGGGCCTATTGCGGTTGTTCGCCAATAGGATGGGATTCGCCATGACATTATTTTTATTTGGTACTCCATTTCTAGGTTGTTCTGCCATGTTATCTTTCTCTTATTGTTGTTGTTGGTAGCTATCTCTCAGTCTTCGGCGGAATGTCCTTTCAATCTCTAGGTCGTAATGCGCCAGAGATTGAAATCTGCAAAGAAAATCAGAAAATTACCGTTAGCACATTGTATTGTCGAAGTCCTTGGAAATTGATGCGTTATTTTATGTAATGAAATAATGAAAGGAATTGTGGTGATGGAAAATGCGTTGTGCAACAAGTTTCCTCAGCAGGACCCAAATATAAATCCTACCGAGTTTCCTGGTAAGCCCAGGGTCGAACTCAGGGACTAAGGAAAACAATATACGACAATAATTTTTAGATTGCTTTGTGGTAACCAATAAATCAAAGAGTTGTTGGGTTGTTGTTTACAATATAAAATGTATGCGACGGAGTTAAGAAAAGAGCTAATAATACGAAAGATGCGATGAATATGGAATCTTGTGCTGGCCAATTTTCCCTTTGATTCCCTATGGGAGCCTCGTTATTCTTAGCCATGCTTCTTCACCACTTGATTCGGCCTTGATGTGCTCGTGCGTGAATAATACACTTGATCTCTGGGTCCACTTAGAATCTCTAGATCACTTCAGCACTCCTAAGGTGTCAGACTGCTTTTCGCGTTGAACAACCAGTATAAAGAGATCAGTCCTGCAAAATACCACAAACATACTCAACACTAACCGTTAACCAATCCCCGACAACGGCACCATAAACTTGTTGGCATAAAATATACAATGATTCAAGTAAGGTTCAAGTTCATGCCCCCATTACCAGTTCCCCGACAACGGCGCCATAAACTTGTTGGGGCATAAGGTATACAATATAATGATGCCATACAACGCATGGATGAATAATGGTTTATGCAATACTACTTCTAGATATGTGTTAATAATGAATTTTCTTGTAGTATGTTGTGCATTGTCACAAGTTTCCTTGCGTTGGAACCAAGTATAATTCCACCGCAAGTTTCTCGGTGTGATCCGAGGTCGAACACATGGACTGTTTGAGGTTATTGCATTATATTTGTGATATATGCGACCAGGGGTTTTTTCAATTTATATAAGTTGTGTGTACATGTATTTGAAAGTGTGAGAAAGTAAAGGTAAGCGGTAAAAATGCGATAATAAAGTAAATTGCGGTAAAAGTAAAGTGCGATAAAATAAACCTAAGCTATGATGATACAAGATACAAGTTTCATGATACGAGATACCGAGGTTAAGACTGACTATGAAGATTATACAAAGATCGTGTTATGCGGTGGCAAGTCTTATGTGTGAAACAGAAAGAGAAAAGGTAATTAGTACAAACATTGCAAGTTCATTAATTGTGTTAAAGGCATAAATACGGTTCTGCATTTTCCTTGGTTTACACCTCTCGGTGATCAGTCGCGTTCTCACATCTCTATAATGAAATAGGGACAAACGTAATGAACGTAAGGTTGCTTCCATCTCTGGAAGTACTACTCGCTTTAGTTAACACATTCTTCTAACCTTCTCTCAACATATCAGAATGGCATCTTCTCTTCTGCTCTCACAGGTGAAGATGTCGTCTAGCATGACTTAGCTAAACATATTCATCTCTTTAGCATAGATTAAGTTACTCGTTTAATTCATATTAATCACCAAGTGATTAAGAAAACTTCATGGAGAATACGGCTAATGGAGGAACGAAAATAGACAGAAAAGTGGAAATGGAAATTATCAAGATATTCAATAATACTATTTAGCGTCTGATACATGATTATGAATGAAGAGATTAAGATAATGAAATACAATTGATAAAATAGAGTTAGAAATAAATAAAAATAAGCGCCAACGTCTTGGCACAGATCTGGAATGGAAAATTGCTTGCCAGCGTCAATGGAGTGAATGGATGGATGAGCTTCCCTCTCAGGCTTGCTCAACCGATAGATGAGATCTAAGTACAGTGCTTCTCGGCGAGGATTTGGCAGAATTGCACTGAGACTCACCTATCGGCCTTGTCTCTTCTCTTCTCGGATCTTCTCCGATTAGCACTCAGATCAGCTCTCTCTCAATAGCCTCGTATCACTTACCCTTGTATCAAGTATATCTTTTCAGTGAATTATGTGAGGATATTTATAGGCAAAAAGTTTTGACTCTCTGAATTATTGTCCCCACTATATTGTTATGAAAATTCCAAGAATGGTGGAATAATTATTCCTTCTGTTATGCAATCAGACTGTCAAATATGTACAAAGGTTAGTTGTACATGTGTCGCAATCCTTCGCCTTTGCATTGCTCATTTGCATCTTTCGATCATGTGTCCGCATGCGGTGTTGTTTTTGTTACCGCATGCAGTTGAAGTTCAGCTCTGGATCGACTGTCGCATTGCGCCGTCATTGCGTTGATCGTCTATTCATTGTCGATTGACAGGCACAATGTGACAGAGATGCATTGTTCAGTTTCTCTCTGAGCCTGGATCGCAAGCGGTGACTTAGTTTCTTGCAAAACATAATAGAAATATCCTTTTCTACCATCTTAATGATGTTAGTAGGTTTATTTGCGATAATTTATAATTATTATATTTCTTAGCTAATTTTCATACAATCGACACATATTTTCTCTCTTTTAGCTGCAATATTTGAATAAGGCAGCATAAATAACTTGTATTTCTACAAGATATCACACCCCAAATTTAGATATATGCTTGTCCTGAAGCATATCTTCTACTAAGGCAATAATGCTCAATTCCTATCCTATATTTTTGCGTCGATTGGTTGCTCCGAATGTTACACTTAGGCACATTTCTTGACAACATAATTTCCTCCTATCCTTGCTAATTCTTAACAAAGCCCTACTTTATTCTTCTATATAACAAAATTCTACTCAAAGATGCTTTTCTAGTTTAAAAATAGAATGTTTACCTTTTCTTTGTCAAAAAAACTTGATATGTCTATATGCGGTGGTCAAATTTTGCGTCATTTATTTAGAGACTGTTGATCATGGTTACACCCTTCGTTTTGGCTTGTTCCCACGTATGTCATGCGAACATCTAACTTCGGTTGTGTGCCAATTCAACTGTAACTCATGCTATTCAGAGGAGTTGTCTCTTGCATTTATTTTTCTTTTCCTTCTTTCTTTTTTTTTTCTTTTTTCATTTTCATACTACGTTGTTTTTGGAAACCCACCTTCGTTTTGGCTTGCTCTACGGGTGTCATACGAACATCCAACTACGAGCAGGTTCCTTTCACAACTAACTCTTATCAGGTTGGGATTATTTTTGAGGTTTTCCCTTACGCTGATATTGGAGTTCTGTAAAAAAATTTTTTTTTAATGAACGCATTTTCTTAATGACCGAATATTCTTGATCTCATCTGCTCAGACCTTCCCCACCCTCAAATTTAGAGATGCACAAGGTCCTCATTGTGTTGTTTGAATAGACTAGACAAACACTTAGAGAAAAATTTCAAAAAGAAGGTTTGAGCAGAACTTTGAGAGATGAAAGGTAAAGTACTGCTAAGCTACAAATTAACTAAGTGTTAGTCAGAATTTACAAAGTATGGGAATTGTTTTTAACTATAAACATATTATACATCATGACAGCGCAATGAATAACGCAAAAGTAAAAGATTAAAAACATCGCAAATATTGACAAAGGATGATAAAGAAAAAGGTACAGGCAAATGGAGAGAATATTTACTCAATTGTATTGAATATTAACAAAGTATACAAAGAATTAAAAATTAACGCAATACAAAAATTGATGCCTATAAAAAGAATCAAAAAATTTAATTAAATAATGAATGAAATTGTCTTCTGAATCTGATTCAGAGGGGTGCACGATTAAAAAATTAACACCGCACTTCCATTAACTCAAATACATTTTTGTTAAGGACGGGCAACAACGCATGCATCCTCGCAACACACCCCTTAATTCAACGCATTTTTGGAGGATTGGGCGCATGGTATTGCTACTAGCGCAACACTACCTCAACATAGTGCATTTTCACTAATGACGGGCAAAGAACACATACGTGCGCAACACACCCCTCAACGCAATGCATTTGGGTGTAATGGATGCAAGGTGTCTCTTGTTAACACACAATGCACACATCATCGCGTTACATATCAATCTTTAATTTTCTTTTAATTCATCAAAAACGCAAGTCGAAAAGACTTTGCGGTGTTTACTGTTTCATCCAATCATTCACAAAAATTAAAGAACAACGTTATTAATGCATACAAATTAAAGGAATTAAACATGACATGAAAAATTAAATTGAAGAGAATTACAGAAAGCATTAAAGGCTAATTCTAAAAAAAAACAGTAAATGCGTAATTGAGAAAGCAGTAAAAGAAAAACTGTAAAGAAAGCAAATAAACATAGACAGGGATGCTTGATTGAAAGAGGTTCTCAGAATTACCGTAATCGCTTCCCCCGCAAGTGATTTAATCCTACTTGCCTAATTCAATGGTATCCATGCGTCGCTCGAAGTCGCCTCCATAGTAAGGCTTAATCCGCTGACCATTGACCTTAAATGCATTGTTCCCGTCTAAAGTTGTTAGTTCCACTGCGCCGTGAAGAAAGATAGTCTTGATTCGGAATGGCCCGGACCAGGGAGACTTCAACTTTCCTGGGAACAATCGTAAACAAGTGTTAAATAATAATACCTGTTGACCTTCGGTGAATGTCCGATCGTTTATGCGATCGTCAGGCCACTTCTTGTTTTCTTCTTATAGATCTTGGCATTTTCATAGGCGTCCCTTCGCCATTCGACCAGCTGATTCAGTTGTAGCATCTGAACTTTCCCTGCACTTGCTAAATCAAATTTCAGCTTCTTGCATGCCCACATCACCTTATGTTCCAACTCGAGCGGCAAATGACAAGCTTTTCCAAAGACCAGGGCGTACGAGGACATGCCAATTGATGTTTTATAGGCAGTCCTGTATGGCCACAGTACTTCATCAAGCTTGGGTGACCAATCCTTCCTGGAAGTATTGACTACCTTCTCCAAGATAGTTTTAATCTCTCGGTTAGAAATCTCTGCCTGCCCATTAGTTTGTGGGTGATAAGCAGTTGCCACTCTATGGCTGACGTTAAATTTAGTCAACAAGTTGGTGATTATGCGGTTGATGAAGTGAGAGCCCTCATCGCTGATTAAGGCCCATGGTGTCCCGTATCAAGTAAAAATATTCTTCTTAAGAAACTTCGCCACTGTGGTGATAACTTGAAAAAATATGAGTTATTTATGCCACCTTATCTAGATATTGCGGCCAAAAGTTAGTAAATATGCGCCGATTGTATGAAGATTAGCTTAGAATTACAATAATTATAAATGATCACAATTACACCCACTAACACCATAAAGATGGAGGACAAGCCAAATTTTAATCTGTTTTGCAGGAAACCAAGTCACCGCTTGCGCTCAAGGCTCATGAGAAACTGATCAACGTATCTCGGTCACATTGCGCTTGTCAATCAACAATAAAGAGACGATTATCGCAATGATGGCGCAATGTGACAGTTGATCCAGAGCTAACTTTCAACCGCATGTAGTAATAAAAACAACACCGCATGTGAATTCATGATCGAAAGATGCAACTGGGCAACGCAAGAGCGAAGGATTGAGACATGTGTATAACTAACGGTTGTGCAGAATTGACGGTCTGATTGCATAACAGAAGGAATAATATCCCTCCATCTTCGAAATTACCATAACCATCAGTGGAGACCACAAGGCCGGAGTTAAAGACCTGCACCTATAAGTATCCTATAGATTTCAGAGAAAAGGCATGCTACTTGATATGGGGCTAAGTGCTGCTAAATTGTTGAGAGAAAAGGCTGAGCTGAGTGCTTAAGTGAAGAAATCCGGGAAGAAGACGAGATAAGGCCGAGAGTTGAGTCTCAGATCTAACCTACCATACACCTGATCAGAAGCTTTATGTATAGATCTCTACTACCGGTGGAGCAAGCCTGAGAAGGAAGCTCTCTCTACCATCAAATCCATCCTATCCGGCAAGCAGATCTCCATCGAATCAGTGCCAAGACATTGGCACTTGTTTGTATCTGTTCTATCTCTTTCACCTTTGTATTTCACTTTCTCTTTATCTTTTCATTCACACACTATGTATCAAACGCTTAATAGATATATTAAATGTTTCGATAGTTTTCACATACCATTCTCTGTCTATTTCCGTTCCTCCATTAATCATTTTCTTCATGATGTCTTTTCAATCCCCTGATAGTTAATATGAATCAAACAAGTACTTAATCTGTGTTAAAGGTATAAAATGCATTTAGCTAAGGCATGCTAGACGACATCTTCACCTGTTAGAGTAGAAGTAAAGATGTCATTCTGACCTATCGAGAGAGGGTTAGAAGAATGCGTTAACTAAAGCGAGTAGTACTTCTAGACATGGAAGCAACCTTGCGTTCATTACGTTATTCTCTGTTTCACCACAGACATGTGGGAGCGTGGCCGATCACTGAAAGGTGTACACCAAGAGAAGAGCGAAACAGTATTTCTAGCTTTAACGCAATTGAGAACTTGCGTTGTTTATATTATTTATCTTTCTCTTTCTATTCTGTTCATAAGACTTGTCGCCGCATTCCACGTCTTTGCATAACTTCCACAGCCAGCCTTGACCCCAGCATTTGGTAACATGAAGCCTGTATCTTGTATCATCTAGCTTAGGTGTTTATTGTATTTTATTTTATCATCGCATCTTTACTACTTTATTTTATCGCAATTTATATACCTGTAGAAACACATTTTTAAAGATTGAAAACCTGGTCACATATATCATGAATATATCACAATAACCTAAAACAGTCCCTGAGTTCGACCTCGGATCACACCGAGAAACTTGCGGTGGAATTACACTTGGTTCCATCGTAAGGAAACTTGTGACAACGCTTGGCATACTACGTGAACATCCATAATTAACGCATATCTAGCAGTAGTATTGCATCATTTCGAGCATAGAACATCATCAATCATGCCTATCAGCGATTCCTCAACAGGTTTATGGCGCCGTTGCTGGGGACTGGTTAACGGTTTATTGTTTGAGTGTGTTTTTGGTATTTTGCAGGACAGATCTCATTATAATGGCTATTCAACATGGAGATCAGTTTGACGGTTTATGAGTCCTGGTGCTGAACCGAAATTCGAAGCTGACCCTGAGAACGAGCATACTTTCCGCGCAAGGGCACGTTAGAATCGAATTAGGCGAAAGAAGGCAGCCAGCATGGCGGACAATAGTGATAATGCAGTACCGGTTGCAAACCAAAGGGATGTTCGACCGGCTCAAGATCCTATTTTCCTGGTAGCTGACCACAACATCCCAATGCGTAATTATGTGGCACCCAATTTGTATGATTTTTCGCCTGGAATCTCAAGGTTGACTGTGGAAAAGAATGCGTGTTTCGAGATTAAGCCGGTCATGCTGCAGATGATTCAAAACGTCGGGCAATTTAGGGGTCTGCAAGGTGAAGACCCACACGCCCATCTGACCAGCTTTGTCGAGATGTGCAGCAATTTTTCCTTACCTAGCGTGACCCCGGAGAATATAAGGCTGTATCTGTTCCCTTACACCTTGAGGGTAAGGCTAAGAGGTGGGCTTACTCACTTGAGCCAAATGAAATCACTTCATGGGATCAACTGGTAGAATGATTCATGAAGAAGTTCTTCCCACCTGTCATCAACGCAAGGCGATGAAAGGATGTGTTGAAGTTCGAACAGATTGAGAATGAGACCCTAAGCATCGCCTGGGTGCGATTTAGGAGACTGGTGAAAAACTGCCCGCATATCGGGATCCCAGATTGTGTCTTGATGGAAATGTTTTATAATGGCCTGAACAGAGCAACGCAGGCTGTTGCTGATGCCTCCGCGGCAAGAGGTTTTATAGGATAAGACATACACAGAGGCTAAAGTCATCATTGACCGCATCTCGCGGAATATGGATGGCTGGATCGACGATGGATATGGAGGCCAAGGCGCCGAGAGAAGGAAAAGTGAAACATCCATCGTCCCTACGGAGACAATGACCACGTTGGTCGTGCAAATGGCCACGGTGACCTCAATCCTCCAGCCAATGGCAATCAACCAAGGAACCATTGCTCCACAATCAGCGCAACCCGCTGCACTGGCTCAAGTGGCCATAATCAGTTGCATCAATTATGGAGGGGCTCACGGAGCTGACATGTGCCTATTGAACCTTCAGCAAGTGTGTGCTATCCAGAACAACCCCTTCAACAATACCTATAATCCGGGCTGGAGGAGCCATCCTAACTTCGGGTGGGGAGGCAATCCCAACCAAGGGGGGCCAGTTAATCATCAAGGGGGCAGTAGAGGGAATTTGCCTTTTCACCTTAATCAAGGGCAATTAAGACCACACAACCAGCAACCATCATCATCTAACACCTCGGGAAGCTCGTTAGAGACGCTGTTGAAGCAATATATGGATAAAAACGATGCAGTGATGCAAGCACAAGTGTCTTCAATAAGGAACCTGGAGATCTAAGTGGCCAGCTGGCCTCTGAGCTAAGAACTTGAACACCAGGAACATTGCCCAGCAATTCAAAAGCCCTAGGATCTACAGGAAAGGAGCAATGTCCTTAAGACATTAAGTAGGCAATCCTGATCACCTGCAGAAATGTGGATTGCGATCACTCATGACAACGCACTTTTCGGTCCATATATCAATACTATGTTTAATGCTTTATTGAATTTCTTTCTCTTTGAATTTTGAATTTTGTCTTCAATTCTTCATTTAATTTTTACTTTATGAATTTATTCCTCATTTATTTCTTTGCATTTAATTTTGTCTCGTCTTTAATTCCTTGAATTTCTCTGTAATTAATGAGTTGAGCTTTAAATGGTGAATGATTAAGTAACCAGGAGAGAATTTATTACCGCAAGTTATAGCACTTGTGTTGATAAAAAAAAATTATAATAAAAATAATAAAACAATTAACAACAGGTATGCAAGGCGACAATGGATGCATCTCAAACCAATAAGGAATGCTTTGCGTTCACCTAACTCAACTGTATTGAGTTGAAGGGTGTATTGCGCTTGTATATGTCCTTTGCCCATCCTTAGCTGAATGCACTATGTTGAGGTATCCTCCAGAAATGCGATGGTTGAAGGGTGTGTTGCGGGGATATATGCATTGTTACCCATCCTCTACGAAAATACAGTTGCGTTGATGAGCACAATGCGGTAATCTTTATCTCGCGTCCATTCAAATAAAATATTAAAGAAAAATTCTTTTGGAAATTTGAGGGGGGGAGTCCAATCGATTCGTATCCCCAAGCAATTATAACTTGGCAGACGAAAGGACAACTTTATCTGAAATTCCATAAATGAGGGAGGTGGAACGACGCACCTGTTGAGCTGCTCTAGGCCTGTCGCTGCAAAAATCGCGTTGGCCCCACCACAGCCCAACCTATAAATACGACCTCCTCCTTCATTGGAAACTTTTTACCTCACTTTGGCAAACCAGAAACCCTAAGCGTATTGCACCTAGACCTTTCTTTCTCCTCAACAACTCAAGTTTTTATCAGACCTTTCTAAGCTCGTGTCCATGGCTAACCAGACCCCAAATCAATCCGCTTCACCTTCCACACCTGACCAAGTAGACATGCGAGAGGCAGCATTCCTGGCTGCCAGTCACAGGCTTGCCGCCCAAGCCCACACTATCCCCAGACTCACCGGGAGAGCCTGGAGAAACCCTCTGGCCATTAGGCCTCCTTTGTTCAAGCGAGGAAGAAGCAACGAGAGCATGCCTATGCCAGCACCTGCCATCTCAAATGAAAGTGAAAGGAAGAGACGCGATGATACGGAGGTGTTTGGCAACATCCTGAGTACCTTGGAGCAATGAGGTAGACTGCCCGAGGAAAGGGTTGTAAACCAACCATTGCCTATGGAGGAGGAGGCGGTGGTAGTGGCAGATGGCATAGTGAAGGGTGGAGTATTGGTAGTGGAAGAAGTGGAGGTTGAAGAAGAAGAAATAGGGAATAATGTTCTGGTCCCAAAAACTCAGGAGGCAACTGTCATCGCAGAAGCCTATGACGGACATCCATGAAGAGAAGAAGAAGCGATTGCGAGAAAGGAAAGAGAAGAAGAAGTGATTGTGATGGAGAAGGTTAAGGAAGGCGAGGTTGCATTGGAGACCCCTGCCATTGCATTGAAGGAGGTTGCAGGGGAAGCGCAACCAGAAGTGGCTAAGAAGAAGAGGAAGAAGACTAAGGGAAAGAAGGCTGGGGAGGCTGAATCTTCTCATCATCGCAAAGAAAAGAAGAATAAAGAGAAAAAGGATGAAGATGAAGATGATAAGGCCAGGAAGGAAAGAAAGAAGAAGGAGAAAGAAGAAAGAAGAAAGAAAATTGCATCGGCGTGAAGAGAGGCGCTTGAGAAAAGAAAAGGAAGCAAAACAGATGCGAGCCCTGATGGAAAATCAACCTCCGTAAGGGAGGATAAGGGGGAAACGACACAATTAATGGAATCAGTGCAACCCATACCAACGCAAATAGTTGCGACCGATGAAGGAGAAGAAGCAGAGGGAACCTCTCTAATGCAGCGTTGAAGGGAGAATGCGCCGCAAGGGTCCACAATTGACCCTTAAAAATTAATTCTAGCATTGGAAGTGGAGGAGAGAAAAAGAAAAGAAGAAAAAGAGAAGCAAGAAAAGATGGAGCGGGGCAAGCTCATCATCGCAGAGGGGATAGAAGAAGAAGATTGGAGTTTGAAAAAATGCGAAGCAACAATGAGCTTGCCCGACTTGAAGGGATCCGGAATCGCGAGGAGGAACAGCGCCTGTTGCTAGCCTCTGAGCAATTCGAAGAAGAGTTTGTGAGAGAAGAAAGAGAAGAAGAAGAAGAAGAAAAGAGAAGGAAGAAGGAAAAAGAGGATAGATTGTTGTTGGAAGAGAAGAGGAAGAAGCGCGAAGCCAATAAGAAGCGCTTATATAAGAGCAAGGGCAAAGAGCTCGCTGAGCGCGAGAAAGAAGAACAACACAGAGAGCAGGAAAAGAAAGAACGACAAGCAACCCGCCTTGCGTTGGCAAAAGGCAAGGCTATAGCAGAAAGCAGCGAACCCACGGCGGCCAAGAAGCGATCATCAAAGAAAAAAGAGAACGATGATATGTTAATCGAGATGGACTTCTATCCTACGCTGAATCCACTACCTGACCTCATCATGAGAGTAATTGTGGAGCATGGGTAGGACACATTCTGCCAATGCCCATCTATCATAATGCCTCAGGTAGTGTGAAGCTTACCACAGCCGCTTACATGGAAATATGGATGCGGTGACCTTTCAGGGAGAGACAGTATCCTTCGACGCAATGGACCTCAACGAAATTTATCAAATGAAGGACAACCCTGATGTGCCAGGGAATAAGATTATTGATGATCCCATAGAAGAGCAGATGTAGGACGCGTTGAGGATACTAATGCAACTGGGCATGAAGTGGTCGGTCTTGCTCGAAGGCATCCACACCCTGGAGTCCAAGTCCTTGCTACTGAAGGGGAGGCTCTGGGTTTACTTGATTAAAAAGCAGTTGATCCCAACAACGCATGATAGAACTGTATCAAAGGATCGGATTATGACCGCATATTGCATAGCCCACGACATTCCTATCGACGTAGGGCAGTTGATCGCGAGGCAGATCAGAGCATTAATGGGGCATGTTTAGGGACAATACTTCTTCCCGTGGATCATTTCAAGTCTATGCCTGACTATGGGTGTAGGCGTTAATGAGAAGCCTATGCCAAAAGTCCACGGCCTCATCAACATAAAAATCTTGAGGATGCTCCTCAAAGATTCTCCTCACTGCCCCGAACTGCCAGCAAAGAGGCCTGCGATCGATTTGAATGTGCCTTGAGAGCCAAGGCCCAAAAGATAGCGAAAAGAAGATAAAAGAAAAAAGAAGGTCCAGGAATCACCAACGCAAAATCCAAAAGCTATAGACCCTCTTCCCTTAGTCATCTGGCCTCCAAGCCCTCTGAGCCCGCCAGCGTAACCCTTTTCCCCCTTACACGAGCATTTTAAAAACCTTCTTTTTGTCCCTAACTCTCATATTGTTTACCCAGTAGCCTTACCTCCACAACCAGCTCCATCTCCACAACCCACCATTCCATCGCCGCATGTTGATGACCCACATGATTTGGATGAAGGCACCTTTGCCCAACCCCAAAACGATGCTGGCGAGACATCACAGGCACAACCATCCTTCACCTTCATGGCTACTGAGTTAGCTGAAATGAGAACCCTCTTCTCTCAACAATAAGAGCTTGTTTCTCAACAACACCACTTCTTCAATCAATGCTTTGAGGTAGTAATGGAGCGCATTGATGAGATTCAACGCAGTGTTACAACTTCAAGGGAAGTGCTCATCAATATGCAGTGTAGTATGCATAGGATCTTCATGCACCAAAGACAGATAGTGGCGCCTAATTAAGAGTATTTTAATTTTCTCACCGCACATCTGCATGGTCCGATGGTACCTTCCCATCTAAGGCAGCACTTATTGTTTGACGACGTTTCGTCTGTACTACCTCAACAGCCTCCGCCAGATCCCCCTGCTCCTCAACCTTAATATTTACACTTTCTTCCATTATGATTTTTTTTTATGCGGCCATTCTTTATTTGTATTCAATTCATTTATTCTTTGTAAGTTAATCAAATTCTTTGACTCTTGTATAGGCAACAGAAATTTTTTGTAATGCTTTCAATTATACTTATTTGTACACTTTGTTAATATTCAATACAATTAGAGTACATGATTCACTCTACTTTTTGCCTGTGCCTTTTTCTTTATCTTCCTTTGTCAATTTTTGTAATGTTCTTAATCTTTTGTTTTAGATCTTCATTGCGTTGCTATGATGTATTATATGTTTATACTTAGGAACATACTTAGTAATTTTTGACTAACACTTAGTTAATTCTTAGGTTAGCAGTATTTTACCTTTTATCTTTCAAAGTTCTACTCAAACCTTCTTTTTGCAATTTTCTTCTAAGTGTTTGTCTAATCTCTTAAAACAACGCAATGAGGACCTTGCTCATCTTTAAATTTGAGGGTGGGGAAGGTCTGAGCAGATGAGATCAAGAATATGCAACATTTAAGAAAATGCATCTATTTGTATATATATATATATATATGCAAAAATCCAATGTCAGCGCAAGGGAAAACCTCAAAATTGTCCCAACCCGATAAGAGTTTAGTTGTGAAAGGAGCCTGCTTGTAGTTAGATGTTCGTATGACATCTGTAGGAGCAAGCCAAAATGAAGGTGGATTTCCAAGAACAACGCAACATGAAAAAAAGACAAAAAAAATAACAGAATGCAAGAAACAACTCCTCTGAATGTCATGAGTTAAAGTTGAAATTGGCACACAACCGTAGTTGGATGTTCGCATGACACCCGTGGGGATAAGCCAAAACGAAGAGTGTAACTGTGATTAATAGTCTCTAAGTGAATAAATGGCACAAAGTTTTGCTCACCGCATTTAAATACATCAAGTTGTTTTGACAAAGAAGAGATAAACATTCTATTTTGAAAACTAGAAAAGCATCTTTGAGCAGAATTTTGTTACATAGAAGAATAAAGTAGGGCTTGCTAAAAATTAGCAAGGATAGAAGGAAAGTGCGATGTCAAGAAATGTGCCTAAGTGTAACTTTCAGAGCAACCAATCATCGCAAAAATAGAGGATAGGAATTGAGCATGATTGCCTTAGTAGAAGATATGCTTGAGGACAAGCATATATCTAAATTTGGGGGTGTGATAACTTGTAGAAATATGAGTTATTTATGCCACCTTATCTAGATATTGCGGCCAAAAGTTAATAAATATGCGCCAATTGTATAAAGATTAGCTTAGCATTACAATAATTATAAATGATCGCAATTACACCCACTAATACCATAAAGATGGAGGACAAGTCAACTTTTACTCTGTTTTGCAGGAAACCAAGTCACCGCTTGCGTTCAAGGCTCACGAGAAACCGATTAGCGCCCGTCAATCAACAATGAAGAGACGATTGGCGCAATGACGACGCAATGTGATAGTCGATTTAGAGCTAACTTTCAACTGCATGCGGTAATAAAAACAACACCGCATGCGAATTCACGATCGAAAGATGTAACTGGGCAACGCAAGAGCAGAGGATTGAGACATGTGTACAACTAACAGTTGCGCAGAATTGACGATCTGATTGCATAATATCCCTCCATCTTCGAAATTACCATAACCATCAGTGGGGACCACAAGGCTGGAGTTAAAGACCTACACCTATAAATACCCCATAGATTTCAGAGAAAAGGTATGCTACTTGATACGGGGCTAAGTGCTGCTAAATTGTTGAGAGAAAAGGTTGAGCTGAGTGCTTAAGTGAAGAAATCTGGGAAGAAGACGAGATAAGGCCGAGAGGTGAATCTCAAATCTAACCTGCTATACACTCGATCGAAAGCTCTGTGCATAGATCTTTGCTACCGGTGGAGCAAGCCTGAGAGGGAAGCTCTCCCTACCATCAAATACATCCTATCCGGCAAGCAGATCTCCATCGGATCAATGCTAAGACATTGGCACTTATTTGTATTAGTTCTATCTCTTTCATCTTTGTATTTCACTTTCTCTTTATCTTTTCATTCACACATCATGTATCAAACACTTAATAGATATATTAAATGTTTCGATAGCTTTCACATACCATTCTCTATCTATTTTCGTTCCTCCATTAATCATTTTCTCCATGATGCCTTTTCAATCCCTTGATAGTTAATATGAATCACAAGTACTTAATCTATGTTAAAGGTATAAAATGCGTTTAGCTAAGGCATGCTAGATGACATCTTCATCTGTGAGAGTAGAAGTGAAGATACCATTCTGACCTATTGAGAAAAGGTTAGAAGAATGCGTTAACTAAAGCGAGTAGTACTTCCAGACATGGAAACAACCTTACGTTCATTACGTTATTCTCTGTTTCGCCACAGACATGTGGGAGTGTGGCCGATCACTGAAAGGTGTACGCCAAGAGAAGAGTGGAACAG
Organism: Benincasa hispida; assembly: GCF_027475165.1. Classification (NCBI taxonomy): domain Eukaryota; kingdom Viridiplantae; phylum Streptophyta; class Magnoliopsida; order Cucurbitales; family Cucurbitaceae; genus Benincasa; species Benincasa hispida. Next base: position 59,759,984 of record NC_143484.1, on the reverse strand, counting down.
TATTTCTAGCTTCAAGACAATTGAAAACTTGCGTTGTTTATATTATTTATCTTTCTCTTTCTATTCTGTTCATAAGACTTGTCGCCGCATTCCACGTCTTTGCATAACTTCCACAGCCAGCCTTGACCTAAGCATCTGGTAACATGAAGCCTATGTCTTGTATCATCTAGCTTAGGTTTATTGTATTTTATTTTATCATCATATCTTTACTGCTTTATTTTATCACAATTTATATACCTGTACAAACACATTTTTAAAGATTGAAAACCTGGTTGCATATATCATGAACATATCACATAACCTAAAACAGTTCTTGAGTTCGACCTCGGATCACAATGAGAAAGTTGCAGTGGAATTACACTTGGTTCCATCGTAAGGAAACTTGTGACAACGCATGGCATACTTTGTGAACATCCATAATTAACGCATATCTAGCAGTAGTATCGAATCATTTCGAGCATAGAACATCAATCATACCTATCAGCGATTCGTCAACATGTGGCCGCATCATTCTTGGCACATGTCATGGCCTCAACCTATTTTGATACATAATCAACCGCGACCAAGATATAGTGATGACTTTCTGATGGTGGAAATGGGCCCATGAAGTCAATTCCCCAAACATCAAATAATTCACAATGTGCTTGACTTCTGATGACTTTCTAGGTTGCGGATAGACGTCGCTTGGTTTTGAAGCACAGTTTCGTTCTTTTCAATATATTGCTTCAACAAACTTTCCAAAAAGGAAGATTGCGGCGTCTGCATACTGCTGGCTTGATTACTCGTCTGACCATTGTTTCGCGGGGAAAATCCGGGTGGCCCTTCTTTTTATGCCACTGATTGAAAATTTTGCTGCTGATTTTTTCACACAAAGTTGGGGTGGTTTCTCCACCCAGGGTTGTACGTGTTAGAGAACGGATTATTCTTCACAAAATAGATTGACTGTGGGTTTTGCAGGCATTCCTCTATTGCGTTTCCTTCACCACAAGTAGCATACCTTGTGGTAGCCTGGTTGATTGCATTCACTTTCCCACTATGCGTTGTTGGGCTGTTGATTGTGATTTCCTGTATCAAGTTCATCATTGCAGTCATTTGACTCTGAAAGGATGCGATAGCACCATTGTTTGTGTCACTGTTCTTTATTCTCAATTTTTGATTACTTTCTCTCCAGTCCTCATGATTTTTAAAAATGCGATCAAGGATGTTCTTGGCCTCATCATAAGTGTTATCTAGCAGACCTCCAGCTGCTGCCGCATTGGTAGCGGTCTGCGAAGTAGGGTTTAATTCGTGATAAAAAAATGTCCATCTGTAAGCAATCTAGTAAGCCATTATGCGGGCAATCTCTTACCAGCCTCTTGAACCTCGCCCAAGCATCGTTGAGCGATTCGTCATTATCCTGTTTGAAATTGGGATCCATTTTCTCCTTTTGGCATTCTCCGTTGGAGGGAAATATTTCTTCATAAACTTCTCTACTACTTGCTCCCATGAGGTAATCTCCCCCGGTTTGAGAGAGTACGCCCATTTTCGTGCCTGGTCACACAACGAAAACGGGAACAAAGTTAGTCGAACTTCCTCGGTGGAGATATTCAGGAACACAAAAGTGTTGCAGATCTCTATGAAGCTCCGGAGATGGGCATGCGGGTCCTCACCATGCCTCCTACCAAACTGCCCAGCAGTTTGGATCATCTGCACCATCACCGGTTTCATTTCGAATCGCGATCCATCAAGAGCGGGCCTCATGATTCCTGGGGAGAAATCGTAGAGGTTGGGCGACGCATAGTCCCGAATGAGCCTATTGCGGTCGTTCGCCAATAGAATGGGATTCGCCATGACATTATTTTCATTTAGTGCTCCATTTCCAGGTTGTTCCGCCATGTTATCTTTCTCTTGTTATTGTTGTTGGCGGCTATCTCTCAGTCTTTATCGGAACGTCCTTTCAATCTTTAGGTCATAATGCGGCAGAGATTGAAAGTTGCAAAGAAAATCAGAAAATTATCGTTAGCACACTGTATTGCTGAAGTCCCCAACAACAGTGACAAAAACTTGATGCGTTATTTTATGCGGTGAAATAATAAAGGAATTGCGGTGATGGAAAACGCGTTATGCAACAAGTTTCCTTAGCAGAACCCAAGTATAAATCCTACCGAGTTTCCTGGTAAGCCCATGGTCGAACTCAAGGACTAAGAAAAACAATATGCAGCAATAATTTTTAGATTACTTTGCGGTAACTAATAAATCAAAGAGTTGTTGGGTTGTTGTTTACAGTATAAAATTTATGCGACAGAGTTAAGAAAAGAGTTGATAATACGGAAGATGCGATGAATATGCGGGGGAACGGGTTGAGAAGGGGTTCAGCTAACACTTCGTAGGATTGTGTTCATGTTATGCGATAATGCTACACACATACAATAGCAAATAATCTCTCAACGCAAATGATACGACTTCTAGATTTAGAACGCATGCGATATATGCGATGATGTCTATAGGACTTACACATAAGCCTCTATTCTTGTCTATGCGATGACGATTGACACACACACATACAAGGCGATCGCATAATACCATAACCTATCTCTAGGGTGCATGCAATGCATGTTGACAAACAAGAGTTATCTCTAAGTCTTTGTCTCTTGCTTATGCAGATCTAATCTTGCTCTCTCGAGTCTAGATTCTAACCTAGCTCTCTCAAGTCTAAGGTTCTTTCTTTAGACTCTCTCTCGAGTAGCTCTAAAAGGGTGATGGGCGTAACATAAAACAAGATGATCGCATGCAATGAAGATCCTAGGTTATGTTAGCTACGTTCTTCTCAACCCATTCGATAGATTTAACTACTCATGCATGCTTTTAAGAGAGTGAACAGATGTAGATAAGCAAGTTCCATTTTATAGATATATAATCGAAATATAGAATGACAATGCAGAATGAGAATAAAGAGCCTGGTAGCAATCTCTTGCTTCCCAAGGCTTTTACATTGTTCTTCTCTACTCTGCTTAAAAGATAATCTTGCTCTCGCAAGAGTCGGCCCTCTCTTTGTTTTTCCACGCCTCCTGGGTTCTCTCTCGAGCTAACAAGGGTGATCTTCTGGCATTTCTTCCCTTCTCTCGCTCCACCTTGTATTAGAAACTATGAACAAGGCTATTTCTATCTATGGAGAAAATTATCTAATCGAACGAACTCTTTTACTGAAGGCGGCCTCTGGTATTTATAGAGCTTCGGGGTGAAAGGCTTCTTCTCTCTTATGATTGTACTGATGGGATGGCATTAATTCTCTGTCTGATGCGCCGAATATTTGTCACCGAAAAGTTGAGTGTACTTACTATAGTAGTTCGTTAATAGCTTTTCAACTTAATTTAGAATCGACCGTCATAAGCTTTTTGTCCTATTATGATTTATTACGCTTTTCACCCAGATGCGCCCACCAAGATGCGTCGGCTTTATGCGGCAACCTTCTTGAGCAGATATTCACGAGTGCTCGCATAGCCTTGCATCAACGGAATCTCTTAATGCGCTCAGCTGTTGATTTCTTTGGATCGCATTTTTTGCCTTGCGTCAACGCATATTCTACACAAAAATACATAAATTAACTGTTTTAATGCGATAGACACATGCAATTGTAACGTATATAGTACTTAGTATAATTATATATGAATTAGTATAATTATAAGATACCTTTTATAACAATCAATAAATAACAGGTAAACTATTAATATAACAATTAATATAACAATAAATAACAGGTACAAATATTAAGTCGAGGTATCTATTCTATGACAACTCTCATCACCTTACCCTCTATTTTTGTGCCTTTAATGGGCCTAGTATTTCCAGCAATTGCAATGGCTTCTTTATTTCTTCATGTTAAAAAAAACAAGATTTTTTTTAAATATACTAGTGCCGTCTATTTTTTTTTTCAAACCTTAGACTTTTACGATAACACAGTTATCAATAACCCATCGTTTTCAATTACAAAAAAAAAAAAAATTGGCTATTCCATTAGTTTTAGTTCATGAATTCTATCTCTATGATAAGGAGATAGGAAAGAAATTCATATAGGAATGGAGATAAGAAACAATAAAAAAGATCTCTTTTTTTTGTTGTTGTTGTAATTAGATTCTTTCCATTTTTTTTTCGTTCCTATTCTTCTTTCTGAGAAAAAGGGGACTTACTAAATAAGGGATTATTTCATTTCCGATAGTCATTGATTTAATGGGTGGATAGGCGTATACCCTGGATCGGAATCGTGGGGAGTACTGCCTGATCATTTCTACAAACTTAAAGCCCCAGTTCGAATTCTTTTTATATTATGCATTTTGCAAAAATGTCCTTTTTTTGGATAATTGTGAAAATCTCCATTACTAATCCTTTGTATATGTTGGTGTTTCTAACCATCCACTCATTTTTGCTCAATCGGCTGTGTTGTGAATTTAATGCTTTTGGACGCAATATTGTATATTTTGATCAACACAATCCTGCATTGTTTTATAACTTTGCGCTGTAATAACGTGCATTTCTGACCGTTATCAATCATCCTAGTGAAGTGAAGTCTCTGTCATGAACGGTGTTATATAATGAGACGTTAACACTTCGTGGTCAGGTCTTATACAAACTCTTTGTAGAGGATGCCCCTGTTCGCATGTTGCCAACACGAATGGTCAAGATCAGACCATCTGTGACAAGTCACAACACTTCTGACCATTCCACAAAGCGGGCCGCATTCGTAGCGTTACCAGGATAAGGTTTCCCTCCTATATCCATATACTACAGACCATTTTGGTTATCACTCAAGACATGATCCACTTGTATGTCACCACATACATGCTTGAGTCACATCCAGATAACCAGAGATTTTATGTTTATTGGTTTGTGAAGTAAATATCATATATTAACAACACAAGTGTTCATACAAACTGTTTACAAACTACAAGACACAAGATTTTAGGGCATTAACCCCAACACGACAATCTTGGAAACTCTATCATTCCTCATTCTCACTAGACCACGATGTCCTGATGTGAAAAGTGGGAATAGACTTCTATCTGAAGTTATGTGTTGTATCAATTGTCCATTCAGATGAGTAGCTACTACTTTTTGTGTAACTCTCACCACAGGCATAGACATCATTAATTATTTCTTCATCAATTTCAACCAGATTTATTGTTACTTCTCCGACTTCAATCAAATTTACCTCATGTTTTCTTTTATGATCATCTTCTGATTTCCTACACTGATTTTTGAAGTGATCTTTCTTGCGACAGTAAAAATACTTTATCTCCTTATTCCTATTCTTCCACTTTTTATTACTGCTACTCAACCCATCGTTTTCAGAGTCCATCTTGCCTTTACCTTTAGCCACCATTAAAGTTGAACCTACAGTAGATTCTTTACTACTATCTTTCCTACAAATTTCTTTAGATGTAGTTAAATCACAAATCCCTGAAAACTATCCCTTATTGAATTAGACACTACAGTTTTCATGGTCTCCCAACTATCAGGTAAAGACATCAATAATTGAATAGCATACACTTGATTAGTAAATTCTATCTTAACAGATCTTAACTGATTAATTAAAGTGGTAACCTCATTAACATAGAAATTTACAAAAACATCCTCAAACATTGCATATAAAAATACTTCTTTAGAAGACAAGCCTTACTATTGGCAAATGGGTTCTCATACTTGTTTGTAAGCACTTCCATCCACTTCACTACGATAGTCTCATCGGCTATACGACTAGCAACATTCATTGACAAATACATCTTGATTATTGCAACAACTTTTTTCATTTAGATTCTCTCTGAAGGAAATCAAACACGAGGATTTCCATGAGCAACAGAAGAGATCGTTCCAAATTTCATTCAATTGAATACAAACAATTACAGTCTTAAACGGAAACTAACAGGTCATGCATGTACAGAACTTACAACATGCTACCACATAAGTCAAGGGATAGAGTATACGTACCTTTGAAGAACCATTCTTCAAAAACCCCTCGAATAATCTACAATGCGTCTGTAACCATAAAATTTATTGTTTCTATTTTAAGCACATGCACTACGATATATGATGCATGATATAAGTCTATAAACTTGTAAGCGCATAATGTGTGTAATGTAATGTGATACTACTTCTAGATGTATGCGTTATTAATGGAATGCTTGTAGTATGCTATGCGTTGTCACAAGTTTCCTTGCATTGAAACCAAGTATAATTTCACCGCAAGTTTCTCGGAGTGATCCGAGGTCGAACATAGGGATTGCATAGTTAATGCGTTACGTTCGTGATATATGTGACCGAGGGTTTTTCAATTAATAAAAGATTGGTTTATACAGGTATTTAAAATTGTGGTAAAGTAAAATATGCGGTAAAGTAAAATTGCGATAATAAAATAAAATGCGATAAAAGTAAACCTAAGCTATTATGATACAAGATACAGGATACTGTTACATGATACTGAGATTGAGACTGACTGTGAAGATTATACAAAGGGTCGTGTTATGTGGTGGCAAGTCTTTATGTATGAAACAGAGATAGAAAGGTTAATTAATATAAACATCGTAAGTTCATTAATTGCGTTAAAGATATAACTACGGTTCAGCTTTCCCTTGGCGTACACCTCTCGGTGATCGGTCGTGTTCTCACATCTCTGTAGTGAAACAAGGATGAACGTAATGAACACAAGGTTGCTTCCATCTCTAGAAGTACTTCTCACTTTAGTTAACGCATTCTTCTAACCTTCTCTCGACAGGCAAAATGGCATCTTCACTTCTGCTCTCATAGGTGAAGATGCCGTCTAGCATGATTTAGCTAAACATTTTTTTATTTCTTTAGCACATATTAATTTACTTGTTTAATTCATTCTAATTAACAAGGGAGTAAGAAAACATCATGGAGAAAGCGATTAATGGAGGAATGGAAATAGACAGAAAGATGGAGATGAAAATGATCATGACATTCAATACTAATATTTAGCATCTGATACATGGTGTGAATGATAGAGATTTAAGAAGATGGATACAATTGATGATAAGAGATAGAAACAAATACAGAAGAGTGCCAACGTCTTGACACAGATCTGGACGGTGGATTTACTTGCCCGCGAATGGAGTGAATGGAAGGAAGAGTGTCCCTCTTAGGCTTGCTTGTCAGGTAGGAGTGACCTTGGTACAGAGCTTCACGGCGGGGATAGAAAAGATTTACCCTGAGACTCACCTTTCGGCCTTGTCTCTTAAATCTTCCCGAATCTTCTCCGATCAGCACTAAGACCAGTCTCTCTCAATATACAAAATATCAAAATATGCTCGTATCAAGTATATTTTCTCATAGAATTTCATAGGCTATTTATAGGCTCAGCTTTGACTCTCTGCAGTGTGGACCCCACTTTATTGTTATGGAAATTCCGGAAATGGTGGAGTGAATATTCCTTCTGTTATGCAATCAATCCCGTCAGAAATGCACAACGGTCAGCTGTACACGTTCTGGATCCTCCGCAATTGCGTTGCTCTTTTGCATCTTCGATCGTTTGCCCGCATGCGGTGTTGTTTTTTTATTACTACATGCGGTTAAAGTTGCATTGATCACTTAGCTCTTGATCGATTGTCGTATGCGCCGTCATTGCGTTGATCGTCTATTCATTTCTGAATGATTGGTGCAATGCGACGTAGATGCGTTGTTCTTTTTTATCTTAAGCCATGAACGCATACGGTAACTTGATTTCTTGCAAAACAGACTTGAAATATTCTTTTCTACCATCGCAATGGTGTCAGTGGGTGTATTGACGACAATTTATAATTCTTGTATTTCTTAGTTAATTTCCATACAATTGATGCAACTTTCCTTCCTTTTGGCCGCAATATCTAAATAAAGCAGTATAAATAACTTGTATTTCTACAAGTTATCAGCGTTCACAGACAACAACGCTCGAACGCAACGATCACCACATGAACAACACGAACAACCAACAACACCTCGAACCCAATCGAGTTCAACTCAATTCACAAACTGAGTAAAGACACTACCACAATAGTTACCTTGGTATTCTCAGTGTGAGAATCCAGGAGTTGTGGGCTTTGTATGATTTTGGCTTGAGGAAGAGACTAGAGGTCTACGATCGAGTAGATGATCGAGCAAGTGGGAGATAAAAAGCTAGTCTATCGCATAGGCGATGTGCTCGATCGTTTAGTAAACTGAAGCCTATCACATAGGCTTTGCTACTCAATTGTGTAGCTACGATCATCTGAATGACTATCATATAGTCAACTCTGCACGATCGTTTAGTTTTTATCAATGTTATCGCTTAGTGAAACTCTTTCACTTGATAGCTTGTCTCAGTGAGAACTTTTCGAATGAATTAACTTCTAAATTAGGAAAAAAAATTTCCTTTTATCTCACGATTACCATAAAACTTCCAATAACCTCCAACTCAATCGTTATTAGAGAAAAAGAATTAATTATCATATAATTAATAATTATAAATAAATATGATAACCAACTTATCATATTATATTTATAACCTATAGTTTTAATATTTCATCTTATGAAACATATAAACTATAGTTCTTTTTCTATTTTATGGTACTTGATATAAATCATATTTATATCAATTCCTCCAAATAATGTATCTCATACATAATATCAATTATATCACATAAGGGTAGGACATATTTCATTTTTTCCTATTATTTTAGGTCACTATTTACCAGACTCGAATTTTATAGCATAATAATTTCATTATTTAATGTCAATATTACTATAAAGGGGGAAATTTCAATGTCAAGAATGTAATTGAAAATATTAATATGTTGGAACAAAATTAAGATTTTATAAATATTGTAGATGATGTAACAAAATGTGTACTTGCTGATAGTATTTGCTAAATTCATGCACCATCCCAATGTTATGATACAAAATTAAATGGAAAAAAGAAAGAGAGAGAGAGAGAGAGAATCTTTGAGTTTCAATAAATGCTGGACGACATGTCGTCTAGAGCAAGACTCGTCAGCACACTATCGCCAATTTAGTCAATAAAATGAGTTTGAATATTCGGACAATATAAGCTTTCAGTCAAACTTCGATACTAACGTGGCAGTGAACTCTGAAAAGTGAAAAGGAAGACGACCCTAACAAGAACAATCATCAATCGATTATTGGAAAATGGAGGATTGATTGATTGATTGATTGATTGAAAATCAACTGACTATATCAAGAATTTCTCACGAATCAGAATGGTTTCTTCAAGTTATTGATTCGTTGCATCAAAGAAGAAGGCTATTTATCTGAACGGATGCAAAAGGAGAAGCAAAATGGCGCGCTGTGCCGTCGACGGTGGCTGCCCCAGCGATTACATCGCAATTGCTTTTGCTGCACTTTGTATGACTTTGTGAGTTTCTTTCTTCTGCTCTTTAATCTATTCTCGCTTCTGCTAGTTATGAAGTGATTTGCTTGTTGATTCTCTGACCTAATGCTTAAATTTGGTTGTTGTTCTCCTTTAACTTCAAACGATCCAACGATTTGGCTCATTTTTCTCAGTCTGTTATGTGTGTATGAGTTCTTTTGTTTGCTCCTACTACACTCTGCTCTTCAACGGAGTTGAGAGTGTTGTAGTGAATCCTGGCCTGTTTGAGTTGCTTCTTTTACTTGTTGATCGTTTTAATTCGAAGCTGAGTTGATTATATCTCTCTCTTACTCCAACTTCTATCGTTTCTTGGATGAGTTGAGTTTTAGTTCGTTTACGTGGAACGTCATTTTCTTTGTAAGAAATGGAAAGCATCTGCAACTTGTTGTTAGAGAATTGATTCCTCTTCGTTGTTAACGAGTGGGGCTATGCAGTATTATCTTTTAGAACTGAGCTAGTTGGTATTTGAAGGCTAAGCTCATCCCACTTTTGCTCTTGTTGATTTATTGTTAGTTTATCTGTTTGATATTCTACTTTCTTGCTATTCAGGCTGATCTTTCGGTCAATATTACCATATGTGATTTACAAGCTTCCTCTTCCCAAAGGCAGCCGCTTTTGGATTCCAGTAATTCAAGTTTTTGCTAGCCTCAATCTTCTGCTTTCAATTGTGGTAGGCTATGGAACAATTTATATTACTGTTTATTCTTTTTTCCATTTTACGATTTGAGGTGTAATTTATGCCACCTTTCTGTCTCTCTGTTCAGATATCTGTTAGTTTTCTTAAATTCAAGAGGCAGCGGTGGAGGTCTTGCTATATTTGGGCAGGTTTCCATACTTTTGTCATCATTAGAATTTAGAAACTTCCTATCAAATAGAGTTCTCAAATATTTGTTATTACTTTCTTCCCAAATTTTATTTTCCATTTCTTGCTCTAGTGTGGGTTGAAGGTCCCCTTGGATTTGGTTTGCTGCTGAGCAGTCGGATAACACAAACCTTCCAACTATATTACATTTTTGTAAGGTAAGTAAACTTAGTTTATGGAATAGAGGACTAGAAAGCTCAGATATTCTGCTATACTCCCCCCTTCCTAATGTTCTTTTGGATTTGATTTTTGATTTTCAGGCGGCGTCTACCACCCATCAAAACATACATCTTCCTTCCACTAATTCTAGTGCCGTGGATTTCTGGGGCTACATGTGAGAGTCCACGAATTATTTGAACACTGAAATAATGAACTTAATTTAAAACCAATATGCACGAAATATCAACTTCTTTCACTTACTTGATGACAATACTTTATCTTCCTCAATATGTTTTATACATGAGGTATTACCAGTTCAAGATATATATATATATATATATATATATATATATATATATATATACATATTTTTTTTGTTACTATATACATATTTTTTTTGTTACTTCTGAAGAGAGTTTTAACAAGAATTTTTCATTTTCTTCTGCAGTTATCAGTGTCAAGAAGCCTCTAAATTATAGGTGCCACATGGGGCCTCAGTGGACTATTCCAATCATGTCTCTTCATATCCTATATGTTGGTACTTTGATTGTACTTACATGGGCTGTTCGTCATATAGAGTTCAGATTCGATGAGCTTAGAGATCTGTGGAAGGGAATAATAGTCTCCGCATCTTCAATTGGTAAGCCAGGCCTCTGATGTTTTTCTTTGATGAGCATAGTATATGATGCAGATAAAATTTTATTTTTTGTTTGCCAAATCTCAACTGATGGAAGACAAAAACTTAATAGGTGCCAGTTAAAAAGGATCAAAGTAATTCGTGAAAAATTTTTATGGGGATTTTTTTTTTTTCATTAGCTTCAATTTATGCTAAGATAGACTGGAAACTAAGGGTTTTGGTTAAGGTAACAGGATTATTTGCTGTTTTAGTTTAAACATATTGAATTGAAATTACAATCTCCTCCGAAAAAACCTCCATCTTTAATGCAATCTTTCAAAAGCCTTTTTACATGTTTAATTGTTTACCTTAAAAAAGAACATTTTTTAACAGTATAATAATGAAAAATAAAAATTGCACATAAAACCTAGATCTCGAGGATGATTTTGATTTACTGCATGTCACACTTTAAAAATACTTGTCACCTCTTTGAACTTTTGTAGTGGCATTCTGTTCGTAGTTACCTTGCGATCTATATCGTTGACGATCATCTTTTAGTATCACAAACTAATTTATGGAAAGAAAAATTTTCTGTCCATTTTATCAACTGGTAAGCTCTACAGTCTGAAGTAAATATGTTTGCATAGATACTGTAGGACTCAAAATTTGGGATTAATTATTCACTTGTTCTTTGTTCTTCTAGGACTTTGGGTTTCTGCCTATATCACTAATGAAATCCATGAGGAGATCTTAGGACTCCAGGTTGCCTCTAGATTTCTGCTATTAGTCACGGTATGGCTTCCGTGCTGCTTTTCTCTTTTTTTGTTCCCCTAGTGGGCTAGGCAGCAAATATGAATATATGTTTTGGGACCTTGCTTTGAAATATTTGACGGTATCAATAGTTCATTTGTAATCTGAGTCATTTTTCGGACTTATGCCCATTTACCTAACATTTCCCTGGCATGTTTCACAGGCAAGTATTCTTGTGCTGACCTTCTTCTCTATCTCAAGCTCACAACCACTGCTTTCTCAAATCAGTTTGAGAAAAAGGGAAGCACTTGAATATGACTCAATGGGTCATGCTCTGGGCATACCAGACAGTGGATTGTTACTACGAACGGAACCAGAAACAGCCATAGATCCTAATGAACCACTGGAGAAATTACTTCTGAACAAAAGATTTCGTCGGTCTTTCATGGCTTTTGCCGACAGGTATTTAATTATTCCTGTATTTGTCTCCGAGAGAGAGAGAGAGAACAATGTTGAAGATTCAACTAGAAGATGCTATCAGTAGTTAATTTGTTTGAATATGTGCTATGATTGAGTGGTTTGTTGGCTTTGACTTTGTTTTTGGGATTTATTAGTATCCAAGGTTTATATATGTATAGGGAAGAGGTGGTGATAGAGGCTGATATCATTGGTGGGAGTTTGTGTCAAGCTTTTGGCTCAAGGAGTGTCCACTTTTTTTTACTTATATTTTTATGCGTTTTGGGATATTCAACATATGTTGGCTTTGTTCGGTTATCTGCTTCCTTGCAACTTCTTCCCATGCAACTCTCCAAGGTCTCTAGAACAATTTGGAGGCTTTAATTACTTGTTATTTTACCATATTACCATACTTTTCCCCCCTTCCCAATTGCAGTTGCTTAGCTGGGGAGAACGTGCACTTTTATGATGAAGTGCATGAGCTAGGAAAACTGCCTTTGGACGACCCTGTGAGAAGAATCTATATGGCAAGACATATAATTGACAACTACATTACACCAGGTTCGGGCATTTGATATATCCTTGAAACTTAATCAGTCATGCTCTTTTTCAGCCTTAAGTTTCATTCTAATGTATTCTTGTGAGTAGAGTAGAAGTTTTTATACTGATTGGACCGCATAAAAAAAAAGTAACTCCTTTTTGAACCAGGGACAGTTGGCTTAAAAATCACTTTCTTTGGTAAATATAATCTTTAATGTTTTGGTCATTATGGTCTCAATTATAATGTGAAATACAGTTAGTGCAGTCTATAGAGTACATGCTCCCCACTAGCGTTTGTTTCCTACCTAGTCTCATAATGTCACTGTATTATCACTTCGATGTCATTTATTTTCAAGTGATTCAAACTCCTTTAACCTTTTTTCAAGAAAAGAAAAAAATCGGCATTATGCTTTCACATTTGGTCCTTATCATTATATAAAAACATAAACGCGTGATTGCTTGCTTTGTCCTCTTTCATGTGGGGAAGGAACGATCAACAAGCATGAAGGTAACTGGTGATTAAGTCTTAACAGTTATAATGTATAAGTTGGTTATTAATTATCAAATTTTGTATGAAAAATATAAGCGACCAATAACTTTCCCCCTGTTGTATAACCAGCCTTTTAGCTTAGCACCGGTTTCAAGGACCAAAAAACGGAAGACACGGTGAGAAAAGAAAATAACATAACTCTTAGTTTCCATGTTCTGGGATTAAACTTCCTTTTAATGTGCTCAAGTTGGCAGGATTTGAATCAATTTTGTTTATGCTTTTTCACGTATGAACACAAGTGAGCTCTGTTTTTATTCAAAGCGGCATATTTCATTCATCCAACAGGTGCAACAATGGAGGTGAACATTTCTCACCGATGCCGTCAAGAGATATTGACGACTTTCGATCTGGCTGATCCCAATCTCTTTAATAATGCACTAAATGAGCTGATACAGTTGATAAAAATGGTAAATATTTTTATTGCCCTTCTCACTTTCAGTTTTTACTCATTTCAATTTCATCACATCTCTGTATTTTGTCCTGTTATTTTCCTTGAAGAATTTGGCAAAAGATTTCTGGTCATCAATGTTCTTTCTGAAGTTAAAAGAAGAAACGAGTATGAGATCGAATGGGCGAGACCTTGAACAGATGGCAAGTTGGAACCTCTCTCCTAGATTGAGTTCTGTACAAGGCGCGGATGATCCTTTCCACCAAGAGCAATTTCCAAAGGGCTCTGGCCATGATAGTACTCACGACTCAGACCATTAAAGTGCCTAAGATTTGAATTCTACACATCCCTTGTTGTAGCTGCCTTTACATCTCAAGTTTATTAATTGATTCGTAGCTGAAATTATTTCCTTCATTCTGGCTCACTCAGATGGGTCCAAAGAAAGAGAAATGGCAAGAAGTTGGGAGGACAAAAAATTGTTTGTCATTAATCCCTCTACGTCAACAAGGCAAGCTCAGAATTGAAGAATTGATAGGGCAGCGAAGGGGGCAGATAAATCATGTGATTGTTATCATCTTTTGAAGAAATAAAATAAAAGTTTATCTTCTTTATGAGTTATGGCCTCCAAGATGTAAATGGTAAATGAGGGGATGAACTGTGAGCAATTAATGTCCCCGGAGGATGCAGAATTATCATCTTGAATTCGATAATCTAGTGGTCCTGCCTATAAGGAGTAATGGCATCGGCGCTTTCATCTTGCAGGAAAAAATGGTAACTTTTGATGAAATAAAGCACTGAAAATGGACAGCTGGACAGGCTGAATCACGAACTAGACCCATATAGTTTTTCAAGAACCCTCCAACTTTTAGGTACAAAATTTAAGACAGATCATAAATTTTCTAAAGTTATCTTTTAACTTTATTTCACCACTGTTGTCATTAAGTCCATATATTATATAATATATAGTTCTGTAAGTTTGATGCATCTCAAATGTTGTTTGAAGTACAAATTTGATAAAAGCTTCAGCTCCAAAGAAATTACTCCGACGGTACAGTCATAATTTTTTTTAAAAAAAAAAGCCTATTAAGGAAGAAATCTCTGTGTTAGTTTTCTCTCTTATTTCACCATTCATCTGTGTCTTGTACAGTTGGCCATCTTGGTGGCACATGAGGTGAATCATGAAATCGTGTACCAAGTACACAATTTTCTTAAATACCAAACTACCCCAAATTTATCAATAGTTTTCGAGTGAATCTTAAATCACAAATTTATTTTCTGAACAACATTGTTTTTTTTTTAAAAAAAAAAAATCACCACTGCCATATTTTTTACCTTTTTTTTAGGGTTTAAAAAAAAAAAAAAAATATCACATTATTCTTGGAATTAAGCCCCCTTTAGCATCCATACAAATTAAAGCTTTTTTTCTTGTTTTGATTGAAGAAATACGTATAAACTTCCACCAACAAACAAAAGAAAATGACCATTCACATGAGGTAGGCAACAAGCCAAGTTTCATTTCTCTATTCTCTTTACTCTCTCTCTCTCCTTATTAAGTAATCAGTTATAGCCATGAAAATGAGATGAAGGCAAGGAAGATAAAAGGAGAAGAAAACAAATCATGCACAAAATGAAAGAGACATTCTTTCTGGTACTCTCTACTCAGCCCGTTTGGCTTCTCATCCTCTCCTTGCTTGGTTTCTTCACCATTCTCCGGCACTCCAGCACTGTTGTCCAATGGGTCTTCCGAGCCTTTCTCAGACCCTCCAAGGATCTGAGGTACTATGGCTCTTGGGGAGTAATCACCGGTGCCACTGACGGCATTGGAAAGTCGTTTGCCTATCAGCTGGCCAGAGCCGGGCTCAACGTTATACTGGTGAGCAGAAGCTCCACCAAACTTAAGGCAGTTTCTAAGGATATCCAATCCGAGTTTCCTGATACAAAGGTAAAGATCATTGAATTGGACTTTACAGACGACGATATTAGTGCTGGTATTGCAGAGATTAAGGAGGTGATTGAAGATTTGGACGTCGGGATTCTAATAAACAACGTGGGGATTACATATCCAAACGCCAGCTTTTTCCATGAAGTGGATGAGAAAGTTTGGATGAATGTTTTTAAAGTGAATGTGAAGGGTACTACTTGGGTTACCAAAGCTGTTTTGCCGAAGATGATTAAGAAGAACAAAGGTGCTATTGTGAATATTGGCTCTGGAGCTGCTGTTATTGTTCCTTCTCATCCGCTCTATGCAATCTATGCTGCTACAAAAGCGTATGTAATCAAGTTCCCAACGTTCTTAATTTATTTTCTTGTTCATGTTGTTGTTCTTCTTCTTTTACCGTAAGTTAAAGGTACTTCATAATCATGGTGGGGAGAAAGTGGAAAAGAAAATCAAGAAAGTTTGAGGGGAAAGGTCCATCTCTCTCTCTCTCTTCCTAAAAGAACTGTTTACTGAGATGTTCCTCCGTCACCAACCCCATGCCTTAGTAATTGCCATGTCTTCTTGGGAAATTTGTACGGATGACCCCCTTTTAAGAGTCCCACTAAAATTTGGCCCAAAATTAAAAAATGTATGAAAATGATCTTCTATTGACATCAGCCACATGTGAAAGTACCCATTTGATTCCAAAACGCGTGCGAGAGCCTAACGCTCCCATGAGATCTCGTTCATGGGTGACATAAGCAAAAGGCCTAAAACACATTTGTTTTCAAAGCTTATTTCATTGAGGCCTCCCATTTTAGTCTATCAATTCCATGTTCCCTTCTTCCATAGTTCCTAATTAATTTTTGAGAAACTATTGACTTTTCCTCTGCATTTTGAGATTTAAAAAGGTACAGGTACAGTTGAAAAGGTTTCGGCAGTGGGATTGATTTATGTTTAAAGAAAATGCTGTGGGCAAAAGTTATCTGTAAAATCAGCTTCTTTTGCTTCTGCAGCAATACATATTTAATGAAACCCAAACTCATTTTTCCATCCACAAATGGATTCCCAACTTCCACTTATAAGTTAAAAACCTTCACTTTTCTGATTATGTTGATGACAGAATCAGGTTCTTTTTTCTTTTTTCTTTTTCTTTCTTTTTCAGGTATGTAGACCAACTCTCAAGATCTCTACACGTGGAATACAAAGATTGGGGAATTGATGTGCAATGTCAGGTTGGTAAAACAAGAACTCCCTTTTGTTACAAAACTCAGGCTCAGAGCTGAATTTTTTTTTGTGAAATAAATAATCCAGGTGCCATTGTATGTGGCAACCGAAATGGCGTCGAGAGTGGCGTCGGTGAGTAGAGCGTCGCTGTTCATTCCATCGGCTGATGACTACGTGAAAGCTTCAATTCGCAGAATTGGATACGAGCCACGGTGCACCCCTTACTGGGCTCACTCGCTCCAATGGTGTTTCGCTTGCCTGCTTCCCGAGGCGACGCTTGACGCCTGGCGGTTGTCCATTGGCTTGCAGAGGAGGGGATCCGACGCCATGAAAGGGATTGAAGATTGCAAACAAGATTGAAGGACTTGGAGAAAAAGCAATTCTGTGAAGGTTACTATTGTATTACAATTTACAATTTACAACATGATATGATGAAATAGTAAATGTATTATCATACTCATTGATTTGATGAGTTGTTCAATAAGGTGATATGATATGGTCTTCTTGTTATTTTTATTATTGCCGAGTATTGACTTTCGCGTCAATTCAAACATAATCCGAGAACAACCACCACCCTAAAAGCTGATAACTCATTTTTCACTCTTGCAATTGATGAATTAAAAAAATATTTATAGACTTTTGTCCCTTAATTTCTAATACGTGGGAAAAATATGTAATGATCATTGGATTTCAAGTTTATATATATATATATATATATATATATATGTAAATTGATCTTTGGATTTCAATTTCTTAAAGTTGTAATTTTGAATCTCTACCCACCTAATATTATGAAAGAGAATAATCTAAAACTATGGTATATATTATAAATATTATAAAAATAGATGTCTAATGCTTAGCGTTCTAAAAGTCATGTCAATCTTCATGTTGTCAATGTGCCGTGTAGTTATTCATATTTGGTGTCCATGTAAGACTATATCTTACTTGTCACTTTGCCAATAAATAGTGGCATTTGGTAGATCTTGAAAAAGCACACATATTGGTGAGTTATTTCACATCAAAATTTCACTCAAATTTTCATATTATCCATTTATTATAATTTTAGTTTATTATTATATTATATTATATTATATTTATTATTATATTTATATATTATTATATTATATTTTCTCCATATCCGTGTTCATATTATGCTTCGTTGTGCCCCTCAATTTCACAAGATGTTATCAGTACGAGATCTTGTCGCTTCCATTGCTAAAGAAGGTCGTCTTTATCTTTTTATTATAATTAATAATTTTTTTTTGCATATTTAGTACAATATTAAATTTCTAATATAAATACAATGTTTTGTGATAGTATTGTCATGACAAACCTTACGAAATTAGAATGCGCAGTTCTTAATATTAATGATAATAAGTATTTGTCATGGGTGTTCGATGCCAAAATCCACCTGGATGTTATGAACTTGGGAGAAACAATTAAAGAAGAAAATACGACATCTAATCAAGACAAAACAAAAACTATGATTTTTCTTCGTCATCATCTCCACGAGGGATTGAAAATGGAGAATCTTAAAATAAAAGATCTTCGTATCTTGTGGGAAAATTTGAAAGAAAAGTATAATCATAAAAAATAGTTATTCTTCCTAAAGCTCGTTATGAGTGGATACATTGACTATAAGATTTTAAATCAGTAAGTGATTACAATTCTGCATTATTTAAAATCAATTCAAAATTGTTGTTATGTGGAGAGAAAATTATTGATATTGATATGTTAGATAAGACATTTTCTACATTTCACGTCTTGAATATGCTCTTGCAGCAACAATATCGAGAGAGAGGTTTTAAACAATATTCTGAACTAATTTCATGTTTTCTCATGACCGAACAAAATAATGAATTATTGATAAAGAACCACAAATCTCGACCAATTGGAACAACACCGCTCCCTGAAGTGAATGTTGTGAATGTTAATAATTATGGTCGAGATTGTGGTCATGGTCGAGGTTGTGATCATAGTAGAGGAAGAAATAATTATTATTTTCATGGTGGTCGTTCTAATCATTCAAATTTCAAAAGAACCACATAAAATGATGATCATAAAAGAAAAATTCTACAAGGTAAGAGTTCAAAGAGTGTTGAAATTAAATGTTTTCGATGCGGAATGACTGGGCATTGGTCACGTACCGTCATATGTCAAAACACTTAGTTGATTTCTATCAAGCCTCCCTAAGGGAAAAGGTAGAAGCAAACCTTGAAGAGAAGATTGACACGGTTGATGGAACATAAAGTGTTTCTTTTGACTTTGAGAATATTTAGACTTAATGTTGTTTTCTTTTATCTATCTTCATTTTTTTAAGTAAATGTTAACTTTTGTATATTTTAAGTGTTGTTTTTTCTTATTATAATTATTTTCTTTTAATGAAGAAACATGGATCATTTTCATATGTTGGGTGATTAAAAAATGAGTAAAGAAGGTCTATGTCTAATAGATAGTGCAATGACACACACAATACTTACAAATAAAAAATACTTTTCCAAAATAACAATGCTCAAAGCAAAAGTAAATACAATACCATGTTCTGCAAACTTGATTGAAGGTTTTAGAAAAGCAAATATTATTTTTTCTGGAAGGATAAAATTTAAATTAATAATGTAAATCCCTAAACCTGTTCTACTAGTTAATCATATCTAAGTCCCCTTAATTACGAGCTTAATTACCCTATTATGCCTTTTAATTCTTGTAATTAAGTAGTTATAATATTTGTGAAAGAACTGTTGAAGGTCCTTGAGCGGAACATGGGATCTGACCCAAATCCAAAATTTACAAAACATAAATTTTACAGCAAAAAACATACAGATTATGCATTTAAAAGATAATTGCAACATGCTATAAGACATAGAATACATAAAAGGAAAAAAAAAGTTTAAGAAACCTTACCCTTAAAGAACCTTTCTTCATGAGATTCCTTCTTCGAATCTTATCACGTACAAACTCGAACCCTCTAAACGTCAATGAGGACACCACACTTCTTTATTCTCTAGATGAGAATCCAGGAGTTTTATGGACTCTAACTATATTAGAAGAGAGGGATTTTGAGAGAGATGAGGAGGAAGTGATGGATTCCGATTTTTTTCAGAACTTTTACGTGGATCTCTCATCAGTTTGTGAAACTACACTAGGAAGAAGAACAACTCTCTTCTATCTCACTATCACGTAATAGAGAGAAAATAGGGGGAGTTCAACTTCCTCCCAAAATGATTTTTAAAATAAATTAAAATAAATTAATTTATTTTCATCAATCAATTTAATATATTTATATGATAACTACCTTATCATACAATATATATTAAACTATATGTTATATAAAATATAATACATAACCTATAGTTTCTATACAATATAACCTATAGTTTCTATTCTCTCACCAATGACATTTAATATAAATCTCATTCATATTAAATTTAATTATGTGAATCAAATTCATATAATTAATATTTGAATTATACTCAAATATTTATTTCTTCTCAAATAATCCTTATATTATAATGTATCAAATACATTATAGTAATTATATTGTATATAATTAGATTGAATTAATTATATCATATAATTAATTCTCTCAATTAATTTGAACAATTCAAATTAATCCGAAAATTGATTCTTATTAATTCTCGTTGAGCTACAGAGCGGACCTCATGGACCTATAGCTTGAAGCTCCAACAGTACGTGAATTATTAATTAAACTCCTTTAATTAAATTGTTCACCATCCGTTAATTGTCGAACAATCCACTATAGGCCAATAGCTACACTCTTCACACTACAGATATATTTCTGTGTCCATTGGATATAACCAGTCAATAGTACGATGACCCTTCATAAATTTCTCGTAAGTACAGCTAGGCCAAAATTACCGTTTTGCCTCTATAGTTACATCTAACTCCTTAAGTACCACTGATCCCTCTAATGAACAATAAATCATAGTCCAACTATGACTAAACCCCTCTCGAGCCAGGAGAGGGTGTGGCATCACATTGTTTAAGCCCTGGAATCAGCTCTTAAGGGAGAAATTTATCTACTTACCCCGACATTGGGGAATGAGTGAATTCCTTCTTGTGTAACTCTATTACAAGCTCCCAATCAGACGAATCCCCAAAATGGTAGGCTTGTTGAGTCAACGATCTAGCCACGGTCACCTATACAAATTAAAGGACTGCCTTCATAAGCATGAGTTCACAACTCACTCAAGATTCAGGTCATGTTACCCATGGTCATCTTGGTGGAATGTAAGTCTTTATTATAAACGACGTCATATAATGAGATTAAACATTTCGTGGTCCGGTCTTATACAAACTCCTTTGTATAGAATATCCATGCTTACATGTTTGCACATGAATGATCAAAATCAGATCATTTGTAGCGCTTTACAACAATTGTAACATCCACAAAATGAGCCATACTCGTAGTGTCACCAGGATAAGGTATTCAGTCTTATCCATCTACTATAGACTATTTAGGTTATCACTTACACATGATCCACCTGTATGTCTCTACATACATGTCTAAGCTACAAAATAACCTGTCTGTGATTAATGCAATTAATTTTGAAATAAAACATCACATATTTTATTACATAAATAAAATGTTTGTACAATAAAATTAGAAACTATAGGACCTTACGAGATTTAGGGCATTAACCCTAACAATTTTTCATAGTGAAAATAATACGGAAGTTATAATGAGTATGCTTGTGAGGTAAAGATGAGAAAAAACTTTCTAAGTCTTGAAATGGAGTGTTCTCGGGTAGTAAAGAGCAGTCATCACTTAGACAAAATTTGGGGAAGCTAAGACAGGCGAAGGTAGGTGCGACGCCAAGTTGAAAGGGAAGTAGGAATTTGCCTAAGTGCTAGAAGTTGTGCTCTCAGGCAAGATAAGAAAGCTAACACTTAGAAGAGAATAAAAAACATAGAAGTGAGGAGCACATGAGCGTCTGTAAGCTTAAGAGCCTAAGTGTAGAAATTAGCTAAGTATAACAGAAGGTGTGCGTCAAGGGCCTTTAGAGGCCAGTGAAGGCCTAGGATGGATAGTATGCGGGCAGTTAAGTCTACCTAGGTGAAAGCATGGTAGACGCTGAGGCATATTAGAAGATAAGGGAGATGTTTATGAGCAGCTGGTCTAAGCACGAGTGTCTAAGTGTAAAGCCAACGTATGTGTTGGCTAGCGACGTGTGAACAAGGGTGTATGGTGTTAGCTGAGGTATGCATCGACTGAGGAGGAAGACAAGTTGGGACGCCAACTTGGGTGTTGGTAAAGGACTTAAGCATTTAACTTAATCACCTGATTAGTGGGCTAAGTGGTGTGTTTAGAAGCCATGATAAGAAGTTAGTGCACCAGCTGTCAACTTAAGGAAGTTTAGTCAGCATGCAGGCTGAGTATATAAGGAAGTTTGAAGTGTAGAGTTCAGTTTGGGCATTTTAATGGTGCTAAGGAAAAAGAGTTACCATTGATTTGAAGCTTGAGTTATGAGGAAGCTAATTCAAAGCTACTGGGAGAAGATTTCCCATGGAATTGAGCTAGAGGTTGAGGAAATTCTTCAAGTGTTCAAGATCTTAGGTTATGTAGACGAGTTGAAAGGAATTGGTAATTACAAGTTGTGGAGAAGAATCAAAGGCTGAGATTCTAAGGTAAGCTAGTTACGACATTTGAAGCTAGTTAAGACATCAAGCTAGTTACTTTTATCTTGATGTTCCAATGCATGTTTTAAGTAATGAGAGTCGAATATGAATGCATGTTGATGATTTAAAGATAGTTTTTACTGTAACTTCCATGTATTCCAATTAAGTTTTATGCCATGTTTAATATTAGAATGAGTTATTTTCTAACTACCTAACCATGATAAGTATGTTGTTTTATGATGTTAACATGTATGTTTGATATGTAAAACCTACTTCTGAGCATTGGTACCGAAGGTATGATAAGGTAAGTAAGATCCTACTCAGTTCTACGTGCACGTAAGATCTATGCTATTGACGTTGATGAGATCGAGAAAAAGGCTTTCTCTCAACTAAGGTTATTAGGGGTTAAGCAAAAGGGCTCTCCCACATATTCAGGCAAAGGAGTAAAGAAATTTTACAGGAAATGATGATGAGCTTTAATCTAGGGTTTTCCGTGCTATGATTTTATATTTTTAAATTTTTATTTTCAAACCCTAGAATGTGAATGTAAATGTTTTGTTCTAAACATGTTCATATCATAAGTTATGAAAGTATGATTTATTTAAAAGAAGTCACTCACTGGACGTTTTTAGCTCACCTTTTTTAATGTTTTCCTCCCTAGGTAGCAGTCGACATCCCGAGGCCTAGCAGTCCTGTCAGTCAGTCACTTCTCAAGAATGAAGAGGATTTTATGTTTAGATGGCTCATCATGTCTTTGTTAAGCTTGAGTTTTATGTTCGTACTAAGGGAATTCAGGGTAGAGTTTTTATGGTTGTTGTAAATAGATTTACTAGACCCTTTAACTATAATATATGTGAATAAGAGTTCTGTTGTACGAGAATCTATATGTTTAAGTTGTGTTGACTATGTGGTAATGGTATGTTCTAAGATATAAATTGTTTATCAGGTACCAAGGGCATTGGTTCATGGAAGTATGTTGGTAGTTTGTCATAAAAGGGTTAGCAATTACTATTTTCACACTTCTTCTCAGATTAGGAGGGTAATTCAAGAAAGGGTGTGATAAGTTGGTATCAGAGCATAAGATTTTTGGGAAATAGAATCATGCATTAGACTAGGGGCATGTGAATGATGTTATGAGCCTAATAATGTATGTGTTACAGGAACCAAGGCTTGAGAAGGTGACTGACTGACTTGGCAGATGGCTAAAAGGGATCGTGACCCTATCAGAGCTTCCATAGCTTGAAGGGATCAGGATCCTATTAGAAAACTAGTAATATAGAAAGCTACATTGGAGGGAGAGTCTAGTACCCCTCACGTTAGAGCAGATCCTCAGATGGAGGGGAGTCTCCGATAGGATTGCTCAGAGGCTGGTAGCTAGCATAGGATCTATACATATAGATCTTGAGAAAAAGTATGGCATTGAGAGGATGAAGGCACTAAGTGCCACTACATTTGAGGGTACTATTGACCCTACAGATCTAAAGGCGTGGTTAATTCAGATAGAGAAATGTTTCCAGGTAACAGGATGCCCTGAGGACCATAAGGTCAAGTTAGCGGTATTTCTGCTGCAGAAAAGAGCAGAGCAATGGTGGAGAGTTATAAATTCTAGAAGGAATAGATCATAAGAAATGACTTGGGATGAGTTTAGGAGGATTTTTGAAGACAAGTATTACCCTACTTCTTATTGTGAGGCAAAAAGGGGCGCGCGCACGCACGAAGTTAACTCATAGGACACGCGGGTCGATAGGCACGAGTCGGGTTGCGAAGCGGGTGCACGAGCGGGCCAGGTCGGACGCATGGACGAGTCGTGTCGCAGACAGGAAGGCACGCGAATGGGTGCTAACGAAGCCCGATTGCAGAGCAGGCGGGCTGGGCGCAGATGGGTCGGACGCTACAGACAGCTGGCGCACGCGTGTGGAATCATCGGGTCGGGTCAGACGCTACTTCCGGTTTGGATCTCTGAGTCTGGAACAACAAATTCGGGTCTGGGAGCTAG